>NC_141874.1:225455593-225758624 GCF_056163025.1 Triticum urartu | reverse complement strand
ATTGAATCATGTTAATTTTATCATGGATCAGCATATTGCATTCAAGTTTCACCAGATTAAATTGAACTTGAACAACTGTTGGCCGAGTCATGGTTCCACCATATCGAACTAACTAGTGCAACCACGCTTACGTTTATGGGAGGTACTAACTGGATCTATTGTCATGCCTCTCGCCGGTGACTCCAACGAGGGAAGGTTATGGGCGCGCGCTACCCTAATCAGGTAGGCGGACATAAGCCTTGTGTGCCTGTTGTTGTTGTTTTGGGTCCGGGTCCCCGTTTGGGACCGTTTATGTTGGGCCACGACGGTGGTCATTGGTGTCTTTGGTAGACACGGGGCCACCCAGGACTAGCCCAGTGGGGAGTGAGTCGGAGTGGCCGGGAGAGTGTCATGGCAGTAGATCGGTTTTTTCGGAATGCCGTTGGTCCACCCGAAGGTAGTGCGAGGCCATGGGTTCCATAGTGTGGGTAAAGTGTACTTTCCTCTACAGAGTGTATATTAAATCTATCGATAGCCGCGCCCGCAGATAAGGGCCCAGTTCGTAGTTGGCCACACAATGAGTCAACAATAATTAATAATAATGTGCTTAATAACAACCATGGTTCGATGATGAGATAAGTTGGTTGTGATCGCCGGAAAGATCACCGTTTGAGACCAAGTGTTGGTCATGGTTGTGATCGCCGGAATGATCACCGTTTGGTTACGAGGTAACCAGTTGAACCAAGAGTGGTTCCATTCCTGGTCATGAGATGGTCACCGTGGTATCGATGGGATTTGATTCTTGCTTGTCGTGGTTTCCATTCGTGCGAGCTAGGATCAGCGTTCCAGTCAGAGTCCCTACGGAGTGGAGTTCACCACCGTCGTTGTTGTTCCGCTGCTAGAAGTTTTTCCGTTGCTTCGAGTTGTTCTGCTGCTTGCATAGAGCAACTAAGGATGGCGTAGTGTCGCCGTGCCGATGTTATTCATTGTAATATCGGAGACCTTGTATTCATATTCGTGTAATAATAGAAAGCTGGTTTGTTCTATGCTAAGCAGTGCCGTATTCCAGAAGACTTCTCCTCAATCTCTAGGCTGGAATACGGGGCGTTTCGGTTTCTCTGAGCCGGGGTGCCACACAAACGTATGCGGTAGCAGTTTAGCATTCGTTTTTAACATGAGAATAGCTCTTCTTCATGGAAAATCTCATCAAAGCATACAAACTTTTCTGCTGCTGCCACCTTAGGTTAAAGATGTTACAGCTTTTCTAAACTATTGTAGATCCAAAATTGTAGCTCCAGTCTATGAAATCTATTTGTCCATTACTTAAGAAAATTTTCACCGACAGATTTAAAATACCATAACTGCTATGGCGGCTTATATCGTAAACCATGATCCACCATATAACATTAGGCCCTGTTTAAGCCGCCATCATATGCTTCATAGCTTGCATAACCCGGCAATATTCTCCGGTTTAACCATGCTTGCTTATTCATCTTCATAATTTGGTTCTGCACAATACACTTGACTTTTAAACTCTGGCCAGCTTAATCAGCAGAACTCTTAACCCGGTTGGTACCATTTGTCCCCTTTTAAGCCTCCAATATGAATATCCACGTACTTCAGTGTTCATCTTCCAGCTTAACACATTGACTATTTATATCACCTTACTTTTGTATCAACTCCCTGGCCTAACAATATAATCTGAAACCTCCAATATCTCTTTTTCTTAGGCCTGCATCCTCAAAATGGGCAAGACTGTCACTGCATGCTACTAGGTTTTTCCCCAGGTTACTGAGGAAGAATTGAACGAGTATGTCCAAACAGGCGTCCTGGCCAAAGAAGACATTATTCACTGGAGAGTCCCAGGCACAGAACCCCCCCTGAGCCCAAAGACGGTGAAGTAGTTGTTTTCACTGATCATATGCTCCGGGGTTTCACCCCCCCCCCCGGCTAAAAATTCTTTCGCGAAGTGCTGCATTTTTTCAAGCACCATCCATAAAACATCGGACCAAATTCTGTTTCCAACATCTGCAACTTTCAAGTATTCTGTGAGGTGTACCTTCCACAAGAGCCCACTGTCGAACTATTCAGGGAATTTTACTATTTAAACCAACAGAATGAATTCACCGATGGGCCCAGCCTAGAGCTAGGCGACATCTCTATACAATGGTGTTGGTGCACAAAAGGAGGGGTCCTATTTTGTACCCCTTTACTTGTGCGCGGGCAGTTGGAGCCACGCCTGCGGCCATGCTTAGCGAGGCAGAGGAAGGAATAAAAGCCACAAGAGAACTAGAACAACGCCAAGCCACGAAGAGCAGAGGGGCGAGGTGGACTCCCCCGGCAAGGCCCTTGCCGGGGCGGCCTCCATAGCCTCGGGAAAAACCTTGCCGGGGCAACTTACACAACACCAACATCACAACCACCCTTGAGCCTGAGAGTTCCGACACCATCGACAACATTGAAACCAAAGGCTCGGGAAGTGCTTGCATGGTGGCATGCAAATCTTTGTGGAAACCAGAAACACACTAGACTAGACAACACCCAGAAGACGACGATCCTCAGCAAGATCCTTGCCAAGGATACCCACGAGACCCCCGGCAAGACCCTTGCCGGGGATGACCAAGTTGCTGCGGCAAGGCCCTTGCCGGGGCCCCGGCAAGACTATTGCCGAAAATATCCATAGGGCCGGAGCCAGGCCCGTGTCTGCCAAGACTCCACCGCCGTTCCCATGCAGCTGCCAGCCCACCAGCTAGGCAGGCACCTGCATGGCGATGTCCGGCCTCTAGGCCGACTCGACAAGCACCAGCGTGGCGGCATGCAGATCTTCGTGAATACCCTACCACCATGCCAACTCAGCAGCCTGCCAGCCTACATGGCGCTGCATGCCTCGTTGGCCTAGACGCGTGTCGGAGTAAGGTGGAGCGGCGATGGACAGGATGAGCCTCGTTACCGCCCCCGATAAAGCAAGTGGACACATAAGTAGTGCATTTAATGCACTTTGTCCTATGATGACAGGTGAGAAGCTTGTACACTATATACCTTTACACCTCCTGTGTGCCACTGTGGCAGCCCCTTTTGACTATAAAAGGAGGCCCGCGGCGTACCGAGAGAGGATTCTGATCTTTTGGACGACGCACGCATCGTAGCTAGTTCAAGAACTCAAGAACACTCAAATATACACCAAAGCAGGACTAGGGTATTACGCATCGTTGCGGGCCAAACCTGGGTAAACGATCCTCGTGCTGGCTTCTATACCCGCTCTTTGCTCAACCCTGCGCCCGCCAACCGTAGAAAAAAGGGACCCTAGTGATCCCATAGGTGTCATTTCCCCCGACGTCTCTGGCGCGCGAGGTAGGGGGCGCAGTTGTGAAAATCTGGCCTAGTTGGCTCAGCGGCTTCACCGTGGTCATCACTCCAAGGAAGAAGACGACCAAAACGAGCAACATCATTTGCGGATGTGATAAACGCTCGCGCGGCGACAGAAAAGCTAAGTCATGCGAAACTTCGAGTAATTCTTTTATATATAAGGTTGTTTTCCTTGGAGATCCTATTCTTGATATGAGAAACCTGCACGTGATGGGGGCCTTCCGCTATTGGCAACGCCCTTGTTCTGTTTCGAGTCTGCTCAACAGTTCGAGCGGTCGCGTCGAGAACGGCAAGGTGGCCTTCCCGCTATTGGCAATGCCCTTGTTCTGTTTCGAGTCCGCTCCACAGTTCGAGCGGCTGTACTGAGAACGGCAAGGTGGTTTACTTGGCCGCAAGCACACCCGACCGGTTGTGAGGATCCGTCCTCGAAACGCCGCAGCCTGGGTTTACGCGCCGACAAGCCTATCCAGTTGAGCGTAGGGTGCACATACAAAGAAAGATCGAACAGGAAAATAACATGCATCGTTTCAAAGTACTTCAGAGTTATATTACACCAATTGCCGCTGTGGTTCTAACTAAAGATAAAAATTGTCTTGGTCATGAACCTGCAGCGCTGATGAGAAACGGGGTGCCTAGTACCGGTGCTGGACATCTATCCTCTGAACTCCATCGACGGGGCTGATGATGGGCTGGATATGCTTCTCGAGCGCCATGAGGTCCACGTCCTCTAGCAAGCTCTCCAGCGCGGCGTCGAAGTCGAGGTTGGGGTTCCAGTACGCCACCTTGGTGAGGACCTTGGTCAGGGCACCCCGGCAAAGCTTCCGGGCCTCATTGGCCAGGGAGGTTGCTCTGTTGGCGCGGAATTGCTCCAGGGCTCCAAGAACTCCCTCGAAGAACATGGTTAGTTTGGTGTTGGGACTCACGTTCGGCTCCGAGATGTACGTCACGATTGGCACCCCCATGGCCACCAGCTTCGTGGTGATCCTGTCGGCGACGTCAGCGAGGCGGCTGACCCAAAGATTTTCGCCCTTCACGTAATCCTTGTGGTTGGCGGCATCATTCCTCCGTAGCTGCCTCTCCTCCTTCAGGTCCTTGCTCAGGGTCTCTTCCCGGGACCTGACCTCCAAAAGCGTCCCCTCAAGACCCTCCAGCTTCAGCTTCAGGTCCTTGATGGAGTCATTGGCCTTGGAGAGCAACTCGGCTTTGCCGAGGACTACGGCCTATGCCTCCACCAAGGCGTCGTTGAGCATGTATTTGTCCTTCGCCAGCTCCAGGACCTGTTTCTTCAGGTCATCCCGCTCCACCTCCAGCTCCTTCACTCTGCATCGAGCGCCTCCATGTGCTTCTGTTCTAGTTCCTGGGTCCACAGCACGACGACCTTCTCAACCTCCTCCTCCTTGCCGCGGAGCGTGGCGGCGAGTGCCTCCTCGCGTGAGGCAAGGTCCTCCTCCTGGGAGTTCATCTCAGCCTGGTGCTGATGTCGAGTGGCCTCGTCCTTGGTGGCCTGTTCCCTTGTCGCCTCTTCGGCTTTCTCGACGTCGGCCTACTTTAGGATGAGCTCCCGTTTGCGCTCAGCCAGTAGGTCTTGAGCGACCTTTAGTTCCTCGTGGGCTTGGCGAAACCAGGCCTGCGTCTCGATGACACGTTCCTCGAGATCCGCCTCCGCCTTGTCGATTGCCGCCATCCTGGATTTTGCCTTGTCCAGGCGGGCACGGTGAAGCTCCTGGAGCTTCTGGAAGTTTGTGCTCATGACCCGGAGCAGCTGCTCCTCTTGGGAACCGCTGCCGCCGGTGCTCGGTTCGTCAATGACCTGGAGCCCAGCGGAGGCGAGCGCCTCGTCGTCGAATGCCTCCCCTTCGGTTGGTGCCCTGGTGCTTGCCGTTCCTGGAAGGCGGACGAACAGGTCATCGCCCACCTTCAAGTACTTGCCCGAGCTAGAGGCAGCAGAGGAGGAAGGTTGGTCGTCAACCACCCCCTTCTCGGCAGCACCCTTGCCGGCCTGTCCGGCAGGCCCCTTGCCAGCCTCCTCGGCAGCGGCCTTGTCGGCCGCCCCGGCAGACTCCTTGGCAGCCTCTTCAGCGGCAGTCTTGGCGGCCTCCTCAGCGGCGACCTTGTTGGCCTTGGCCTCGGCGTCCCTGGCGACCTCCCCGATAACGGTGTTGATATCCTCCCGGTCCGCCGAGGAAGGATCTGGATACCAAGACGAGAGGATGAGACGGGGCCAAGGTCAAGGTTCAATAAGAAAAAGAAAGAGCGTGGACAGAAAGCAAACGACTTACCCGCTTCAAGCTGGGAAGAAGTAGCACCCTCCCCTCCAGCATTTGTTGCCGGGGCAGAGCGCCCGCCACCCAAGCTCGTCTCCTCCTCCATATGACTGGGCTCGATGGTGGATGCCCTCGTCGGGGATGCCCCTCGGGGCGGCATAGTCGAGGGGGGCCGTGTGTTGGGGGTGGCCCTTAGCGGCTCCTCCTACCGCCGTTATTCTCCTGCGAACCCGGCAATGTCAGCATCAAGGATTCACACCGCAATGTTCGTCAGTGGAGGAGTGAGTGGTGAGCTTACGCTAGGGGCTGAAGCGGGGGCTGCGCCGGGGACTGCTGTCCGGGCTGTTCTCCACCAACAACAGCGTACACGAAGTACCCGCCGGGGGCTTGTTGCCTGTCGAGGCCTTGGCCTTCTTTGCCGCCCTCTGGGACAGCGTCTCCCTATCCCAGCAAGAATAAAAACAAGTCAAGAAAACTGGCGCGGTCTGAAGGGACGTGGAGGATGAAGGGAAAGATGCTTACTCATCCTTCACCTCCTCCTCTGCTGCCTTCCTCGTCCTCCTTGGGCTGAGAGACCCAAGATCGAAGACGACCACTTTGTCGACGTCTGCAGGAGGATGGGAAGGGGATGGAGTCTGGCAACGCTTAGACGAAGAAGAGGCAGTCGATTTCTTCTTCGCCACCGCGGCTGTCACCACCTTCTTCGCTGCCACAGCCCTTGTCAGGCGCACGGACTCCCCCTAGACCTCTTGCCGTTGCTCGGTCCTGCTGGGCCGGAGGGGATCGCCAGAGCTGGCCCGTCGCAGGACACGCCTTTTCTCCCTGGCCGGAGGGTCGTCAGCCCCGGCCTCTTCCTCGGTCGACTCCTCAACCACATCTTCGATGAGAGGGGCCCCGATGCCGGTGCTGTTGGCCTCCCCAGCAGACTCTGCCCATCCGGCAAGCTCCCCCTCCTCCGCGGCAGCCTCGGCCTCGTCCTCCACATGGCCGACGCTGCCAGCTTCCCTGGCAAGCGCCGCCTCCGCTGCCCTGGTGGCGATGTAGTCTAGCTCCTCCTTGGTGGTGTCCTAGATAAGCAGTGGCTCATCGCGGACGTAACTCTCTGACAGGTTGTCGAACAATTCCTGCACCAGCTCTGCCTCCGGCTCATCCCAATTTGGGTGAAGGCCGAGCGCGTTGAAGTCCGGCATCATGGCTACGATGCCGGTTTGGCGAGAGTTGTTGCTCAGCGGGACTACTCCTGCCGGCAACCCGAATAGAGGCCCCTTGACGGCTCTGCCGGCCTTCGCCGACTCTCTTAGCCCTGCCATCGTCACCCACATCGAGCTGGAAAAGCCGCTGACAAAAATGGGCGTGCCCCATCACCATGAAGTTGTTCATCAAGCCAGGGAGAAGCCTCATGATATCGTCCGCGTTCCTAAAGAGCCAGGCCAGCCTCCCCTTGTTATGTATTGGGGCGATTCGGCGGTGGATGAAATCGGCCCCAATCATCTCAAGGGTGAGCCCGACCATGGTGAGGTGATGGATTCTGGTTGTAGCAATCGCGAGCTTCTTGTCATCGGCGTCGAGGTTGCTCCAGTCCTTACGGCGGACTGGCGGCCTCTAACGAACTTGGCAGAACTCATGCGGATCCTCCTCCTCGATCCATAGCCACCGGCCCCGCCACTCCTCCCACCTCTCCTTCTGGGCAACCTCCGGATACGTGCCCTTCTCCTAGGGCCGTGGGATCTAGGTGACGTAGCCGGAGATGGCACCCCCACCTGGATAATGGGAAAGAAGTAGTGGCGGAAGAGCGCTATGCTGGGCAGCATTCCGGCGAAGCCCTTGCAGAGGTGGGCAAAGTGGGCCATGCATGCCACGGCATTCGGCGTAAAATCAAGAAGATGGAAGCCGTAGGTGTGCATGACATCATTGAAAAAGTCAGAGAAAGGGGGGCAGAGCCCGCAGGAGAATTAGTCAACGAAGAAAGGATACCGATTCAGGCCGGCCCCTGCAAAATCGGGGTGGATGATGTGCATGGCCGGATGCCCCATCGTCTTCGCCCCCCTCGGATGCCTGAAGTAGTCCCTAAGGTGGACCGCATCAACCGTCGAGGGGAAGAAGGCAAGATGCGTTCGGAGCGTCGCCGACTCGCTCTCCGGCATCTCCTTCTCCTCGGCGTCCTTGGAAACTCCCTTACCCTTACTAGTTTTGGGTGCCATGGCGGCCGGGAAAGAGGTGAAGAATCTGGAGTAATGGGAGATTGAGGGAAATGGGGGCGTGGCGGCGGCGGATGGAGGCGGGAGTTTCGGCTTTTTCGCTTGAGGAAGAAGGGGGAGGGATGGCGGTTCCGACATTGGAGAGACGCGGAGGGTAAATGAGCGGCACGCCCGCAGTTTCCCTTTTTTATGGGGATGGCACGGGCCACCTCTTTACCATTTAATACGATGTGATGCGTGAGGGCAGCAACCGCCCCACGCATGACCCCCACGTCACGCCCGACCCCCACGTCGCGCATTCAACGCAGGTCGTGGGGAAGTGCGACAGGCGAGGGGTTACAGCAGTAAAACTTGGCCACGCATGCCCGCGCACCGTTTTGGGCCTAGCCCAACAATCCGTCACGCTTATATATGGCCCAGGCCCACGGGCTCCTGTTGGTGCACAAATGGAGGGGGTCCTATTTTGTACCCCTTTACTAGTGCGCGGGCAGTTGGAGCCGTGCCTGCGGCCACGCTTAGCAAGGCAGAGGAAGGAAGCAAAGCCACAAGACAACCAGAACAACGCCAAGCTACGAAGAGTAGGGGGCGAGGTGGACTTCCCCGGCAAGGCCCTTGCCGGGGCAGCCTCCACAGCCCCCGCAAGAACCTTCCCGGGGCAACTTACCCAATACCAACATCGCAACCACCCTTGAGCCTGAGAGTTCCGACGCAATTGACATCATTAAAACCAAGGCTCGGGAAGTGCCTGCGTGGTGGCAAGCAAACTTAGTGGAAACCATAAACACACAAGACTAGACAACGCCCAAAAGACGACGATCCTTGGCAAGATCCTTGCCAAGGATACCCATGAGAACCCCGTTAAGACCCTTGCTGGAGATGACCAAGATGCTGCGGCAAGGCCCTTGTCGGGGCCCCGGCAAGACTCTTGCCGAAAACATCTGCAGGCCGCAGCCAGGCCTGCGTCTGCCAAGACTCCACCATCGTTCCCATGCAGCTGCCAGCCCACTAGCTGGGTAGGCGCCTGCGTGGCGACGTGTGGCCTCTAGGCCAACTCAACAAGCACCAGCGTGGCAGCATGCAGATCTTCGTGAATACCCTACCACCACGCCAACTCAGCAGCCTGCCAGCCTATGTGGCGCTGCATGCCTCGTTAGCCTGGACGCGTGTCGGAGTAAGGCGGAGCAGCGACGGACGGGAAGGGCCTCGTTACCAACCCCGATAAAGAAAGTGGACACCTAAGTAGTGCATTTAATGCACTTTGTCCTGTGATGACAAGTGATAAGCTTGTACACTGTATAGCTTTCCACCTCCTGTGTGCCACTATGGCAGCCCCTTTTGACTATAAAAGGAGGCCCGCGGCGTACTGAGAGAGGATTCAGATCTTTTGGACGACGCACGCAACATAGCTAGTTCAAGAACTCAAGAACACTCAAATATACACCAAAGTAGGACTAGGGTATTACATATCCTTGCGGCCCGAACTTGGGTAAACGATCCTCGTGCTGGCTTCTAGACCCGCTCTTTGCACAACCCCGCGCCCGCCAACCGTAGCAAAAAGGGACCCCAGTGATCCCATAGGTGTCGTTTCCCCCGACAAATGGCGAAAGGAAGCCACTTTTCTAGCTGCCACTCTACCCAGTCATCCCAAAGACTGGAACCAAACCTGGTTTTACTGCAAAGACACCTCTCCAGAAGGGGAAAATCCACTGCGGAGTTATTGCGCCAGCCGGCTTAGCAATAGGCATCCTCTACTAGACCGTATTAGTACAAATGAATGGGCCAAATATGCGCCCATTTTTTTCAAAAATCAGAGCCTTCATGGCTAATGGCTTAACCGGCATCGACCTTGTCCGGTGCTGGGTTTCATGGAGGATATTTCCCCTAAGCCACCGCTCCGACTTAATGTGCGAGTACAGTGGCGACTTGAAAGATCCAATTCGCAACTGCCAGATAGAGATGACTGAAGAGGATATCAATAATATGACCAAAACTCTCCTGAACGAGAGCCTCGAAGATTGCAACAAAGTTGGATTGAGTCCTTTCTACACTCTAAACCAACCACCAGCTGTAAGATTTTAAGCTATTTCTAGTTTAAGCATTGTTTTTCTTTCAGTCTGTCTTCTCATAACCCATTTTATTTGCACAGGCCGATTCCTCTTTCTAGAAAAAGAAATTAGAGAAGCCGGTCAAGAAGACCCGGAAAAAAGCAAGGCTATCAAAAAGCCTGCCAAGAAGAAAACCAATGCCGCCAAGTTATTAAACTTGGATGGTAATGATGATGATGATGATGAGTCAGAGGTAACACTTGACTCCCTTGGCTCATTTTTTGTACACCTTATTGATAATGATTGCTATCAGGATGATGCGGAAGGAAGCCAAGCAAATGCTGAAGAGGTAACTATCCTTTCCTCTGACTCTGAACTTTTGCCAAGACAGAAAGTTCTCAAGCAAGCCAGAAAGTAAGGTTTTCCCATCCTTTAGCTTATTTGGATCCCAACTTTGTTTTGAAGAAGCAGCAACATGAAGCTCGCCGCATGACCCGGAATAGTGGCGGCGGAATACCTTCCTCCGGCTTACCAAACACACCAGCACCTCGCAAGCGTCGACTAGAGGTTTCAAATATTTTTTACTTAGCTTATCCCAAGGCGGGTCTTTTTCGACAACCTCTTAACCCGTCTGATTCAAATTATCAAGGATCATCTCATTCCTCCTCTGGCGACTCAACTGGGAATCAAATCCCGGCCTTCAAGACCGTGCCTGGGTAAGAATGTAAAAATTATCTAGTTTGAATCATGCATTAACTTGTCATATTAACTATGTCTTGTACTTCCTTTCAGTGCTATGGTGCGCAAAACTGTTGAACCGGAACATGCCACAACTGAGACTTTGCATCAAGTGTCAGAAGCTGTTATAGGTGACCCCCCTCCAGAGGAACACCCCATTATCCAAGATGCCCTGGACGTTGATCCAGAAGATGATAAACCGCCCAGTCCTGCTCAGCCGGCTCAGAAAACTGATGACATAATGATTACCGGGATGGCTTATCAGGCCCCAGGCAACCCCATTGCCCTGTCCAAACACAGCGCCAAGGAGGAGTTCTTTGTTGTCGACAAGGGTAAATGGAAAGTTGATTTGGAGGGCTATTCTCAATTTAGTGCTCAAGAGATTCACTCTGGTTACTTGAACCACCTTCACACCAGCCATGACTTTGAAGCCGGCTTGGTCAACTTGATGAAGGAACATTTTGAGGTAATCTAGCATAGTCCTCATAAATATACCTCTATCAGCCGCCAAGTCTATAGAATATGATAGAATTGAATATATTGTAGACTTTTAGGTAGTCATCAAGGAATGAAGACCAAAACTAGTAGTCCCCAAGGGCTGACTTAAACTATGAAGTTAAGCTAAGAGTTAACTTAACAGTGATCAACTTTGCACCTATAGCCCCCAAGGGCCAGTTTAATTAGTATGAATAAGCCGGGGCTTATCACCATGGTTGAAAATAAAATCCAAAGCATGTAACATTATAAACCGGATCACATCATTTTGCCCAACTCATCATAGAAACTTATCTTGAAAATAAGTAATAGGCATTAGCCCCCAAGTGCCAAGGAAAATAGTAGCATTATGCTTGGGACTTCGAAAATAATCATGAGCATAATACCTTCCTTGTTGTTCATGTCACAGGCCGAACTAAACGAGAAGGAGGCCCAAGTCAAAGATCTGAGGGCCAATATTCAAACTCAACAACCTGAGACATCAAAAGTCAAATCAGAGCTGATGACTGCATTGGAGAACATTGAGCAGTTGAAACAGAGCTTCAGTACTTATAGAACCGGCTGGGAGACCGAAAAGGCAGCTTTACTAAAAAGAGCGGAGGACGCCGAAGCATCCCTTAAACCGGTAACTGATGAGTTGTCCGGCTTAAAGCATCAAACCAACAACATGACAATGGCCATCTTCGGTAAGTAACAATAATACTTTCCTTTGCACCGACGGTATATCATAATCATCTATCGGTTTACCAATAATTTTACTTGGCTCCCGAAGCACCAAATTGGGCTCAGACATGCGCATCAAGCTTATAGCTGTCTATACTCTGGTAGAGCAGGTATACACCGGCGCTCAAAAAAACAATTGATGCTGCTATTCATAAGAAACATCCGCCTACCCTCATGAAGGAAACACTGGAAAGGCTATGGGTGCTGCACCAAAGAATTGAAGATTTAAAGCGAGCAGCCGGCAGAGCCGGCGCCATGACTGCCATAAGTCGGGTAAAGGCATGGCAAACAGATCTTGATCCAGAGGATTTAGCCAACGGTTGCCCCAATGTGAAAGAGGACGGGTCTCCCTTCGGCATTGATGATTTCACACAAATAGCAAGGGCAATGCGTCCAATAGCAACCAAGCTGGATGGAGAAACAAATCTTTCCCAATACCAAGCGGCTTATGACGCTGAGATCAAGAAGGTGAAGGCACCAGTTAGTCAAGAAGTGGATCTCATCCCCCTGACTCATAAGCATACCTTCGCTTCTGATATTTGATCCATCAAATCTTATTGACGATGACGCTGTGTTTAGAGCTTTGACCGGTATCAACTGGGCTACGCCCGACTTCCAGCCAATGGATAATCAAGACGATGAAGAAGAGAAGCGTAGGATGACCAGGAGGCATCGACCCGCCAAGACTAAAAGTCTGAATTCATGAGCCGGTTTATCAGCCATAGCATTTGGATGCTAAAAACAGTTGTCCTTTTGGGCTGTCAGCTGCCTTGCAATAGGCTAGTTACAAACAATGATCTGCCATGCCATCGTGCACATTTTATTTGCATAATACTACTGATCCATCATTTGAAGATCTGCCACTTATGCTCATAATACCATCAATTATGCAGACCATACTTATCATGTTTTCCTGCTCATAAACAGATAATAAAGTGCCCTGGCGGTTTACCCCAGGGCGGGTCACAATACCCCATATAAAAACCACTGATGACTAAATAGTCCTTAACCAGGGCCGGTTTAATCAAAACATCATATAATCATAACAAAATAAATATCAT
The DNA here is from genome assembly GCF_056163025.1 of Triticum urartu. NCBI lineage: Eukaryota > Viridiplantae > Streptophyta > Magnoliopsida > Poales > Poaceae > Triticum > Triticum urartu. The sequence continues at coordinate 225,745,755 of NC_141874.1, read as the reverse complement.
ACCTATGATTTTTGTTCACACTGCCGGCTTATCATGCATCATGAAGTAAGGGTCACAGCCCAAAGATTGAGTGCACAATACTCTGTGCAATTTATTCATACCGCCGGCTTACAAGGCCATATGGAGCAAGGAGTAACATCCCAAATCTTAAAGCCAGAACTCTAAGCACATAATCATCATACACTGGCGACTTATAGTCTGAAACCAGGCCGGGTTAACAAAACTCCGAATAGATTCATATATGAACCATAAGGCAACGTGGCCCTAATTAGTTTCCAACCATATAGCAATATGGCAACAAAAGATGAATCTAAAAAAAATTAAAGCAAATATAAATCAGAAAAACAAGGCATTCATAGGCTGCCAAGCCTCAATGTCAAGTGCTATTCAAGGGCCGCACAGCCGCTGAGTTAAACCTTAATTGAAACCCGTAAGCCGGACCTCACATGACCAATCGTTGTTTTAACCTTGACAAATTCAGGGTCTTTGTATGATTGATTCTCAAGAGTACGGCGAGTCATTACAGGATTACCTGGTTGGAGTGGCTGGTAAACAAAGGCAGGATAACCCGGATTTTTGGTGAATACACCTAGCATCCAAGCCTATTACAAGGGACAACAAATCTCTTGTTCATTAACAGAAGCCCCCAAGTAATATTTCATTCCATACGTATAAGCCGGATTATAGGGTAGTCACAGCTATGCTCACTAAGCAGGAAGCCCCCAAGTATTTTGTAATCATGGCGTACAAGCCGGATCAAGAGGGTAGTCATAGCTATGCTCAATAAGAAGGAAGCCCCCAAATGATCGCATGAAGGGACAATAAAGACTCATATTCTCAGAAATGAAATGACAGAGGCCCTGAATTATCAGGGATGCCGGCTTTATTATGTTCATCATAATATATACATGGACAAAGTATGTACATCACAAGAGCCGGTGGCTCAAGTGTAATAAGGCCGAAGATGAGAAATATTCCACGGCCGGTGAGTCTCTTCCTCTGACGTGCGTGAGTCCTAGTGGTCTCGAACATCGATAAGTTAGTATGACCCATTGTTCAGATTTTTGCTGACCACAAAGGGCCCTTCACAAGGTGGGGATAGCTTGTGCATGTTAGTTTGATCCTGGATGAGCCGGAGCACCAAATCTCCTTCTTGAAAGGTCCTGGTTTTAACCCGGCGGCTATGATAATGACGCAGATCTTGCTAGTAAATCACCGAATGAGCCACCGCACGGTCGTGCTCCTCATCCAACAGGTCAAGGGCATCCCGACGTGCTTTTTCATTATCAGATTCAACATACGCTGCCACACGGGGTGAGTCATGATGAATGTCACTAGGGAGAACCGCCTCTGCTCCGTAAACCATGAAGAAAGGCGTGTAACCCGTAGATCTTGTGGGGGTTGTATTGATACTCCATAACACTGAGGGCAACTCCTCCACCCAACAACTCGGCGTCCTTTGCAAAGGGACCATAAGCCAGGGCTTGTTGCCTCTCAGAATTTCTTGATTGGCTCTTTCAGCTTGGCCATTGGACTAGGGGTGAGCCACTGATGATACATCCATACGAATATGCTCTCGTTGACAAAATTGTTTCATAGCACCCTTGGACAGATTAGTGCCACTATTAGTTATAATGCTGTGAGGAAAGCCAAACCAGAAAATCACTTTTTTGATGAACTAAACCGCTGTTGCTGCATCACACTTACTGACCGGCTCTGCTTCAACCCACTTTGTGAATTTGTCAACCACCACCAAAAGGTGGGTCTTTTTATCCTTGGACATTTTGAAAGGTCCAACCATATCCAGCTCCCAGACTACAAACAACCAAGTAATTGGAATCATCCTCAATTCTTCAGCCGGCACATGAGATTGTCTTGAGAATTTCTGACAACCATCACACTTACTGACCAAATCTTCTGCATCATCGTGAGCCGCCAGCCAATAAAATCCATGATGAAAAGCTTTGGCTACGAGGGATTTACAGCCGGCATGATGGGCACAATCTCCTTCATGAATCTCTTGGCCTTCCTCAGGAGAAACACAATGTTGAAATACCCCTGTGACGCTGCAACGATGCAACTCTCCATTGACAATAGTCATTGACTTAGACCATCGGGTTATCTGCCTGGCCAAAGTTTCATCTTCAGGTAACTCGCCCCGGGTCATATAAGCCAAGTATGGAACTATCCAATCAGGAATAACATGAAGAGCCGCCACCAATTGCGCCTCCGAGTCAGTAATAGCACGATCCTCCTCCGTAGGCAATTTGACTGAAGGGTAATGCAGAATATCAAGGAAAACATTAGGTGGTACCGGCTTACGTTGGGACCCTAGCCGGCTCAAAGCATCAGCCGCCTCATTTTTTCTTGCGATCAACATGCTCCACTTGATAGCCTTTGAAATGACTAGAAATAGCATCAACCTCTCGGCAGTAAGCCGCCATGAGTGGGTCTTTAGAATCCCAAGCGCCTGAGACTTGCTGAGCCACCAAATCTAAGTTGCCAAAGCACCTCACCCGGCTTAGATTCATATCCTTAGCCATCCAATGACCATGGAGCAAGGCTTCATACTCAGCTGCATTGTTAGTACAAGGGAACATCAACATTAAAACATAGAAAAATTTATCACCTCGCGGGGAAGTCAAAACAACTCCAGCCCTCGAGCCTTCCAACTTCCTGGATCCATCAAAGTGAATAGTCCAATATGTGCTATCCGGCTTCTCCTCAGGCATCTGCAGCTCTGTCCAATCATTGATGAAATCCACAAGTGCTTGAGATTTGATGGATGCGTGAGGCATATATTGCAAACCATGGGGTACAAGCTCAATGGCCCACTTGGCTACCCGACCTATGGCCTCTCTGTTTTGAATGATATCTCCTAAGGGAGTAGAACTAACCATAGTGATGGGATGCCCAAGGAAATATTGCTTGAGCTTTCGACTAGCCATGAACACCCCATATACTAGCTTCTGCCAATGTGGATACCTCTGCTTGGATTGAATGAGCACCTCATTGATATAATAAACCGGCCGCTGAACCGGATGTTCCTTGCCTGCTTCCTTCCGTTCCACCACAATCGCCACACTGACGGCTCGGCTATTGGTAGCCACATATGACCACAAGGGCTCCTTATCAATAGGACCGACAATGATCGACGGCTCAGCTAACTGTTTCTTCAGAGCTTCAAATGCCTGATCAGCAACATCTCTCCAGACAAAGTGATCTGTTTTCTTCATCATCTGGCATAGAGGGATAGCTTTTCTCCCAACCAGCTTATGAACTGGCTTAAGGCCACAATACGACCCGCCAAACGCTGAACATCATTAATGCACGCCGGTTTAGCCAAAGAAGCAATATCCTTGATTTTCTCCAGGTTAGCTTCAATGCCTCGTTCAGAAACAAAAAACCCAAGAGCTTGCCTGCTGGCACACCAAAAACATATTTGGTCGGGTTAAGCATTATCTTGTAGACCCAGAAATTGTCAAGGTCTCTTTCAAATCATCTATCAAGGTTTCCTTCTTCTTGGATTTCACAACAATATCATCCACATAAGCATGAACATTGCGTCCAATCTGACCATGAAGGCAATTTTGAGCACACCGCTGGTAAGTCGCCCGGGCACTCTTGAGCCCAAAGGGCATAGACACATAACAGAAGGTTCCAAAAGGAGTGATGAAGGTTGTTTTCTCCTGGTCCTTAACTGCCATTTTGATCTGATGATACCCAGAATAAGGATCCAAAAAACTCAAACACTCACAACCCGCCGTAGCATCTATAATCTGATCAATACGAGGGAGAGCAAAAGGATCAGCTGGACATGCCTTATTAAGGTCTGTCTAATCCACACACATGTGCAAGTACTATTTTTCTTAAGCACTAGCACCAGGTTAGCCAACCATTCAGGATGAAAAACTTCAACAATGAACCTGGCCACCAAGAGCCGGGATACTTCTTCACCAATGGCCTTACGCCTCTTCTCATTAAAGCGACGAAGGAATTGCAAACATACAATGACTTCACAAGGAGTAACAGTAATTAAAGGGAAGGGAAGATGAAACCAGTGACTCGTTGAAGACAATGATTTGTTGGACCAGTTCCAGTTGCTGTGACAACTATATGTCTGGTTAGGGCGGCTAGGTATTCAAACCTTAGGACACACAGTCCCGGACACCCAGTCCTGAACACGCAGCTCACGACACCCAGTCCTCACCGTATTCCCCTTGAGCTAAGGTCACACAGACCTCGCCCAATCACTCTGGTAAGTCTTCAAGGTAGACTCCCAAACCTTCACAGACTTTTTTCACCAGCAATCCACAATGTCTCGTGGATGCTCAGAACGCGACGCCTAACCGGCTGGAGGATGCACTGTCCTCAAGTGTAATAAGTCTTTAGATCACACAGACAAGAAGACTTAAGTGATGCCTAATTCTCTTTGGCTCTGGGTGGTTAGGGCTTTATCCTCGCAAGGAGTTCTCTCTCAAAGGCTTCGAGGTGGGTTGCTCTCAAACGACAAAAGCCGTACTCTGAATCTGAGCAGCCAACCGTTTATGGTTGTAGGGGGTGGGCTATTTATAGCCACTTGGCAACCCGACCTAATTTGTCCGAAATGACCCTGGGTCACTAAGGAACTGACACGTGTTCCAACGGTCAGATTTCAAACTCACATGGCAACTTTACTTGGGCTGGAAGCAAAGCTGACTTGTCCGACTCTGGAAAAGATTCGCTCTCATAGTCTTCACTCGAAGACATAGGTTTTGGTTAGGCATCACTTCAGTCATTCTGACTGGTTCTCTTGGACCCCACTTAACAGTACAGTGGTTCCTATGACTCAACACAAAAGAAAGAGAACTACGAAAGATCTAAGTCTTTGAGCTCCATAGGCTTCATGTGGTGTCTTCTCTTGTCATAGTCTTCAATGTGAATATCTTCATATACCACCTTTGACTTCAATGTCTTCATACATTTTTTAGGGGTAATCTCTGGTAGGAAAACCGAATCAATGAGGGACTTCTACCTGTGTTATCCTGCAATTCTCACAAACACATTAGTCCCTCAACTAGGTTTGTCGTCAATACTCCAAAACCAACTAGGGGTGGCACTAGATGCACTTACAATCTCCCCCTTTTTGGTGATTGATGACAAACTAGTTGAAGTTTTCAACGGGGAATATAATCTGTGAAATTGTAAAGGATAAGGAATTGTCTTCATAAGTTGCAAGGGCTCCCCCTGAAGATGTGCATATAAGTAGTTTGCTTTTGGAATGCAAATGCACATGTCAGGATGTACTTATGGAGATCCACTTCAACTTATGATGACAATACACTATGCATGTGAAAGTATATGAAGATAATGACATGCATAATGGAAAATGGACGTCTACAGAATGATCTAAGTGCGGAATTTATCATCGCACATGCGGAATTTATCATCGCAAAACAAGGTGGCAGATAAGTAGCAGACGACCATCGAGTTTAAGTGTTACAACTCAAAGAACCAAATGTAGCAAAATGAGAGTTGTAAGCACGAAGCAAAATATAAAGCACCCGCCCATATGGACCCGCTTGAAGGCTATCAACCTCATATGCTTCTCCCCCTTTTGTCAGTAAGGACCAAAAAGGTTTGAAGACATAGAGCATCTACTCGTTCCCATGAGGAGTAGGTGAAGCAGTAGGGTCGTTGGTGGTGTTTGGCGGTGCTGAAGAGCTTGGAGCAGAGTCAAAGGATGCTGAAGGAGGTGGCGGTGAAGTAGCATCGTCTTCATCCTCGATAACTCTGGCAGTCACAGTTGCAGCAGAGGAAGAGAACTCAGAGTCTTCAAGGGATGGAGTTCCTCGCAGCACGGCCCTTCGAGGAGGTGTGGAGTCAAACTTGAATCGCTCAGTGAAGCCATCCTCTTGAAGATCATCTTCAAAACACATCATCGTTAGCCCTTTCCATGTGCGGCGATAGGTTTCATGGGCAACGGAAGCATTCTTGGTGGCAAGATTGCGAATGCGATTAACATCCACCAAGAGGCTTTTCATCTGATGCTTCAGCCAGTCATGATGCTTATCCTATTTCTGATGAAGAGCCACAAGAAGCTCTCGGTCGTTAAGAAAACGAGTGCGCTTCTTGGGTCGTGGAGCAGTTGTACTATCAGTGGCTTCAGTGGAGGCAGGGTGTGGTGCACGTGTAGTGCCAGCTAAAGTATACACCTGAGTGACTGCTTCAACTCCTTCAATGTTTTGAGAGAAACTCTGATGCTCTACATTCTGAAGACTTAGAGGTTCCTTGCCAGGCTTAGGATAGATGGCTTCAGTAGAGATATCCACATCAGGCAAAAAAATCCGATGATTGCGAGCAGATGGCTGATATGAGATATCGGAGTGAAGTTTGATTAGCCGCATTACCCATGGGGCGTAGAACTTCAAGCCAAACAAATCAGAGCCTGATGCAGCAAGTTGGCGAATGAAGAAGTCCTGTGCATTGAAACATTTTCCATCAAGTATATAGAAGACCAAAGTCTTCATTGCACCCTCAACCTTGGCATTTGGAGAGTGCCCTTTGATGGGCCAGAGAGTTCGCCTGATGATGTGATAAATGGTTCTTGGCAGATACTCAAGGTCTTCAATGAAGAACTCTGTGGGATAAGCAACATCTTGGGGCAATGGCTTCATCATGCTGAGCATCTGATTCATATCAGGTTCAGGCTTCTGAGAGATGCTCTCAATAGCTTCACTATGCAGCTGACAGCCATGCTCGTAGAGATCGCCAGGAGTGGGCAAGCCAGTGAGCTCAATGATGTCAAAGGCTTTGGCTTCGTGATGAACGTTTCCATTCATCCACTCCAGGACCCAAGTCTTCAGATCTCTGCTATACCCGCGGATGTGAAGTGTGGCATAGAATTGGAGCAGCAGCTCTTCATTCCAATGCTCTTGTTCAGTAACGAACGGCAGCAGTCCAACTTCCTTGAAGCAATCCAAAGCTTCTTCTAGACAGGGCAGACTAGCTATAGCTTCAATGTCAAGGCGCTTGTGTGGGAAGATGCGACCTTGGTTGTAAAGAATGCATGAGTAATAGATTCGCTGAGGATAGCTCCAGAACCGATCAGATGATATCCTTTCCCTTGAGTAGGGGTTCCTGGAGCTATCGAAGAATGTGTTGTCTGCCCTGAAGCCATTGATATTGAAGGAGCCAGGTGCTGATGCAGGACCTGGGAACCTTGGCAATCTTGGGATTGGCTTCTGTACCTGAGGCCTGTGCTCAACATGATAGTCAAACTTGGGGACCGGCAGCAGACTCAGGAACATAAGTGGCGGGATCAGTGGCTTCGCTGTCTTCTGATGCTTTTGTTGGGGAGGGCTCCACATTAGCTTCATTGGTGGTTGTGGCAGCCGCAAGATTTTCAAGCACGTTCCCCTTGAGAACTGCTTCTTGGTGGGACAGGGGAGTGGCAATTTGTGGGACTTCTTCTTCCGCGGCTGATGCAGCCGGATTGTCTTCAGCAGAGACTTGAGGCCTTGGACCTTTGCGAAGCCTGCGCAACGCAGGTGACGCCTGTGGAGTTGGAGTTGGGTGGGCCTCATAGTCTTCTTCCTCTTTTGGGCGATCCGCCCATGAAGCATTCTGTGCAATTGGCGTCATTGGACGACCAATGCTGATGAGTTCGCTGTTCTCAAGCTGAGGAAGGATTGCACCATCTTCTACATGGTCATGTTGACCAATGTCTTCAGCAGCAATGGGGTCAGCTGCTGGAAAGTCTTCAGCTTCATGAGCCTCTGTGGAAGCAGGCTCATGGATAGTCAGTTGGCGTTCAGCTTCAGGATAGACCATAGAAATGGGTTCAACTATCAAGGGCTCTGTGGGAGCAGCCCGATCTTTCTTGGTCTTCCTCTTCTTCTTGGAGGGGCCAGTAGGAGAGGCTTCAGGATGTTTCCTCTTCTTGGCTTCAGCCTCAGCAGTCCTCATCTTCTTGAGCTCTGAAGCAGTTGACCGGCTTTTTGGCTTCAAGCCAGTCATTCTTGTTGGGAAGACAATAGGAACTGCTTCCTGCCTTCGTGCGTCGGGTTCAGCCGTAGCAGGCTTCTTCTTCTTCTTCTTTGCGGCCATCCTGGGGTCGATGCCAGGACGCCCAAGGGCCTTGCGCTTCTCAGCCTCATTGTAGGCTTGCACACATCTGTCAGCCAGAGCCTTCATTCGCTCACGCGAGCCCTGAGGTTCTGCATGTTTCTTCAGAAAGGCTTCCTTGAGCTCGTGCATCATGATCTTGAAGTTCTTCACTTCTTGCACACTGAGCTTGGCCATATGCTTCTTGAACTGAGCCTTTTCATAGTCAATCTTTTGCTTCAGTTCAACAATGCGTTGGGCGACAGCTAGCTCTGAAGCAATGGCGCCTTGGAAGGCGACACTGAGGCCAATGGGTAGCTGCAGATCTTCAAAGCTGATGTTTGGCGTGTCAAACCACTCGTCAATGAAGTTGTGGATGATGGTTAATCAAAGAGAGGCAGATCATTGAAGATTTCTGCTTCTTCTTTGCTCTTGATGAGTTGCTCAAGCGCGTCATCTGCAAGATCTTCATCACTTGACAGATCGATGGCGTCATTGAGCAGAATGGCAGCAACAGTTAGCTCTTGGCCGGTGTGAGGCAGAGGCATTTTGACCTTCTGGGGCTTGGAGATGCGTGATAAGTCTTCGGACTGCACACTATCTTCAGGAGGTGCAGTTGCCAGTGGCTTCGCCCGTGAGATTTTTGGTGAAGGGGCAGGTTTTGAAGCTTTAGGCTTCTTCAGCTTCTTTGGCTTCGGCACTGCAGGCGCATCATCTGATTCAGCGTTAGCTGCAGGCTCATTCACTGCAGTCCCTTGAACTAAGATGCGGGTGATGAGGCCTTCAAGGTTGTAGAAAGGACCGATGACATTGGGTTTTGCATCTCGTGTGCCATCTGCCCTTGGTGCTGAGGGACGAGGGTTGAAGTCTAACCCAAAGTCTTCTTGTTCTACTTCGCTGAGTTCTGGGCAAACTGGAAGTTGTGCTTGAATAGATTGTCGTCACGACACCATAGTAGGGACGATGGGTGTGCATCAGCAGGCTGTGGCCCCCGGACCATGCAGGGATAGAAGCCCTGTTCAATGGCTTCATCTTTGGACCTGGGTAGAAGATTCTTGTATAGGATGTCTCCCCACGGTCTCTTGATGGCGTTTTTCTCAGCATATTCCTGGGTTACAAATCGGTTTTTGAACCATTGTTCTGCCCAATATCTTCGAATCCATTGGATTCGGGTCTTGCGCTGATTGTAATCCTCTTCAGGATCTGTCTTGTACAGTTTTGAGAGGTCATCTGGCAGATCTCTGGATGTTTCTCCACGACGCTTTCTGCCACCCTTCCTTGCTGTTTTCTCTGAAGCCATAAACTTTAACTTGAAAGGCTTCAACACGTTCAAAGGCTTCAAAGATTTTTGCTTGCTGGACCAACAGGAACTGGCTTCGGGAGAATTTATGTGATGCGGTAAGAATTCTGCAAATGAATGCAGACTATGAGAACCAAAGGATTCTCCCACGGACATGTACCTGTGACAGCATTAAGGTGCGAGGGAAGGGGAAGATGTCATATGAATTCTCAGAAGACTTTGAAGATAAATCAGTTTAGAAGACATTGACCTCATCGTGCGAAGACATTCACTCATAGATAAGGAGTTGGTTCCAGATTTGTACGAATCCACAGATCAATACAAGTGAGGAATCTAACTACTTTGTGAAGTACAAGTGAATATACTAGGCATGTTATGAGATGCAGTATGAGAGAGATCTAACTTGTGTGAATAGAAACTGCTTGTGGTAGAAAGTGACAAAGCCATAGGATCAACGGTGCTGTAAAAAGGAAGTTTTATTTACCACACTAAGAACTGCTAGACGGAGTGGAAGATGAGGGCGAGCAGTTTGATCTTCCGTGCCCTAGCTTGGCGACGGAGGACACCTACGGCGACGGCAGAGAGGACGATGTCCGCGGTCGGCGTGAATACGGCGTCGGAGAGGTTGCGGCAGAGAAGCGCTTCGTCGCCGGCGTCGTCGAGGGCTAGCGATGGCGCTAGGGTTCGTGCGAGAGTGGAAGAAGAGATAATGGCCGCTGTGAAGTGTGTATTTATAGGTACAGGGGCGGCACTGTGCTATTACACAGGTGCCCCTGGCGATTCGCATCTGAGGAACACGTGGCCATTATGCGGAATTTTTGGGTTTGTTCCACGTCCCACGCACGCCTGGATTGTCGGGTGGTCGTTCCTACTTCTCCGGGTTTCATGTGGAGGAATGAGTATTGAAAACAGACTTAATGGTTGTCTCTGTACCTTCTGCTGAAGGACGAAGAGAAGACATTCGACAGTTTCAATAGAATGCATATGATTTGGAGAGATAGAATTTGAGATAGAAAGCATAGAGAGGTTAGGGTCCGATCACATTCACTTAGTTCAAAAGATTCAACAAGAAGACATAGCTATAAGTGAATGTTGTAGAGGACAAAACACTAATATATGTATATATATCTATATAATCAACATAGGGAAGATAATCATGAAGATATGTTGAGATCGAAGCCAAACCAAATGTGAAGACGTTGCAAAGTAACGCCATGAGTGAAACACTTCAAAATAGAACGTTTGGTGGTGGCGTTACCCACCGTATAGGAAGTATTAGACACAGACACGGCGCACAATTATCGTGGCGCTCCGAAGTCAAATTCCACATTAATGTATTCACACTTAGAATGTATGTCTTCATTGATTGAAGATATACTTTACTTCATGTGTTGCACATCTAAGTCATCAATATGCATAAGGGTTAGGATGTGTGCCTGATCACAGGACATTTGAGGATTCCAGGATATTTAGCTCACACCGTAACTTGCAAAATCTCTTCTCATCCAAAGGCTTGGTGAAGATATCTGCCAATTGCTCTTCAGTGTTGACGTGTATGATATCAATATCTTCCTTCACAAAATGATCTCTGAGAAAGTGATGACAAATTTCAATGTGCTTTGTCTTCGAGTGCTGAAATGGGTTGTTGGCAATCTTGATGGCGCTTTCGTTGTCGCAGTAAAGTGGCACTTGCTTCAGATGAATGCCATAGTCCTTGAGTGTTTGCTTCATCCACAGAAGCTGAGTGCAGCAAGATCCAGCAGCAATGTATTCAGATTTAGCAGTGGAGAGAGATACACAGTTCTGCTTCTTTGAAGACCAACATACAAGTGATTGTCCCAGAAAGTGACATGTGCCTGATGTAGACTTGCGATCAACTTTGTCACCAGCATAATCAGCATCCGAGAATCCAACCAGATCAAACTCTGATCCCTTTGTATACCATAATCCTAGAGTTGGGGTGCGAGCCAAATATCGAAGAATTCGCTTCACAGCTAAGTGATGCGACTCCTTTGGTGCTGCTTGAAATCGAGCACACATGCAAACACTAAGCATAATATCTGGCCTAGATGCACACAGATAAAGTAAAGAACCAATTATGGAGCGGTATACCTTTTGAACAAACTCTTTACCATTGTCGTCGGGACCCAGATGATGTTTGGCTGGCATTGGTGTTGTGAAGCCTTTACAGTCTTGCATACCGAACTTCTTCAGGCAATCTTTGAGATACTTTTCTTGAGATATGAAGATGCCATTGCGTTGTTGTCGTATTTGAAGACCGAGGAAGAACTTCAGCTCTCCCATCATGGACATCTGATATTGCTCTTGCATCATATATCCAAACTCTTCATTGTACTTCTGATTGGTGCAGCCGAAGATAATGTCATCCACATATATTTGGCACACAAACAGTTCACCATCATATGTCTTCGTGAAGAGAGTGGGGTCTAGGGAACCAGGTATGAAGCCTTTGCTCTTCAGGAAGTATTTGAGTGTGTCATACCAGGCCCGAGGGGCTTGTTTGAGGCCATACAGTGCCTTGTTGAGCTTGTATACCATGTCAGGATGTTTTGGATCTTCAAAGGCAGGCGGTTGTGCAACATACACTTCTTCTTCAATCTTCCCATTGAGAAAAGCACTCTTCACATCCATTTGATATAGAAGTATGTTATGATGATTTGCATAGGCCAGCAGTATGCGTATGGCTTCAAGTCTAGCCACAGGAGCAAATGTTTCATCGAAGTCAATGCCTTCCACTTGAGTATATGCTTGAGCAACGAGACGAGCTTTCTTTCTGAAAACTTGACCATTCTCATCTTGCTTGTTGCGGTATATCCATTTGGTGCCAATTATATTGTGCTTCCGTGGATCAGGACGCTTAACCAATTCCCATACATTATTCAGCTCAAACTGTTGAAGCTCTTCTTGCATTTCTTGAATCCATTCAGGTTCCATGAAGGCTTCTTCAACTTTCTTGGGTTCTGTTATTGAGATGAATGCGAAGTGCCCACAGAAATTTGCTAGCTGAGTTGCCCTTGAACGAGTGAGTGGACCGGGTGCATTGATGCTATCAATTATTCTTTCAATCTGCACTTCATTGGCAATGCGAGGATGCACAGGGCGAAGACTTTGCTCTTGCTGATCATTGTCGTTGTTTGAAGGAATGTCTTCAGGCTGAGCATTGTCTTCATGTTGATCAGGTGCTGAGATGATAAGTTCTTCTTCAGGATGAGCTTCAGAAGGTATAATTTCTCCAGTTCCCATTAGCTTGATTGATTCACTGGATGGAACTTCATCTAGCACATTTGGCAGTTGCTCTCTTTGTGAACCGTTGGTCTCATCGAACCGCACATCCACTGTTTCAACCACTTTGTAATGAAAGAGATTGAAGACTCTGTAGGAGTGCGAATCCTTTCCATATCCAAGCAGAAAACCCTCATGTGCTTTTGGTGCAAACTTTGAGGTGTGATGTGGGTCCTTGATCCAGCACCTTGCGCCAAATACTCTGAAGTAACTGACATTTGGCTTCTTGCTGGTAAGGAGCTCATAAGATGTCTTGTTCAGAAGCTTGTGAAGATAAACACGATTGATTGTATGGCATGCAGTATCAATGGCTTCAGGCCAGAATTTTCTTGGGGTCTTGTATTCATCTAGCATCGTTCTGGCCATCTCAATGAGTGTTCTGTTCTTGCGTTCAACGACGCCATTCTGCTGTGGCGTGTACGGGGCTGAGAATTCATGTGTGATGCCCAAGGTATCAAGATATGTATCAAGGCCAGTGTTCTTGAATTCAGTGCCATTGTCACTTCTGATGTGCTTTATCTTGGCGCCATAATTGTTCATAGCTCGATTGGCGAAGCGTCTGAAGACATCCTGCACTTCGGTCTTGTAAAGGATTATGTGCACCCAAGTATATCTAGAATAATCATCAACAATGACAAAGCCATAGAGACAAGCAATAGTAGTAAGAGTTGAGTAATGAGTGGGACCGAAAAGATCCATCTGAAGCAGTTCGAAGGGTCGAGTAGTGTTCATGATTGTCTTTGAGGGATGTTTGGCCCTCGTCATCTTCCCTGCTTCACAGGCACCGCATAAGTGATCTTTCTTGAACTTGACGCCTTCGATGCCTATGACATGCTTCTTCTTTGCCAGGGTGTGGAGGTTCCTCATGCCAGCATGCCCAAGCCTCCGATGCCAGAGCCAGCATTCTGAAGCTTTTGCTAGAAGACATACGGCAAGCTGTGGTCCTGTTGAGAAATCTACCACGTACAAATCATCTTTTCGATACCCTTCAAATGCTAGAGACTTTTCAGATTCCATTAGTACAAGGCAATGATATTTTCCAAATATTACGATCATGTTCAAATCGCAAAGCATTGAGACAGACATTAAGTTGAAGCCAAGGGATTCAACAAGCATGACTTTATCCATGTGTTGATCCCTTGAGATTGCAACTCTACCTAGACCCAATACCTTACTTTTACTAGTATCAGTAAATGTGATGTGGCTCTTGTCGGATGGACATAAGGTTGAGTCCATTAGAAGGCTTCTTTTGCCAGTCATGTGATTTGTACATCCACTATCAATAATCCATTCTGAAGACGCTGGTGTCGTACCCTACAGTGCAGTTAGGGGGATAGGCTTCACCAAGAGCATTGTGACGCAAAAACATTTGTAGAACCAATGGGTTATGAAAGCTTAGATCCAGGTTAGGACTAATAGGGAGAGTAGCAAGCGATTCGGGAACGAAGTACATAGTAAGACCATTCAGGCATTTGATCTTGCGCCCTACAAGATGTTTAAGGTCCCCAGCAATAGCGTCAGACGATTTTGGTTTTCTGCTGGAGACCTTTCCCTACAAAAGAGAGTTAAGCTTTCTTAGCCACCCACATCTTCAAGGGCGGCTTAGAAGCAATAAGTCTAAGTGCAGCATCTGAGAATTTTGGCTTTGGAGCCCTAGCAAACAGTCTTGCAGGCGGACAATAGTACTCATAAGAATAAGAAGAATAGTTCTTGGTCTTATGAACATGGCGGTTTGATGAACCGCTCTCATATTCATATGCCTGAGTATGCTTTCCCTGCAAAGCATTTGCATTAGTGCGATTCAGGTGAGTCCTCTATCTGTATGAAGCCTTTGGACCGTATGAAGCCTTTGGTCTGAGGTTTGTCTTCTTCACGTGAGGTGTCATGATGACATTCACAGAAAGATTCTCCAGACACCTTTTCGGAACCCAGATCTTCTTCATAGGCGGTCCATTCCTGCAGTTAGTACCAATGTACCTGGCGAACACTTCACCATTCTGATTCTTCAACAGTTTATAGTTTGCATCAAAGGATTCATCAATGATAATGGGTTTAGCACAAGTGAAGCCAGATAGATTGGATGGATCTGCTGAGGGTTCCTTTGCAACAACCCACATGGTTTTAGGGTACTGCTCAGGTTTCCAGTAAGAGCCATCAGCATTCATTTTCCTTACGAACCCAACACCTTCTTCCTCGGGTTTCGGTTCAGAATCTGCTTTTTGAGGAGATCACATAGTGTCTGATGCCCTTTAAGACTTTTTTACATCCCTGTTTCAAGCAATGTCTTCAACCTAGAATTCTCATCAGCAATAGCAGTGGTATCCTCAGTAGAGGGGTTAGTTACCACATCAACAGTTGAAGATATTGCAACAGCAGTAGCAGTAGAACATTCAGCAACAGAAGTAGCATTATTACGCTCAATGCATTTAAGACATGGTGGTTCAAATCCTTCCTGAGCGGAACTGATCTGTTTGGCACGAAGTGACTCGCTTTCCTTTTGAAGATCTTCATGAGCCGCTCTCAATTTCTCAAGATCTTTCTTCCTTTGAAGATAATCATAGAAAGCTTTTCATGAGTTGTTGAGAGAGTTTCATGACGACTTTCAAGTTCCTGATACTTAACGTGAAGATTTTTTATGTCTTCAATTAAGGATTCAGATCGAGTCATTTCAGCACCTAACAGATCATCGCTTCTGTCTAACAGTTTTAGAATATGTTCCATAGC
This sequence comes from Triticum urartu, assembly GCF_056163025.1. Taxonomy (NCBI): domain Eukaryota; kingdom Viridiplantae; phylum Streptophyta; class Magnoliopsida; order Poales; family Poaceae; genus Triticum; species Triticum urartu. The sequence continues at coordinate 225,730,343 of NC_141874.1, read as the reverse complement.
TTTCTGTTGTTCAGTTGCAATTGTAGCAAGTGTTTTGTAGCTGGGTTTTGAACCACAATCAGAGTCATCGTCACTAGATGTTTGATAGTGAGTAGTGCGAGTGTTTACCTTGGCACCGCGTGCCATGAAGCAGTAGGTAGAAGCGGAGTAGTCCTTGTCATTTGCATCGGTGTCGGTGATGAAGTCATTGTCTTCAGTGTTGAGGATGGACTTGGCAACGTATGCTGTAGCCAGACTTGCGACACCTGAATCGGACTCCTCCTCAGACTCCACCTCCGCCTCCTCAGAAGCAGACTCCTCCTCTGAATCCATTTCCTTGCCAACAAACGCACGTACCTTGCCAGATGAGCTCTTCTTGTGTGATGAAGACTTTGAGGAAGACTTGGAAGAAGACTTTGAGTATTTCTTCTTCTTGTCGTCAGAGTCATATTCCTTGCTCTTCTTCTTCTTTTTGTTCTCATTGTCCCACTGTGGACACTCAGAAATGAAGTAGCCAAGTTTCTTGCACTTGTGACATGTTTTCTTCTTGTAGTCATGAGCAGAAGCTTCATCATTCCTTGAGCTTGATTGGGAAGACTTTTTGAAGCCTTTCTTCTTGGTGAATTTTTGGAACTTCTTGACAAGCATAGCAAGTTCCCTTCCAATGTCTTCAGGATCATCAGAACTGTTGTCAGATTCTTCTTCAGATGAGGAGACAGCTTTTGCCTTCAAGGCACGAGTTCGCCCATAGTTTGCACCGTAGATATCTCTTTTCTCAGAAAGCTGAAACTCATGTGTATTGAGCCTCTCAAGTATGTCAGATGGATCGAGTATCTTGAAATCAGGACATTCTTGAATCATCAGGGCTAGGGTGTCAAACGAACTATCAAGTGATCTCAGTAGTGTCTTGACGACTTCATGTTTGGTGATCTCAGTAGCGCCGAGGGCTTGAAGCTCATTTGTGATGTCAGTGAGTCAGTCAAATGTGAGCTGGATATTCTCATTGTGATTTCGCTTGAAGCGGTTGAAGAGGTTGCGAAGGACACTAATTCTCTGTTCTCTCTGGGTTGATACGCCTTCATTGACCTTGGAGAGCCAGTCCCAGACCAGCTTAGATGTCTTCAAAGCACTCACACGGCCATACTATCCTTTGGTCAGATGACCACATATGATATTTTTGGCAGTAGAGTCCAGTTGAACGAATTTCTTGACATCAGCAGCAGTGACACCTTCTCCAGCCTTGGGAACGCCGTTGTCGACGACATACCATAGCTTGACGTCAATGGCTTCAAGATGCATGCACATCTTATTCTTCCAGTAGGGATATTCAGTTCCATCGAAGACGGGGCACGCAGCGGAGACTTTAATTATCCCTGCAGTCGACATAGCTAAACTCCAGGTGGTTAAACCGAATCAGACAGAACAAGGGAGCACCTTGCTCTGATTCCAATTGAAAGTGCGTTATATCAACTAGAGGGGGGGGGTGAATAGGCGATTTTTATGAAAGTCTTCAAAACGTGGGAGTTATGAAGACAAACGATAGAAATAAACCTAATACCCTGCAGCGGAAGGTAGACTACACTAGGCAAGCCATAGTCAAGTATTCAATAGAGTGAAAGGACAATGACTAATAGCAGCAATGTAGTAAGGATCAGGTAGGAAGATATTGCGAAGCCAGTCAGAACATGCAGTCACTCAGTGAAGACAAAAGATAGTGCAAACATACAATGACTTCACAAGGAGTAACAGTAAGTAAAGGGAAGGGAAGATGAAACCAGTGACTCGTTGAAGACAATGATTTGTTCGACTAGTTCCAGTTGCTGTGACAACTGTACGTCTGGTTAGGGCGGCTAGGTATTCAAACCTTAGGACACACAGTCCCGGACACCCAGTCCTGAACACGCAGCTCACGACACCCAGTCCTCACCGTATTCCCCTTGAGCTAAGGTCACACAGACCTCGCCCAATCACTCTGGTAAGTCTTCAAGGTAGACTCCCAAACCTTCACAGACTTCGTTCACCGGCAATCCACAATGTCTCTTGGATACTCAGAACGCGACGCCTAACTGGCTGGAGGATGCACAGTCCTCAAGTGTAATAAGTCTTCAGATCACACAGACAAGAAGACTTAAGTGATGCCTAATTCTCTTTGGCTCTGGGTGGTTAGGGCTTTATCCTCGCAAGGAATTCTCTCTGAAAGGCTTCGAGGTGGGTTGCTCTCAAACGACAAAAGCCGTACTCTAAATCTGAGCAGGCAACCGTTTATGGTTGTAGGGGGTGGGCTATTTATAGCCACTTGGCAACCCGACCTGATTTGTCCGAAATGACCCTGGGTCACTAAGGAACTGACACGTGTTCCAACGGTCAGATTTCAAACTCACACGGCAACTTTACTTGGGCTGCAAGCAAAGCTGACTTGTCCGACTCTGGACAAGATTCGCTCTCATAGTCTTCACTCGAAGACATAGGTTTTTGTTAGGCATCACTTCAGTCATTTTGACTGGTTCTCTTGGACCCCACTTAACAGTACGGTGGTTCCTATGACTCAACACAAAAGAAAGAGAACTACGAAAGATCTAAGTCTTCGAGCTCCATAGGCTTCATGTGGTGTCTTCTCTTGTCATAGTCTTCAATGTGAATATCTTCATATACCACCTTTGACTTCAATGTCTTCATACATTTTTTAGGGGTCATCTCTGGTAGGAAAACCGAATCAATGAGGGACTTCTACCTGTGTTATCCTGCAATTCTCACAAACACATTAGTCCCTCAACTAGGTTTGTCGTCAATACTCCAAAACCAACTAGGGGTGGCACTAGATGCACTTACAACGCTCGACTGCATCTCCCTGCATAGCTGTTTCATCATCGTTCGCCATCAATGCGCCACTAGAGCCGCGCCCGTGTCGCGTCCAGCCTTTGCCCGCCATTAAAGCTTGGTCGGGAGCTCGTCCGTGAGCTCTAGAGCCCTCCTCCGCGCCTATATAAGGACCCCCGAGTCCCTCCGCACCTCAACCATCTCTCCCTCGCCTCATCTACCCTCTGGAGTCGCCTCATCTCACCGTCGTTCGCCGTCATCCACCACGGCCGCCTCGGCCTCGGCATGATTCCGGACAACCCGAGCCTCCTCTCCTCCTCCCACCACGTCCACCGAGTCCCCCTTGTTCCACTCAGCTGCCCCACCCACTTGGCCCCTCACCGGAGTGCCTGCTTCGCCGGGGAGCACCACCGCCCGCCCGTCCCGGTCCTCCTCCTGGCGCCACCTCTCCCCTCCACACCTCTCCTCCTCAGCGGGCGTGCTCCCTCTAAACGGGACCCCCTCGCTGGCCGTCCCCCTCGCCGCTTCCTCCCCTTCTCCTCCTCTGTCCTGCACGGGAGCACATGAGCGGGAGGAAGGAGACGAACTCCCGTGCCCCCTCCCCATGCGCCTGGGCCGTGCCTAGAAGTGGCTGCAGCCACGGGTCCATGTGGATAAGTGGAGACTGGTTTCTTTCGGGTATGCTTTCCTGTTTCGAAAATGTATTTTCAATCTACTTCGCTTCAGAAGACGCTTTCTGTTTCAGAAAACGTATTTCCCCTTATGCGCTTTCAGTTTTTCCTCCCAGGGACCCGTTGGTGATGAAAATATTCACAGATTGGTCCCTGATCTTCAACTCCTCACAACTTTTCAACCGTAACTCCAATCGAGGTGAAACCAGCGCTCACTTCTTCGTATCATCAAGCTCTATCTTTTGGTAACATTATCACTAGGTGGTATCACAGTGAAAATGACCATTTTTCCCTTGTCTCCAATCAGCCCCTTTGAGAAAGAACTGTCCGACATTTCATTCCACGGCTTCACCGCACTTCTTCCCGGAGTCTCCGTCAGTCCCAGGCAAGCCACAACCACCATTTGCATGATAGCCATGCAGTAGCATTGGTTTCGAACTTGAATCTTTAATAACTGTATGATTGTTTTGTTACTGCTGTTGTTATTTGGGTTATACTTATGGATCGGCGATTACCGTCATGCTATGTTTCTTGCACTCTGTTATCACGTTCTACCTGCTAGTATTACTTTCATATTGGCCATGCTTGGTAGTAACACATGTTGGGTTGGTCATGTTCTTCGGTGCATGACTAGTGTGAGTTACCGAATACCGTTAACATGTTTTGTTCCTTTGCTGTTAGTTGGATAAGTATTTACTCGGTAATGTTATTGATGTGTTCTTGCATGATATTTATTGCTGATGATAATGGTCATGTTATGCTATGAGTAGTGTTGCACTTGTAATATTCGTGCTCGTCATTATGCCATGCTCAGTTGGAGATGATTCATTGTTGATATGGTGGATAGTTATGTTGCATCCCGTGCTTATGTTGATATCATGCTCATGCTTTGTAATTGATCATGTTAATTTTATCATGGCTCAGCATATTGCATTCAAGTTTAACCGGATTAAATTGAACTTGAACAACTGTTGGCCGAGTCATGGTGCCACCATATCGAACTGACCAGTGCAACAACGCTTACCTTTGTTGGAAGGTCCTAACTGGGTCTATTGTAGTGCCTCTCGCCGGTGCCTCCAACGAGGGAAGGTAATGGCGCGCGCTACCCTGATCAGGTAGGCGGACATAAGCCTTGTGTGCCCATTGTTGTTATGGATCCGGGTCCCCGTTTGGGACCGTTTATGTTTGCCCACGACGGTGGTCATTGGTGTCTTTGGTAGACACGGGGCCACCCAGGACTAGCCCAGTGGGGAGTGAGTCGGAGTGGTCTGGAGAGTGTCATGGCAGTAGATTTGTTTTGTCGGAACGCCGTTGGTCCACCCAAATGGGAGTGCGAGGCCATGGGTTCCGTTGTGTGGGTATAGTGTACTAACCTCTGCAATGTGTATATTAAATCTATCGATAGCCCGCGAATAAGGGCCCACTTCGTAGTTGGTCACACTGTGAGTCAACAGTAATTAATAATAATGTGCTTAATAACAACCACGGTTCGATGATGCGATAGTTCGCTGTGATTGCCGGAAAGATCACCGTTTGAGACCAAGTGTTGGTCATAGGTGTGATCGCCGGAATGGTCACCGTTTGGTTACAAGGTAACCCGTTGAACCAAGAGTGGTTCCGTTCGTGATCATGAGATGATCACCGTGGTATCGATGATACCAAGTTGTTGGATATTCGTAATGTTGTGCGAGAATCGTGGGTAAAGATCAAGCTCCTTGTGGTCATTTAATGATTACTACGGTATTGTTTATACCAAGCTTGATTTGATCCTGAGATGATCGTGTGATGTCCGAGGTTGGTAAGTGATGCATGTGATGGTTACAAATTAACCCGAGCAGAATAAATGGTGCATATAGTGTCATCATGTTGCATGTTAGTATCATCAGATTTATATGTGCATGCCATGCTCATATTGTTCTAGCTGTACCATGTTCATGTTGTTCATGCCATGCTATCCTGAGGATCTCATGATAATTCCTGTTTAACCTGTAATTGCCATGCTGTTATTTGTCTTGAATGCTTCTGGTTATTGTGAGCTTGCAGGTACATTCAATGTACTAACCTGGTGTGTCATGCCAGTTTGTAGGTCATGCCGGGATTTGACTGCTTTCTTGTCGTGGTTTCTGTTCGTGCGAGCTAGGATCAGCGTTCCAGTCAGAGTCCCTGCGGAGTGGAGTTCACCACCGTCGTCGTTGTTCCGCTGCTAGAAGGTTTCCCGCTGCTTCGAGTTGTTTTGCTGCTTGCATAGAGCAACCGAGGATGGCGTAGTGTCGCTGTGCTGATGTTATTCATTGTAATATCGGAGACCTTGTATTCATATTCGTGTAATAATGGAAAGCTGGTTTGTTCGATGCTAAGCAGTGCTGTATTCCAGAAGACTTCTGCTCTATCTCTGGGCTGTAATATGGGGCATTCTGGTTTCTTTGAGCTAGGGTGCCACAGCGCTTGGTATCAGAGCAGGTCTGGCTGTAGGACGCCCTAGTTAGCGCGAGCGGTAGAAACCGGTAGAACTCGGTAGTTTAAAGTTCGGCTTGTTTATTACTTTTGGTTGCTGCATTTCTTTATTGCATAGTATGCATATGGCCTTAGTATTTTTTGCTAATGGTTTATCTGGTGAGTGTAGCTGGCATCGGTTCGGATCCACTACAGCTCAGCCTTTGCATTTCTCCAGTTTTCTTTTCTTGCTCGTTCTTTGGTATTTGGTGTCATTTCTGTCCCAGCAGAGTGATGCCAAGTGATCCCGACACCATTTGCAAAACTAGTGCTCAGGTATCTCGCCGATATCCTCCTTTCAACCCCACCTATCGTTTCGGTGATGGACATGCTTCTATCCCGAATCGCTCTTCATTTGGTCATGTTGGCAACCCTTAATGATCTTAGTTATCAAGAAAGGGAAAAGTCAGCAGCCTCAGTTTTTCCCCGCTATCCTATTTCTTGGACGATTACGGATCTTTTTCGGTTTGCTTGATAATAATGTGGTTGCGACCTTTGTGTCCCACTACAGGTTTATCCAGTGTGTTCTCGCCTCTGAGCAAGTCCAGGTTGCTGCCTAGCTAAGCTAGCAATTGGTGTAGCGCTGTTTACACCAATTCTTCCACACATTTATTCGTCCTCGTGCACACCGTCACAGCATGCTAGATCGTAGTACCAGAGATCCCACGAGATTTGTGACCTTATGTAGGCGTGCATATTGTGTGACTAGTAGTAATATGTGACATTGATTGTGTGTGAATTGATTGTTGTTGTGTGCTTTTGTTTAGTTGAGTTTTCTTTTGATTCTTTCTTTTTGGGCCGCGGTGTTACATTATTTCCCCCCTATAAAGATTTGCTCATCAACCAACACCGGACCCGAAGAATCAGCAAGGAGTTCAAATATTTGGAAACTCAGCTAAACAGAATGGAATTCTCAACCTCCTGTAGTGAAATGGGGAATATCTGAGCTTGAGGCTGATAATCAATTTTGCCTTAGTGTGCACTCCTCACAACAGTACGGATAACTCAAGTCTACATCGGTACAAAATCTTCACAGCAATAATGATCAAGTCGGCAGCAAGACAAGTCAGGTACAAGATCAATGGTACATTTTCAGTCAAATGCATGGATCATAAACAAAATTTTGGCTTAGTAATGCATGATGCTTAAAAAATGTTATCATCCGAAACAAAGTCAAAATGTGATATGTTCAAGACAGACAGTCAAACAAATTTTCTCATGCAAATAATCAGCCACATAATAGTATGGGCATGTGTGTAGATTTCATTCTGCATATTAGTATGAAGCTTTGGATGTAAGAAACTCGGTCTTCTTCTACACGTTATCAAAGGAAATTTATGATGCAAGGCTCCTAAAATTTTCTCAGCATGATATGTGAAAATTTTTTGGTCCAAGATACCCGGTCTTTCTCAGCAAGATACCTCGGTAAAAGCTTCTGATAGACGGAAATGAAGTTTTCTCATCAAGCAAACCCGAGGAGAAGCTTCTCAAGTACGGAACTCAGGCTTCTCCAACACAATAATCAGACCAAGCTTCGTGTGTAAGCCATATAGCCTTCTTCTGCATGATACCCGGACAAAAGATTTCAGCAGAAGATAACAAGTCTTCCCCAGCAAGCTACTCGGATGGCTTCTCTTGTAAGCCATTCAGTATGCATCAGTATCATACTAATACCCCGTCCTCAAAAGTTAAATGATAAGTAGTACCGCTCAAGAATCAAACTCGCAACATTTTGTCGGTAGCACAAATCCGTCAGGGCATGTGTCTTCTTCAGAAAGCCAATGTTTGGTTGCATGTGATTCTTATATATGGTGAGCATGTATCCCCAGTCATATTAATCACTCATACGAGATGGGGTAAGGATCCAGGTCAGAAAACAAGCACAAGGGAATAATGTCAAAAATATTGCACTAATCATGTCCCTGGTCATATGAAGAATTAAGGATAGGTGTGGCCATGTTATTCTAGTAAGGTATCCCGACAAAGAAAATCATGACCGTTAAAAGGTCAAACTGACAGCAATGGTATGATGATTTTTGCACGACCATCAGGGTCCGGATAGCCCAAATTAGTTGGAGGTCGTATTTCCATATGGGTCCACAAAGGCATACTCTCAGCGGCCTACTCTATTTTACAAGGATCTCGTGTCCCGCTGACCCGCTTGGAATGGTTAGGGTGGAAAATCCAAATGGGTATACCGACAAAATGAGAAAATCAAAATCCAAACAATCAGCTCAGACCCGGTATACTCACCAACGGAATCAAGTACACGGTCAGTCTGTCAGGAAAGGAAATTGTCCATCAGCCCACTGTCAGGCCAATCTCAAGGTAAAAATATTTGAGGTATGACACAATTATAACTCCATAAATCGTTATATTGCTCCTGACAAAAGGCAGTCGAATCATTGGTACCTATCTCAGGCTCGAGCCAAAGGAATAAATCAAAATAAACCAGTACCACTTATGAGCAGTCAGAGTCCGTCAGAAGATGGCCATGATGAATTCTCAGCATTTATTGAAACCAGAAGGCCTCTATTTATTTGAAGCAGCCCCATGACAGAAGTAAAAAGGTTTTCATGACCAAAAGAAAATGTATCATCAGATCCATTGAATATCACCACAGGTATGGAGAATCAACGTCAGTAAAAAAATTCGTATATGAGCAAAGAACCATCAGAATCTAGGAAAGGTGAAGCAAGCCACCCTAGAGTAAGGTAAGTTAATCATCTGAAATTCTTGGGGGAACAATAAATAAAGGAAAAAGGATACCCGAGCTGGAAATGGTGTCCTCAAGTCATACTGGTTCCATGAGCAACCAAATCTCGAGGATGAGATTTCTTTAAGGGGGGAAGGTTTGTAACAGCCTGGTTTTTGGCCATTTTCTCGTTCTTTTAATTTAATTGGTTTTTGCTCTGTTTTTCTTTTTGGAGTGGTTCTGTGGCCTTGTCACCTGGAAAATCTCCTTCATTTCCTGTCCCAAGTGACTCATGATTCTCAAAACCTTGCCAAGATAATGTCACTCCACTGCTTGACCAAACCCTAATTTATTTTCTAGGGAAAATTCCTTTTTCTATTAAAGGAATAACCCTATCTGCCCTAGGTTGTGAAGCAACCTATATATCTGTCCATCCATAAACCCCCAAATAATTCTTATAATTTTTTGGGTCATATCTTCCTCAAATATGGTGAAATATTTCATTGGCCATATTTCTCATCATGCTCAATAAATTCATTTCCTATTTTGTCCTAAATGGCATATTGTGAAGGAAGTGCTATTTATATTTGCCCATTGGACCCCAAAATTCTTGGACATCTTTTCCTGTCCAAATAATTGATCTGTGCCAAAATTGAACTTTATTTGCTGAGCCAAACTTCGTCAGTGATTTTTCAAAGTTCTTGTCTGAGGGAAGCCTTTGTGAAGGAAGTGCTAGCTTGGGTTATCCAAATGAGTTTAAATTTCGCACACTACTTCATGTGCTCATATTATGACACTCCTCCAAATTGCAGCCCCATCCAATCATCTATGTGAGCATAGGATCAAATCTTTGCTTCTGGCAATATTTTCAGGTTGTGAAGCAAGTGCATTTTATATTGCTTAAAAAATCCCGATAAATTACCAGATCATGCTACTACCACAATAACTTCTCTCCACCAATTTCGCACCATTTCACCTAGCCAATATTTCTCTAGAATTATTGCAAGATTCTGGTCAGTGAAGATAGCTGTGAAGGAAGTACCATTTTGGTAAATCCATTTAGTATGAAACTTCTACAGAATCTTCATATTGTCTAATCATTAGGCCTTGAAAAATTTCAGCTCAACTTGCCTCTACATGTGAGTGCATCATCCAAATCCCTAATTCTGGCCATTGTAGTGGTTTCTACAGCAACCCTCATCTAAACTCCTCCTCTTAGTCTGATATTTGGTGATCAACATGACCTTATGTGATCATCACTGGCAAAATATTTACTACGTTACCAAGCCGGTGTCCCCACTAGACAACACAAACACTTGGCTGCTGGCTTGTTTTGGGGCCATCTGCAAATCTCTTCTTTGCCCCTGGACCCAATTCTTTCTTCATTTTGACTGAGGACACGACGGTCCATCTACTGGACATGGTTGGCCCGGCCAGAACGCGCCGTTTGCACCAGTGCCCGTGGTGATCATGCTGGCGTCACACATAGTGCAAGCTCTGGCTCGGTTCGGCCACTGTGCTCGTCTCCTCCCTCCTCGTCTCGACCTCAAACGTTGTCCAGGAGATCGCCCGTGCTCGACTGCATTTTCCTGCATTGCTGCTTCGTCGTCGTTCGCCATCAATGCATGTCTAGGTGTCGCACCTGTGCCGCATCCAGCCTCTGCCCGCCATTAAAGCTTGGTCGAGAGCTCGTCTGCGAGCTCTAGAGCCCTCCTCCGCGCCTACATAAGGACCCCTGAGTCCCTCTGCACCTCAACCATCTCTCCCTCACCTCATCTGCCCTCTGGAGTCACCTCGTCTCAGCGTTGTTTGCCGTCATCCACCATGGCCACCTTGGCCTCGGCATGTTTCCGGCCAACCCGAGCCTCCTCTCCTCCTCCGACCACGTCCATCGAGTCCCCCTCATTCCACTCAGCCGCCCCACCCACTTACCCCCTGGCCGGAGTGCCTGCTTCGCCGGGGAGCACCACCGCCCGCCCGTCCCAGTCCTCTTCCTGGCGCCACCTGTCCCCTCCACTCTTCCCTCCCCGGCGGCCGTGCTCCCTCTGAACGGGACCCCCTCGCTGCCCTGGTCCCTCTGATGCCCTCGGCTCGGCCAGAGATGGCCGGAGCTGGCCGGCCCCCATGCCGCTCCCTCCCCTGCTCCTCCTCTGTCCTGCATGGGAGTACAGGAGCAGGAGGAAGGAGACGAACTACCGTGCCCCCTCCCCCTGCGTCTGGGCCCTGCCTGGAAGTGCCTCCAGCCACGGGTCCACGTGGATAAGTGGAGATGGGTTTCTTCCGGGTAAGCTTTCCTATTTCGAAAACGTATTTTCAATCTACTTCGCTTCAGAATATGCTTTCTGTTTCAGAAAACGTATTTCCCCTTACGCGCTTTCAGTTTTTCCTCCCAGGGACCCGTTGGTGATGAAAATATTCATAGATTGGTCCCTGATCTTCAACTCCTCACAACTTTTCAATCATAACTCCGATCGAGGTGAAACCAGCTCTCACTTCTTTGTATCATCGAGCTCTATCTTTTGGTAACATTTTCACTAGGTGGTATCACAGTGAAAATGACCATTTTGCCCTTGTCTCCAATCAGCCCCTTTGAGAAAGAACTGTCCGACGTTTTGTTTCGCGGCTTCACCGCACTTCTTCCCGGAGTCTCCGTCACTCCCAGGCAAGCCACAACCACCCTTTGCATGATAGCCATGCAGTAGCATTGGTTTCGAACTTGAATCTTTAATAACTGTATGATTGTTTTGTTACTGCTGTCGTTATTTGGGTTATGCTTATGGATCGGCGATTACCATCATGCTATGTTTCTTGCACTCTGTTATCATGTTCTACCTGCTAGTATTACTTTCATATTGGCCATGCTTGGTAGTAATACATGTTGGGTAGGTCATGTTCTTTGGTGCATGACTAGCGTCAGTTATCGAATACCGTTAACATGTTTTGTTCCTTTGCTGTTAGTTGGATAAGTATTTACTCGGTAATGTTATTGATGTGTTTGTTGCATGGTATTTATTGCTGATGATAATGGTCATGTTATGCTATGAGTAGTGTTGCACTTGTAATATTCATGCTCGTCATTATGCCATGCTCAGTTGGAGATGATTAATTGTTGATATGGTGGATAGTTATGTTGCAGCCCGTGCTTATGTGGATATCATGCTCATGATTTGTAATTGAATCATGTTCATTTTATCATGGATCAACATATTGCATTCAAGTTTAACCGGATTAAATTGAACTTGAACAACTGTTGGCCGAGCCATGGTGCCACCATATCGAACTAACTAGTGCAACCACGCTTACGTTTATGGGAGGTACTAACTGGATCTATTGTCATGCCTCTCGCCGGTGCCTCCAACGAAGGAAGGTTATGGGTGCGCGCTACCCTAATAAGGTAGGCGGACATAAGCCTTGTGTGCCTGTTGTTGTTGTTTTGGGTCCGGGTCCCCGTTTGGGACCGTTTATGTTGAGCCACGACGGTGGTCATTGGTGTCTTTGGTAGACACGGGGCCACCCAGGACTAGCCCAGTGGGGAGTGAGTCAGAGTGGCCGGGAGAGTGTCATGGCAGTAGATCGGTTTTTTCGGAACGCCGTTGGTCCACCCGAATGGTAGTGCGAGGCCATGGGTTCCATAGTGTGGGTAAAGTGTACTTTCCTCTACAGAGTGTATATTAAATCTATCGATAGCCGCGCCCGCAGATAAGGGCCCAGTTCGTAGTTGGCCACACAATGAGTCATCAGTAATTAATAATAATGTGCTTAATAACAACCACGGTTCGATGATGAGATAAGTTGGTTGTGATCGCCGGAAAGATCACCGTTTGAGACCAAGTGTTGGTCATGGTTGTGATCGCCGGAATGATCACCGTTTGGTTACGAGGTAACCCGTTGAACCAAGAGTGGTTCCGTTCCTAGTTATGAGATGGTCACCGTGGTATCGATGATACCAAGTTGTTGGATATTCGTGATGTTGTGCGAGAATCGTGTGTAAAGATCAAGCTCCTGGTGGTCATTTAATGATTACTACGATATTGTTTATACCAAGCTTTATTTGATCCTGAGATGATCGTGTGATGTCCAAGGTTGGTAAGTGATGCATGTGATGGTTACAAATTAACCCGAGCAGAATAAATGGTGCATATAGTGTCATCATGTTGCATGCTAGTATCGTCAGATTTATATGTGCATGCCATGCTCATATTGTTCTAGTTGTACCATGTTCATGTTGTTCATGCCATGCTATCCTGAGGATCTCATGATAATTCCTGTTTAACCTGTAATTGCCATGCTGTTGTTTGTCTTGAATGCTTCTGGTTATTGTGAGCTTGCAAGTACATTCAATGTACTAACCTGGCGTGTCATGCCAGTTTGCAGATCATGCCGGGATTTGATTGCTTGCTTGTCGTGGTTTCCATTCGTGCGAGCTAGGATCAGCGTTCCAGTTAGAGTCCCTACGGAGTGGAGTTCACCACCGTCGTTGTTGTTCCGCTGCTAGAAGTTTTTCCGCTGCTTCGAGTTGTTCTGCTGCTTGCATAGAGAAACTGAGGATGGCGTAGTGTCGCCGTGCCGATGTTATTCATTGTAATATTGGAGACCTTGTATTCATATTCGTGTAATAATAGAAAGCTGGTTTGTTCTATTCTAAGAAGTGCCGTATTCCAGAAGACTTCTCCTCAATCTCTAGGCTGGAATACGGGGCGTTTCGGTTTCTCTGAACCGGGGTGCCACACAAACGTATGCGGTAGCAGTTTAGCATTCATTTTTAACATGAGAATAGCTCTTCTTCATAGAAAATCTCATCAAAGCATACAAACTTTTCTGCTGCTGCCACCTTAGGTTAAAGATGTTACAGCTTTTCTAAACTATTGTAGATCCAAAATTGTAGCTCCAGTCTATGAAATCTATTTGTCCATTACTTAAGAAAATTTTCACCGACAGATTTAAAATACGATAACTACTATGGCGGCTTATATCGTAAACCATGATCCACCATATAACATTAGGCCCTATTTAAGCCGCCATCATATGCTTCATAGCTTGCATAACCCGACAATATTCTCCGGTTTAACCATGCTTGCTTATTCATCTTCATAATTTGGTTCTGCACAATACACTTGACTTTTAAACTCTGGCCAGCTTAAGCAGCAGAACTCTTAACCCGGTAGGTACCATTTGTCCCCTTTTAAGCCGCCAATATGAATATCCACGTACTTCAGTGTTCATCTTCCAACTTAACACATTGACTATTTATATCACCTTACTTTTGTATCAACTGCCTGGCCTAACAGTATAATCTGAAACCTCCAATATCTCTTTTTCTTAGGCCTGCATCCTCAAAATGGGAAAGAATGTCACTGCATGCAACTGGGTTTTTTCCTAGGTTACTAAGGAAGAATTGAACGAGTATGTCCAAACAGGCGTCCTGGCCAAAGAAGACGTTATTCACTAGAGAGTCCCAGGCACAGAATCCCCCCTGAGCCCAAAGACGGTGAAGTAGTTGTTTTCACTGATCATATGCTCCGGGGTTTCACCCCCCCGGCTAAATATTCTTTCGCGAAGTGTTGCATTTTTTCAAGCACCATCCACAAGACATCGGACCAAATTCTGTTTCCAACATCTGCAACTTTCAAGTATTCTGTGAGGTGTACCTTCCACAAGAGCCCACTGTCGAACTATTCAGGGAATTTTACTATTTAAACCAACAGAATGAATTCACCGATGGGCCTAGCCTAGAGCTAGGCGATATCTCTCTACAATGGTGTGGGTGCACAAAAGGAGGGGTCCTATTTTGTACCCCTTGTGCGCGGGCAATTGGAGCCACGCCTGCGGCCACGCTTAGCGAGGTAGAGGAAGGAATAAAAGCCACAAGAGAACCAGAACAATGCCAAGCCACAAAGAGCAGAGGGGCGAGGTGGACTCCCCCGGCAAGGCCCTTGCCAGGGCGGCCTCCATAGCCTCGGGAAAAACCTTGCCGGGGCATCTTACCCAACACCAACATCACAACCACCCTTGAGCCTGAGAGTTCTGACACCATCGACAACATTGAAACCAAAGGCTTGGGAATATTTCTGGAAACCAGAAACACACTAGACTAGACAACACCCAGAAGACGACGATCCTCGGCAAGATCCTTGCCAAGGATACCCACGAGACCCCCGGCAAGACCCTTGCCGGGGACGACCAAGTTGCTGTGGCAAGGCCCTTGCCGGGGCCCTGGCTAGACTCTTGCCGAAAATATCCATAGGGCCGGAGCCAGGCCCGTGTCTGCCAAGACTCCACCGCCGTTCCCATGCAGCTGCCAGCCCACCAGCTAGGCAGGCGCCTGCATGGCGATGTCCGACCTCTAGGCCGACTCGACAAGCACTAGCGTGGCGGCATGCAGATCTTCGTGAATACCCTACCACCATGCCAACTCAGCAGCCTGCCAGCCTACATGGCGCTGCATGCCTCGTTGGCCTAGACGCGTGTCGGAGTAAGGCGGAGCGGCGATGGACGGGATGAGCCTCGTTACCGCCCCCGATAAAGCAAGTGGACACATAAGTAGTGCATTTAATGCACTTTGTCCTATGATGACAGGCGAGAAGCTTGTACACTATATACCTTTACACCTCCTGTGTGCCACTGTGGCAGCCCCTTTTGACTATAAAAGGAGGCCCGCGGCGTACCGAGAGAGGATTCTGATCTTTTGGACGACGCACGCATCGTAGATAGTTCAAGAACTCAGGAACACTCAAATATACACCAAAGCAGGACTAGGGTATTACGCATCGTTGCGGCCCGAACCTGGGTAAACGATCCTCGTGCTAGATTCTATACCCGCTCTTTGCTCAACCCTGCGCCCGCCAACTGTAGAAAAAAGGGACCCTAGTGATCCCATAGGTGTCGTTTCCCCCGACATCTCTGGCGCACGAGGTAGGGGGCGCAGTTGTGAAAATCTAGCCTAGTTGGCTCAGCGGCTTCACCGTGGTCGTCACTCCAAGGAAGAAGAGGACCAAACGAGCAACATCATTTGCGGATGTGATAAACGCTCGCGTGGCGACAGAAAAGCTAAGTCATGCGAAACTTCGAGTAATTCTTTTATATATAAGGTTGTTTTCCTTGGAGATCCTGTTCTTGATATGAGAAACCTGCACGTGATGGGGGCCTTCCGCTATTGGCAACGCCCCTGTTCTGTTTCGAGTCTGCTCAACAGTTCGAGCGGTCGCATCGAGAACGGCAAGGTGGCCTTCCCGCTATTGGCAATGCCCTTGTTCTGTTTCGAGTCCGCTCCACAGTTCGAGCGGCTGTACTGAGAACGGCAAGGTGGTTTACTTGGTCGCAACCACACCCGACCGGTTGTGAGGATCCGTCCTCGAAACGCCGCAGCCTGGGTTTACGCGCCGGCAAGCCTATCCAGTTGAGCGTAGGGTGCACATACAAAGAAAGATCGAACAGGAAAATAACATGCATCGTTTCAAAGTACTGCAGAGTTATATTACACCAATTGTCGCTGCGATTCTAACTAAAGATAAAAATTGTCTTGGTCATGAACCTGCAGCGCCGATGAGAAACGGGGTGCCTAGTCCCGGTGCTGGACATCTATCCTCTGAACTCTGTCGACGGGGCTGATGATGGGCTGGATATGCTTCTCGAGCGCCACGAGGTCCACGTCCTCTGGCAAGCTCTCCAGCGCGGCGTCGAAGTTGAGGTTGGGGTTCCAGTATGCCACCTTGGTGAGGACCTTGGTCAGGGCACCCCGGCAAAGCTTCCGGGCCTCATTGGCCAGGGAGGTTGCTCTGTTGGCGCGGAATTGCTCCAGGGCTCCAAGAACTCCCTCGAAGAACATGGTTAGTTTAGTGTTGGGACTCACGTTCGGCTCCGAGATGTACCTCATGTTTGGCACCCCCATGGCCACCAGCTTCGTGGTGATCCTGCCGGCGACGTCAGCGAGGCAGCTGATCCAAAGATTTTCGCCCTTCACGTAATCCTTGTGGTTGGCGGCATCATTCCTCCGCAGCTGCCTCTCCTCCTTCAGGTCCTTGGTTAGGGTCTCTTCCCGGGACCTGACCTCCAAAAGCGTCCCCTCAAGACCCTCCAGCTTCAGCTTCAGGTCGTTGATGGAGTCATTAGCCTTGGAGAGCAACTCGGCTTTGCCGAGGACTACGGCCTATGCCTCCACCAAGGCGTCGTTGAGCATGTATTTGTCCTTCGCCAGCTCCAGGACCTATTTCTTCAGGTCATCCCGCTCCACCTCCAGCTCCTTCACTCTGCCGGCATGGACCAGGACTTGGGCATCGAGCGCCTCCATGTGCTTCTGTTCCAGTTCCTGGGTCCGCAGCACGACGAGCTTCTCAACCTCCTCCTCCTTGCCGCGGAGCATGGCGGCGAGTGCCTCCTCGCGTGAGGCAAGGTCCTCCTCCTGGGAGTTCATCTCAGCCTGGTGCTGATGTCGAGTGGCCTCGTCCTTGGTGGCCCGTTCCCTCGTCGCCTCTTCGGCTTTCTCGACGTCGGCCTGCTTTAGGATGAGCTCCCGTTTGCGCTCAGCCAGCAGGTCTTGAGCGACCTTTAGTTCCTCGTGGGCTTGGCGAAACCAGGCCTGCGTCTCGATGACACGTTCCTCGAGATCCGCCTCCGCCTTGTCGATTGCCGCCATCCTGGGTTTTGCCTTGTCCAAGCGGGCACGGTGAAGCACCTGGAGCTTCTGGAAGTTGGTGCTCATGGCCCGGAGCAGCTGCTCCTCTTGGGAACCGCCGCCGCCGGTGCTCGGTTCGTCAATGACCTGGAGCCCAGCGGAGGCGAGTGCCTCGTCATCGAATGCCTCCCCTTCGGTTGGTTCCCTGGTGCTTGCCGTTCCTGGAAGGCGGACGAACAGGTCATCGCCCACCTTCAAGTACTTGCCCGAGCTGGAGGCAGCAGAGGAGGAAGGTTGGTCGTCAACCACCCCCTCCTCGGCAGCAGCCATGCCGGCCTGTCCGGCAGGCCCCTTGCCAGCCTCCTCGGCAGCGGCCTTGGCGGCCGCCCCGGCAGGCTCCTTGGCAGCCTCTTCAGGGGCAGTCTTGGAGGCCTCCTCATCGGCGACCTTGTTGGCCTCAGCCTAGGCGTCCCTGGCGACCTCCCCGATAACGGTGTTGATATCCTCCCGGTCCGCCGAGGAAGGATCTGGATACCAAGACGAGAGGATGAGACGGGGCAGAGCCCCCGCCACCCATGTTCGTCTCCTCCTCCATATGAGTGGGCTCGATGGTGGATGCCCTCGTCGGGGATGCCCCTCGGGGTGGCGTAGTCGAGGGGGGCGGCGTGTTGGGGGTGGCCCTTAGCGGCTCCTCCTACCGCCGTTATTCTCCTGCGAACCCGGCAAGGTCAGCATCAAGGATTCACACCCCAATGTTCATCAGTGGAGGAGTGAGTGGTGAGCTTACGCTAGGGGCTGAAGCAGGGGCTGCGCCGGGGACTGCTGTCCGGGCTGTTCTCCACCAACAATAGCGTACACGAAGTACCCGCCGGGGGCTTGTTGCCCGTCAAGGCCTTGGCCTTCTTCGCCGCCCTCTGGGACAGTGTCTCCATATCCCAGCGAGAATAAAAAAAAGTCAAGAAAACTGGCGCGGTCTGAAGGGACGTGGAGGATGAAGGGCAAGATGCTTACTCATCCTCCACCTCCTCCTCTACTACCTTCCTCTTCCTCCTTGGGCTGAGAGACCCAAGATCGTAGACGACCACTTTGTCGACGTCTGCAGGAGGATGGGAAGGGGATGGAGTCTGGCAACGCTTAGACGAAGAAGAGGCAGTCGATTTCTTCTTCGCCACCGCGACTGTCACCACCTTCTTCGCTGCCACAGCCCTCGTCAGGCGCACGGACTCCCCCTGGACCTCTTGCCGTTGCTCGGTCCTGCCGGGCCGGACCGGATCGCCAGAGCTGGCCCGTCGTAGGACACGCCTTTTCTCCCTGGCCGAAGGGTCGTCAGCCCCGGCCTCTTCATCGGTCGACTCCTCAACCACATCTTCGATGAGAGGGGCCCCGATGCCGGTGCTGTTGGCCTCCCCAGCAGACTCTGCCCATCCGGCAAGCTCCTCCTCCTCCGCGGCAGCCTCGGCCTCGTCCTCCACATGGCCGACGCTGCCAGCTTCCCTGGCAAGCGCCGCCTCCGCTGCCCTGGTGGCGATGTAGTCTAGCTCCTCCTTGGTGGTGTCCTAGATAAGCAGTGGCTCATCGCGGACGTAACTCTCTGACAGGTTGTCGAACAATTCCTGCACCAGCTCTGCCTCCGGCTCATCCCAATTTGGGTGAAGGCCGAGCGCGTTGAAGTCCAGCATCATGGCTACGATGCCGGTTTGGCGAGAGTTGTTGCTCAACGGGACTACTCCCGCCGGCAACCCGAACAGAGGCCCCTTGATGGCTCTGCCGGCCTTCGCCGACTCTCTTAGCCCTGCCATCGTCACCCACATCGAGCTGGAAAAGCTGCTGACAAAAATGGGTGTGCCCCAGCACCGTGAAGTTGTGCTTCAAGCCAGGGAGAAGCCTCATGATATCGGCCGCGTTCCTAAAGAGCCAGGCCGGCCTCCCCTTGTTATGTAGTGGGGCGATTCGGCGGTGGATGAAATCGGCCCCAATCATCTCAAGGGTGAGCCCGACCATGGTGAGGTGATGGATTCTGGTTGTAGCGATTGCGAGCTTCTTGTCATCGGCGTCGAGGTTGCTCCAGTCCTTATGGCGGACTGGCAGCCTCTAACGAACTTGGCAGAACTCATGCGGATCCTCCTCCTCGATCCATAGCCACCGGCCCCGCCACTCCTCCCACCTCTCCTTCTGGGCACCCTCCGGATACGTGCCCTTCTCCTAGGGCCGTGGGATCTAGGTGACGCAGCCGGAGATGGCATCCCCGCCTGGATAATGAGAAAGAAGTAGTGGCGGAAGAGCGCTATGCTGGGAAGCATTCCGGCGAAGCCCTTGCAGAGGTGGGCAAAGAGGGCCATGCCTGCCACGGCATTCAGCGTAAAATCAAGAAGATGGAAGCCGTAGGTGTGCATGACATCATTGAAAAAGTCAGAGAAAGGGGGGCAGAGCCCGCAGGAGAAGTAGTCAACGAAGAAAGGATACCGATTCAGGCTGGCCTCGGCAAAATCAGGGTGGATGATGTGCATGGCCGGATGCCCCATCGTCTTCGCCCCCCTCGGAGGCCTGAAGTAGTCCCTAAGGTGGACCGCATCAACCGTCAAGGGGAAGAAGGCAAGATGCGTCCGGAGCGCCGCCGACTCGCTCTCCGGCATCTCCTTCTCATCGACTTCCTTGGAAACTCCCTTACCCTTACTAGTTTTGGGTGCCATGGCGGCCGGGAAAGAGGTGAAGAATATGGAGTAATGGGAGATCGAGGGAAATGGGGGCGCGGCGGCGGCGGATGGAGGCGGGAGTTTCGGCTTTTTCACTTGAGGAAGAAGGGGGAGGGATGGCGGTTCCGACATTGGAGAGACGCGGAGGGTAAATGAGCGGCACGCCCACAGTTTCCCTTTTTTTATGGGGAAGGCACGGGCCACCTCTTTACCATTTAATACGATGTGATGCGTGAGGGCAGCAACCGCCCCACGCATGACCCCCACATCACGCCCAACCCCCACGTCGCGCTTTCAACGCAGGTCATGAGGAAGTGCGACGGGCGAGGGGTTACAGCAGTAAAACTCGGCCATGCATGCCCGCGCACCGTTTTGGGCCTAGCCCAAAAATCCGTCGCGCTTATGTATGGCCCAGGCCCACGGGCTCCTGTCGGTGCACAAAAGGAGGGGGTCCTATTTTGTACCCCTTTACTAGTGCGCGGGCAGTTGGAGCCGCGCCTGCTGCCACGCTTAGCGAGGCAGAGGAAGGAAGCAAAGCCACAAGACAACTAGAACAACGCCATGCCACGAAGAGTAGGGGGGCGAGGTGGACTTCCCCGGCAAGGCCCTTGCCGGGGCGGCCTCCACAGCCCCCGCAAGAACCTTCCCCGGGCAACTTACCCAACACCAACATCGCAACCACCCTTGAGCCTGAGAGTTCCGACGCCATTGACATCATTAAAACCAAGGCTCGGGAAGTGCCTGCGTGGTGGCAAGCAAACTTTGTGGAAACCAGAAACACACAAGACTAGACAATGCCCAGAAGACGACGATCCTTGGCAAGATCCTTGCCAAGGACACCCACAAGACCCCCGTTAAAACACTTGCTGGAGATGACCAAGATGCTGCGGCAAGGCCCTTGTTGGGGCCCCGGCAAGACTCTTGCCGAAAACATCTGCAGGCCGCAGCCAGGCCTACGTCTGCCAAGACTCCACCATCGTTCCCATGCAGCTGCCAGCCCACTAGCTGGGTAGGCGCCTGCGTGGCGACGTGTGGCCTCTAGGCCAACTCAACAAGCACCAGCGTGGCAGCATGCAGATCTTCGTGAATACCCTACCACCACGCCAACTTAGCAGCCAGCCAGCCTATGTGGCGCTGCATGCCTCGTTAGCCTGGACGTGTGTCAGAGTAAGGCGGAGCAGCGACGGACGGGACGGGCCTCGTTACCAACCCCGATAAAGAAAGTGGACACCTAAGTAGTGCATGTAATGCACTTTGTCCTGTGATGACAAGTGATAAGCTTGTACACTGTATAGCTTTCCACCTCCTATGTGCCACTATGGCAGCCCCTTTTGACTATAAAAGGAGGCCCGCGGCGTAATGAGAGAGGATTCAGATCTTTTGGACGTCGCACGCAACATAGCTAGTTCAAGAACTCAAGAACACTAAAATATACACCAAAGTAGGACTAGGGTATTACACATCCTTGCGGCCCGAACTTGGGTAAACGATCCTCGTGCTGGCTTCTAGACCCGCTCTTTGCACAACCCCGCGCCCGCCAACCATAGCAAAAAGGGACCCCAGTGATCCCATAGGTGTCGTTTCCCCCGACAAATGGCGAAAATAAGCCACTTTTCTAGCTGCCACTCTGCCCAGTCATCCCAAAGACTGGAACCAAACCTGGTTTTACTGCAAAGACACCTCTCCAGAAGGGGAAAATCAACTGCGGGGTTATCGCGCCAGCCGACTTAGCAATAGGCATCCTCTACTAGACCGTATCAGTACAAATGAATGGGCCAAATATGCGCCCATTTTTTTCAAAAATCAGAGCCTTCATGACTAATGGCTTAACCGACATCAACCTTGTCCGGTGCTGGGTTTCATGGAGGATATTGCCCCTAAGCCGCCGCTCCGACTTAATGTGCGAGTACACTAGCGACTTGAAAGATCCACTTCGCAATTGCCAGATAGAGATGACTGAAGAGGATATCTATAATATGACCAAAACTCTCCTGAACGAGAGCCTCGAAGATGCAACAAAGTTGGATTGAGTCCTTTCTACACTCTAAACCAAGCACCAGCTGTAAGATTTTAAGCTATTTCTAGTTTAAGCATTGTTTTTCTTTCAGTGTGTCTTCTCATAACCCATTTTATTTGCACAGGCCGATTCCTCTTTCTGGAAGAAGAAATTAGAGAAGCCGGTCAAGAAGACCCGGAAAAAAGCAAGCCTATCAAAAAGCCTGCCAAGAAGAAAACCAAGGCCACCGAGTTATTAAACTTGGATGGTAATGATGATGATGATGATGATGAGTCGGAGGTAACACTTGACTCCCTTGGCTCATTTTTTGTACACCTTATTGATAATGATTGCTATCAGGATGATGCGGAAGGAAGCGAAGCAAATGCTGAAGAGGTAACTATTCTTTCCTCTGACTCTGAACTTTTGCCAAGACAGAAAGTTCTCAAGCAAGCCAGAAAGTAAGGTTTCCCATCATTTAGCTTATTTGGATCCCAACTTTGTTTTGAAGAAGCAGCAACATGAAGCTCGCCGCATGACCCAGAATAGTGGCGGCGGAATACCTTCCTCCGGCTTACCAAACACACTAGCACCTCTGAAGCGTCGACCACAGGTTTCAAATATTTTTTACTTAGCTTATCCCAAGGCGGGTCTTTTTCGACAACCTCTTAACCCGTCTGATTCAAATTATGAAGGATCATCTCATTCCTCCTCTGGCGACTCAACTGGGAATCAAATCCCGGCCTTCAAGACCGTGCCTGGGTAAGAATGTAAAAATTATCTAGTTTGAATCATGCATTAACTTGTCATATTAACTATGTCTTGTACTTCCTTTCAGTGCTATGGTGCGCAAAACTGTTGAACCAGAACATGCCACAACTGAGACTTTGCATCAAGTGTCGGAAGCTGTTATAGGTGACCCCCCTCCAGAGGAACACCCCGTTATCCAAGATGCCCTAGACGTTGATCCAGAAGATGATAAACCGCCCAGTCCTGCTCAGCCGGCTCAGAAAACTGATGACATAATGATTACCGGGATGGCTTATCAGGCCCCAGGCAACCCCATTGCCCTGTCCAAACACAGCGCCAAGGAGGAATTCTTTGTTGTCGACAAGGGTAAATGGAAAGTTGATTTGGAGGGCTATTCTCAATTTAGTGCTCAAGAGATTCACTCTGGTTACTTGAACCACCTTCACACCAGCCATGACTTTGAAGCCGGCTTGGTCAACTTGATGAAGGAACATTTTGAGGTAATCTAGCATAGTCCTCATAAATATACCTCTATCAGCCGCCAAGTCTATAGAATATGATAGAATTGAATATATTGTAGACTTTTAGGTAGTCATCAAGGAATGAAGACCAAAACTAGTAGTCCCCAAGGGCTGACTTAAACTATGAAGTTAAGCTAAGACTTAACTTAACAGTGATCAACATTGCACCTGTAGCCCCCAAGGGCCAGTTTAATTAGTATGAATAAGCCGGGGCTTATCACCATGGTTGAAAACAAAATCCAAAGCATGTAACATTATAAACCGGATCACATCATTTTGCCCAACTCATCATAGAAACTTATCTTGAAAATAAGTAATAGGCATTAGCCCCCAAGTGCCAAGGAAAATACTTGTATTATGCTTGGGACTTTGAAAATAATCATGAGCATAATACCTTCCTTGTTGTTCATGTCACAGGCCGAACTAAACGAGAAGGAGGCCCAAGTCAAAGATCTGAGGGCCAATATTCAAACTCAACAATCTGAGACATCAAAAGTCAAATCAGAGCTGATGACTGCATTGGAGAACATTGAGCAGTTGAAACAGAGCTTCAGTACTGATAGAACCGGCTGGGAGACCGAAAAGGCAGCTTTACTAAAAAGAGCGGAGGACGCCGAAGCATCCCTTAAACCGGTAACTAATGAGTTGTCCGGCTTAAAGCATCAAACCAACAACATGACAATGGCCATCTTCGGTAAGTAACAGTAATACTTTCCTTTGCACCGACGGTATATCATAATCATCTATCGATTTACCAATAATTTTACTTGGCTCCCGAAGCACCAAATTGGGCTCAGACATGCGCATCAAGCTTATAGCTGTCTATACTCTGGTAGAGCAGGTATACACCGGCGCTAAAAAACAATTGATGCTGCTATTCATAAGAAACATCCGCCTACCCTCATGAAGGAAACACTGGAAAGGCTATGGGTGCTGCACCAAAGAATTGAAGATTTAAAGCGAGCAGCCGGCAGAGCCGGCGCCATGACTGCCATAAGTCGGGCAAAGGCATGGCAAACAGATCTTGATCCAGAGGATTTAGCCAACGGTTGTCCCAATGTGAAAGAGGACGGGTCTCCCTTCGGCATTGATGATTTCACACAAATAGCAAGGGCAATGCGTCCAATAGCAACCAAGCTGGATGAAGAAACAAATCTTTCCCAATACCAAGCGGCTTATGACGCTGAGATCAAGAAGGTGAAGGCACCAGTTAGTCAAGAAGTGGATCTCATCCCGCTGACTCATAAGCATACCTTCGCTTCTGATATTTGATCCATCAAATCTTATTGACGATGACGCTGTGTTTAGAGCTTTGACCGGTATCAACTGGGCTACGCCCGACTTCCAGCCAATGGATAATCAAGACGATGAAGAAGAGAAGCGTAGGATGACCAGGAGGCATCGACCCGCCAAGACTAAAAGTCTGAATTCATGAGCCGGTTTATCAGCCATAGCATTTGGATGCTAAAAACAGTTGTCCTTTTGGGCTGTCAGCTGCCTTGCAATAGGCTAGTTACAAACAATGATCTGCCATGCCATCGTGCACATTTTATTTGCAAAATACTACTGATCCATCATTTGAAGATCTGCCACTTATGCTCATAATACCATCAATTATGCAGACCATACTTATCATGTTTTCCTGCTCATAAACAGATAATAAAGTGCCCTGGCGGTTTACCCCAGGGCGGGTCACAATACCCCATATAAAAACCACTCATGACAAAATAGTCCTTAACCAGGGCCGGTTTAATCAAAACGTCATATAATCGCAACAAAATAAATATCATACCTATGATTTTTGTTCATACTGCCGGCTTATCATGCATCATGCAGATCATTGTTTGTAATTTATTCATACCGCTGGCTTAAAAGGCCATATGCAGCAAGGAGTAACATCCCAAATCTTAAAGCCAGAACTCTAAGCACATAATCATCATACACTGGCGACTTATAGTACGAAACCAGGCCGGGTTAACAAAACTCCGAATAGATTCATATATGAACCATAAGGCAACGTGGCCCTAATCAGTTTCCAACCATATAGCAATATGGCAACAAAAGATGAATCTAAAAAAAATTAAAGCAAATATAAATCAGAAAAACAAGGCATTCATAGGCTGCCAAGCCTCAATGTCAAGTGCTATTCAAGGGCCGCACAGCCGCTGAGTTAAACCTTAATTAAAACCCGTAAGCCGGACCTCACATGACCAATCGTTGTTTTAACCTTGATAAATTCAGGGTCTTTGTATGATTGATTCTCAAGAGTACGGCGAGTCATTACAGGATTACCTGGTTGGAGTGGCTGGTAAACAAAGGCAGGATAACCCGGATTTTTGGTGAATACACCTAGCATCCAAGCCTATTACAAGGGACAACAAAGCTCTCGTTCATTAACAGAAGCCCCCAAGTAATATTTCATTCCAGACGTATAAGCCGGATTATAGGATAGTCACAGCTATGCTCACTAAGCAGGAAGCCCCCAAGTATTTTGTAATCATGGCGTACAAGCCGGATCAAGAGGGTAGTCATATCTATGCTCAATAAGCAGGAAGCCCCCAAGTGATCGCATGAAGGGACAATAAAGACTCATATTCTCAGAAATGAAATGACAGAGGCCTTGAATTATCAGGGATGCCGGCTTTATTATGTTCATCATAATATATACATGGACAAAGTATGTACATCACAAGAGCCGGTGGCTCAAGTGTAATAAGGCCGAAGATGAGAAATATTCCACGGCCGGTGAGTCTCTTCCTCCGACGTGCATGAGTCCTTGTGGTCTCGAACATCGATAAGTTAGTTTAACCCATTGTTCAGATTTTTGCTGACCACAAAGGGCCCTTCCCAAGGTGGGGATAGCTTGTGCATGTCAGTTTGATCCTGGATGAGCCGGAGCACCAAATCTCCTTCTTGAAAGGTCCTAGTTTTAACCCGACGGCTATGATAACGACACAGATCTTGCTGGTAAATCGCCGAATGAGCCGCCGCACGGTCGTGCTCCTCATCCAACAGGTCAAGGGCATCCCGACGTGCTTTTTCATTATCAGCTTCAACATACGCTGCCACACGGGGTGAGTCGTGATGAATGTCACTAGGGAGAACCGCCTCTGCTCCGTAAACCATGAAGAAAGGCGTGTAACCCGTAGATCTTTTGGGGGTTGTATTGATACTCCATAACACTGAGGGCAACTCCTCCACCCAACAACTCGGCGTCCTTTGCAAAGGGACCATAAGCCAGGGCTTGATGCCTCTCAAAATTTCTTGATTGGCTCTTTCAGCTTGGCCATTGGATTGGGGGTGAGCCACTGATGATACATCCATATGAATATGCTCTCGTTGACAAAATTCTTTCATAGCACCCTTGGACAGATTAGTGCCATTATTAGTTATAATGCTGTGAGGAAAGCCAAACCAGAAAATCACCTTTTTGATGAACTGAACCGCTGTTGCTGCATCACACTTACTGACCGGTTCTGCTTCAACCCACTTTGTGAATTTGTCAACCGCCACCAAAAGGTGGGTCTTTTTATCCTTGGACATTTTGAAAGGTCCAACCATATCCAGCTCCCAGACTGCAAACAACCAAGTAATTGGAATCATCCTCAATTCTTCAGCCGGCACATGAGATTGTCTTGAGAATTTCTGACAACCATCACACCTACTGACCAAATCTTCTGCATCATCGTGAGCCGCCAGCCAATAAAATCCATGATGAAAAGCTTTGGCTATGAGGGATTTATAGCCAGCATGATGGCCACAATCTCCTTCATGAATCTCTCGGCCTTCCTCAGGAGAAACACAATGTTGAAATACCCCTGTGACACTGCAACGATGCAACTCTCCATTGACAATAGTCATTGACTTAGACCGTCGGGTTATCTGCCTGGCCAAAGTTTCATCTTCAGGTAACTCGCCCCGGGTCATATAAGCCAAGTATGGAACTGTCCAATCAGGAATAACATGAAGAGCCGCCACCAATTGCGCCTCCGAGTCAGTAATAGCACGATCCTCCTCCGTAGGCAATTTGACTGAAGGGTTATGCAGAATATCAAGGAAAACATTAGGTGGTAACGGCTTACGTTGGGACCCTAGCCGGCTCAAAGCATCAGCCGCCTCCTTTTTTCCTGCGATCGACATGCTCCACTTGATAGCCTTTGAAATGACCAGCAATAGCATCAACCTCTCGGCAGTAAGCCGCCATGAGTGGGTCTTTAGAATCCCAAGCGCCTGAGACTTGCTGAGCCACCAAATCTAAGTTGCCAAAGCACCTCACCCGGCTTAGATTCATATCCTTAGCTATCCGATGACCATGGAGCAAGGCTTCATACTCAGCTGCATTGTTAGTACAAGGGAACATCAACCTTAAAACATAACAAAATTTATCACCTCGCGGGGAAGTCAAAACAACTCCAGCCCTCGAGCCTTCCAACTTCCTGGATCCATCAAAGTGAATAGTCCAATATGTGCTATCCGGCTTCTCCTCAGGCATCTGCAGCTCTGTCCAATCATTGATGAAATCCACAAGTGCTTGAGATTTGATGGATGTGCGAGGCATATATTGCAAACCATGGGGTCCAAGCTCAATGGCCCACTTGGCTACCCGACCTATGGCCTCTCTGTTTTGAATGATATCTCCTAAGGGAGCAGAACTAACCATAGTGATGGGATGACCAAGGAAATATTGCTTGAGCTTTCGACTAGCCATGAACACCCCATATACTAGCTTCTGCCAATGTGGATACCTCTGCTTGGATTCAATGAGCACCTCACTGATATAATAAACCGGCTGCTGAACGGGATGTTCCTTGCCTGCTTCCTTCCGTTCCACCACAATCGCCACACTGATGGCTCGGCTATTGGTAGCCACATATGACCACAAGGGCTCCTTATCAATAGGGCCGACAATGATAGACGGCTCAGCTAACTGTTTCTTCAGAGCTTCAAACGCCTGATCAGCAACATCTCTCCAGACAAAGTGATCTGTTTTCTTCATCATCTAGCATAGAGGGATAGCTTTTCTCCCAACCAGCTTATGAACTGGCTTAAGGCCACAATACGACCCGCCAGACGCTGAACATCATTAATGCACGCCGGTTTAGCCAAAGAAGCAATATCCTTGATTTTCTCCAGGTTAGCTTCAATGCCTCGTTCAGAAACAAAAAAACCCAAGAGCTTGCCTGCTGGCACACCAAAAACACATTTGGTCGGGTTAAGCATCATCTTATAGACCCAAAAATTGTCGAAGGTCTCTTTCAAATCATCTATCAAGGTTTCCTTCTTCTTGGATTTCACAACAATATGATCCACATAAGCATGAACATTGCGTCCAATCTGACCATGAAGGCAATTTTGAGCACACCGCTGGTAAGCCGCCCGGGAACTCTTGATCCCAAAGGGCATAGACACATAACAGAAGGCTCCAAAAGGAGTGATGAAGGTTGTTTTCTCCTGGTCCTTAACTGCCATTTTGATCTTATGATACCCTGAATAAGGATCCAAAAAACTCAAACACTCACAACCCGCCGTAGCATCTATAATCTGATCAATACGAGGGAGAGCAAAAGGATCAGCTGGACATGCCTTATTAAGGTCTGTCTAATCCACACACATGTGCAAGTACTATTTTTCTTAAGCACTAGCACTAGGTTAGCCAACCATTCAGGATGAAAAACTTCAACAATGAACCTGGCTACCAAGAGCCGGGCTACTTCTTCACCAATGGCCTTACGCCTCTTCTCATTAAAGCGATGAAGGAATTGCTTAACCAGTTTATACTTTGGATCAATATTGAGAGTGTCCTCAGCGAGTTCCCTCTGTACACCTGGCATGTCTGAAGGCTTCCATGCAAAGATGTCCCAGTTCTCACGAATGAACTCGATGAGCACGCTTTCCTATTTCGGATCCAGATTAGCACTGATACTAAACTGTTTAGATGAATCGCTAGGAACAAAATCAACCAGCTTAGTGTCATCTGCCGACTTAAACTTCAACAGACGGTCATGTTGTTTGGTTGGCTTATTCAAAGGTGTCATATCCGCTGGGTCAACATTATCTTTGTAAAACTTTAATTCTTCCATTGCACAAACGGACTCAGCATAAGCAGCATCGCCCTCTTCACATTCCAAAGCTATATTCCGGTCCCCATGCACTGTGATGGTACCCTTATAACCTGGCATCTTAAGCTACAGATAAACATAACAAGGCCTCACCATGAACTTAGCATAAGCCGGCCGCCCAAACAAAGCGTGATAAGGGCTTTTGATCTTAACCACCTCAAAGGTCAATGTATCAACCCTGGAATCATGATCATCACCGAAAGCCACATCCAAAGCTATCTTCCCCACTGGATATGCCGACTTACCAGGCACCACACCATGAAAAACAGTGTTAGACGGCTTAAGATCCTTGTTAGTCAAACTCATACGACGAAAAGTTTCGTAGCAACGAATATTGATGCTGCTGTCTCCATCCATGAGCACCTTAGTGAAATTGTAACCTCCAACCTGAGGCACAACCACGAAAGCCAAGTGACCCAGATTGTCAACCTGGGGCGGGTGATCCTCACAGCTCCAAAGAATAGGATGTTCAGACCATCGCAAGTAATGGGGAACCGCTGGCTCAACTGCATTCACCGCCCTTTTATGAATCTTCTAGTCTCGTTTACATAAACTTGTGGTGTCACATGATACTGTCCACTATTCAACTGTTTCAGATTACTCTGATAACCAGATTGCTGCTGCTGATTCCCTTGACTAGACTGCTAATTAAAACCACCTTGATGCCTTTCCCTAGAAACCAGAGTTCGAACCGCCACCACCAAAGCCAGGCCCATGAGAGCTGGACCCTGAGACGCCATTCGGGCCATGATTGTTCTAGAAGAAATTGGAATTCATGTACTCCCTCATGATGAAGCAATCCTTCCACAGATGATTGGCTAGCTTGTCATGTGTACCATGCTTTGGGCAAGGCTGGTTCATCATAGCTTCGAGGTTGAACTTTGGCCCTCCAAGCCGGGGCGGCTTTCCCTTGAGACACTGATTATTATTCTGCATATTAGTGTTAGCCACAAAATCTAAATTGCCATCAGGTTTGCGCTTACCATTGCCACTTTGACCTCCCGTATTATGCTGCTGCCCCTCCATATTGGTACTCATCTTCCCCTTACCCGCCTTCTCATCATCAGAGTCAGACTCTTTGGTACTATCAGAGTCGGCATACTTGACGAGTGCCGCCATAAGCCGCCCCAATTTCTGCTTAAGTGGAAGGAAACAACAATTCTTCTCCAACATCAGGACTGTTGAACCGGCGTTGATACTGTCCTATTTTTGTATAACAGCTGAGATCCAGCACACCCAATTGGTTGTTGACTCGCCCTCACCTTGGACACAAGAATCCAAATCCAGGATCGACAGAGGCAGCTTGCACGTGTATTTAAAATTTTGGATGAAACGGGCTTTAAACTCCGCCCATGATCTAATGGAGTTAGCGGGTAGCCCTTTCAACCAAGTACGAGCCGGCCCAGCCAACATCATGGTGAAATACTTAGCACATGTAGCATCACTAACATCCAGCATCTCCATGGCCATCTCATAACTCTCAATCCACGCCTCTGGAGGCTGATCCGTCGTATAATTAGGCACCTTACGAGGGCACTTGAAATCCTTAGGAAAATGCTCGTTGCGCAGAGCTGGCACTAAAGATGACACACCCAATGTTCTAGATGTCACTCCTGCCTCCGCAGATGTTGACGGATAAACCGGAGATTGCTGTTGAGCTGCTAGCTGAGCCGCCATCTCCGCCTCCCGACACGCCCTGCCCTGATCCACCAAAGTCTGAGCATCAACACCACCGCGCACCGGGTCATGCCTGCGAGGTTGGTTATGGTGATGTTCACTGCTTGAACCTGCTGGCGAGTCAATCTGCCTGCTATAACTCCGGCTTGGTGCTTGTGGGTGACTAGTAGTGTTGATTACATCTTGTAGTTGATTACTATATGGTTTATTTGGTGGAAGATTATATGTTCAGATCCAATATGATATTTAATACTCCTCTGACCACGAGCATGTTTACCATTTGTGAGTAGTTACCTTTGTTCTTGATGTCACGAGAGAAATGATGTTGCAAGTAATCATGTGAATTTGATATGTGTTCGATATTTTGATAGTATGTATGCTGTGATTCCCTTAGTGGTGTCATATGAACATAGACTACGTGACACTTCACTATATTTTGAGCCTAAGGGAATGCATTGTGGAGTAGCAATTAGATGATGCGTTGCGAGAGTGACAGAAACTTAAACCCCAGTTTATGCGCTATTCCATAAGGGACCGATTGGATCCAAAAGTTTAATGCTATGGTTAGAATTTATTCTTAATACTTTTCTCGTAGTTGCGGATGCTTGCGGGAGGGTCATAAGTAGGAGGTTTGTTCAAGTAACACCAACACGTAAGCACCGGTCCACCCACATATCAAATTATCAAAGTACCGAACATGAATTAAACTAACATGATGAAAGTGACTAGATGAAATTCCCGTGTACCCTCAAGAAAGCTTTGCTTATCATAAGAGACCGTTTTGGCCTGTCCTTTGCCTCAAAAGGATTGGGCTACCTTGATGCACTTTTATTACTACTATCGTTACTTGCTCGTTACAAATTATCTTGCTATCAAACTACTCTGTTACTTACGATTTCAGCACTTGCAGACATTACCTTATTGAAAACCACCTGCCATTTCCTTCTGCTCCTCGTTGGGTTCGACACTCTTACTTATCGAAAAGAGCTACAATTGATCCCCTATACTTCTGGGTCATCAAGGCTATTTTCTGGCGCTGTTGCCGGGGAATTAAGTGCCTTTGGTAAGGAAACATTTATATAGTGTGCTGAAATTTATTGTCACTTATTACTATGGAACACAATCCTTTGAGGGGTTTGTTCGGGGTATCTTTGACTCGTCTCGAACCACGATTAGCTACCCCTCAACCTACTGCACCTACTGAAAATATTGAATATGAAATTCCTTCAGGTATGATAGAACAACTGCTAGCTAATCCTTATGCAGGAGATGGAACCGAACATCCTGATATGCACTTGATATATGTGGAACAAATTTGTGGATCGTTTAAGCTTGCAGGTTTACCCAGAGATAAAGTTATGAAAAAGGTATTCCCTTTATCTTTGAAGGGAAAAGAATTGGCATGGTATAGGCTATGCGATGATATTGGATCTTGGAATTGGAATCGTTTGAAATTGGAGTTCCACCAAAAAATTTATCCAATGCATCTAGTTCATCATGATCGGAATTATATATATAATTTTTGGCCTCGTGAAGGAGAAAGTATCGCTCTAGGTTGGGGGAGGCTTAATTCAATGTTATATTCATGCCCCAATCATGAGCTCTCAAGAGAAATTATTATCCAGTATTTTTATGCTCGGCTTTCTCGTAATGATCAAACCATGCTTGATACTTCTTGTGTTGGTTCTTTTATGAAGAAGACTATTGAATTCCGGTGGAATCTTTTGGAAAGAATTAAATGCAACTCTGAAGATTGGGAACTCGACAAAGCACTAGTACAACGACATGCTATACAAACAGTTTTTAACCCCTTTCAGTGACGGCATTTGGAACCGTCGCCAAGTGATTGTGGGTGATAGGGGGGTCCTTCCCACACAACCCAGAAATCACCAGGGATAGGCCCTCCTGGGACACAGGATGGGGCCGTGTGCGATCGGGAGACGCATCGAAACCCAATAATTTCTGTAGGTATGTACACCCAACACGGTAATCTGAGAAAATCATTTCCGTAGGTATGTACATCCCACACGGTGAATCCCAGAAAATCATTTCTGTAGGTATGTACATCCCACATGGTGAATCCCAGAAAATCATTTCCCTAGGTATGTACATCCCACACGGTGAATCCTAGAAAAACATTTCCATACGTGTGTATATCACACACAGTTCTTTGTGTGGAAACGTTTGTGCAAGATGGCCTAACGCAAACAGTTCGCTGCCAGAAGCCGTGTGTGATTGTTAGTTGATCTAACATGCCTACTTTCTAGAAACCGTGCGGGTTGTTTAAGTTCATAGCCCACGGCGCTCTCTGAGGAACCGTCTGCAATAGAAAACCCCAATAAGCAGGGTAATTAGCCTATTATTGATAATCCATGTACTAATCAAACTGATATTTCTTATAAAACACAGCAGATATTTCATATCCGTATAAAAGAAACCAAGATTTCATAATCGAATTACATCAGATAGCTTTGGCACTCAGTTACGCCATTACACAACGGCACCAAGTTTCACATGCAGCATCAAAAACCTTTGGAAAGTAGCATCATACACGGTAAATAGACAGATGAATCTCATCTGGGAAATTGCAGAAGCGGAAGGAAAATATTGAGCCTTTAGTGATGTTGAATGTCCTTGCAACTTTAGGCCAGTGGCTATGGATAATTGCCTGCCCAACCTTCATCCTCTTCAGCAAGACTTCAATATTGTACCGTGGGTGTTGAATGAATACCTTCCTCGCCTCTTGACCATGCAGGTGGTTTGAGAGGTAGTCATCGATGAACTGCTTTGAAAAGTACTGAAAACAAAGCTATGCATAAATCACTGTTGTAAATTTTGAAATGGCGCAAGGGGTAAAAACAAGGTAGAAGAGTTGGTACCATCCTATAGTTGGCTGATGTCTTCTTCATTGTGCAAACAAAGATCTTGCTGTTATTCGTCGCAAGTTTCTTCATCCTAACAATCTTTCTGAGTTTCTTGACTTCACTGATATTCATCAACATCTCATTTCCCCATATGCAAAATGGGTCGAACAGTGGGTCTAAGCCTCTGATAGTAGGACCTACATGTGCAAGACCAAATTGTAAGAAACCTAAATATTAGAATGACTCCTGCAACTACACAATAATGTACTATTAGCCAAAGGACCCTTCTTAAACAAACCTCGATGGTAAACCGCAGTGTCTCCCATTGTTTCCCTGCAACACACATAAGGAAGATCTTGATCATGTTAACTGAGAGTTGCCATACTATCAGTAGAATATGTATTGAGTACAGCCAAATTCAATTGGTGTCACATGCATAACAATACAAAATTGTACCTACAACAAATGAAAATCAAATTGTAGAACTGAACCAAACAGTTAAATGGACATCAGACCAAATGAACCAAAATAGTTAACTGTGCACGACATTGCAGAATGGAAACATGTACTAGAAGATAAGACAGTTAACAAAACAAAGAATGCTTGAGAAAAGTACTACAAAATGTAGAGATTGTTGGACCAAAGTGTTAACGGAACATTACATTTTAGAGGACCAAACTGTTAATGAACATCAGGTTGCATATTAACATTACAGAAGACAAATCACTAGAAGGCACTAGTGGTGGCCTCGAGAAAACATCATGAACTGCATTTTTAAAGTAGACAACCACGTGGTGCTGTCGACGGTGGCCTCGAAGACGAGGTGCTCCTCCAAGATCTGGCGGTCGACACGCATGGCAGCCATAGCGACCTCGTGCGTGCGTGTGGCCGCATGCTACTGAGCTCCATGTTATACTGCGTGCAAAATGGCTATGGGTGGCTCTTAATTGGAGGAGGGGGCAGTGATTTTGGTGGAAGGTGTCGCGCCGTCGGTCGGGGCATGTGTGACGGGAAAGGAGGAGGGCGGTGTGGGTGGGGTGTGGATTACTTGACCATATCGATGAGGTCGCGCGGCAAGAAGAAGGGTCGGCGGCGAGGAGGTCGCGCAGCAAGAAGAAGGGTCAGTGGTGAGGAGGTCGCGCATCAAGAAGAAGGGTTGCCGGCGAGGAGGCGGCGCTGCAAGAAGCAGGGTCACCAGCGAGGAGGCGACACTACAAGAAGAAGGGTAGTCGGTGAGGAGGCGGCGCTGCAAGAAGAAGGGTCGCCGGCGAGGAGGATGAGCTACCAGTAAGCAGAAGAGAAGGTTTGAACTTGGAAAGCACGGGGGAACAGTGGAAATGTGGCTTTTGGTAGGAGGGAGGGGGCTGGAGCTAGATATTTCTGCGGTGGCAAATTTTTTTCGCTCGGTGCCGCGAGAAACCTACGTACAAGTGTGGTTCAAGAGGGGGCGGTGGACTAGAGATGAAGAAGCTTCCTACGTAAGCCAGACAAGATGGTGCGCCAAGATATTTTATATTGCATCCACATGATTCTTTCTAGTAAACTGTTTGTGGTATACCTGATTTTTCATTATGTTTTGATAGACATAATGGTGTTATAGAGGCAAAGGATGGTGTTTGAATTGCTAGAACATTTAAGTACAGTGAAGATGCAACTAGTACATGAGTGTCGTGTTTAAATTTGGAATTATTCCGGGTTCGTTTGGCATTTTATGCATTAATTGAGTTTCTGGGCATTTAATGTGGATAATTCAAATTTGAACTGCAAGCACATGCTCCAATGCACCAAAGTTTGTTGAAAAATCACATGTGTGTCTTTGGGTGAATTTATAGGTCCCATGCAAGAAATGGGAATGAAATTCAAACGTCTGGACATCGTGGCTTGGCCGAAAAGATTGAGAAACTTGGTTTTTAAATTCCTGTAAATCCAAAACACTCCTGAAAATCATGGAATTTGTCATGGTGTCATGACTTGGCACCAATATGCTGCGGCAAATTTTTTGGCCGAATTGGGACAAGCTTTTGTGTAAGCTTCTTGCAAACCAGAGCTTCCATCAAGAAGGCTCATGGTTC
This sequence comes from Triticum urartu, assembly GCF_056163025.1. NCBI lineage: Eukaryota > Viridiplantae > Streptophyta > Magnoliopsida > Poales > Poaceae > Triticum > Triticum urartu. Next base: position 225,694,385 of record NC_141874.1, on the reverse strand, counting down.
CAAGAGGGAACATGTCTCCTCCATGTGTGAAACGAGATATGTACACTCCCTTCTCCCGCCTTAATTTTTTACACAGGCAGGTTAGATCAAATAGAAGTATCGTGCTAAATTTTGGAATTATTCTGGGTTCGTTTGACCTTTTTTATACATTAATTGAGTTTCTGCGCATTTAATGTGCATAATTCTAATTTGAACTACAAGCACATGCTCCAGTGCACTAAAGTTGGTTGAAATATCACATGTGTGTCCTTGGGTGTATTTATAGGTCCCATGCAAGAAATGAGAATGAAATTCAAACATCTGGGCATCATGGCTTGGCCAAAAAGATTGAGAAACTTGGTTTTTAAATTCCTCTAAATCCAAAACATGCCTGAAAATCATGAAACTTGGCATGGTGTCATCACAGTGCACCAAATTGCTGCGGTAATTTTTTTGGCCCAATTGGGACAAGCTTTGCTGTAAGCTTCATGCAAACCGGACCTTCCCTCACGAAGGCTCGTGGTTCTGAGAGGGAACGTGTCACCTCCATGTGCGAAATGAGATACGTACACTGCTTTCTCCTGCCTTAATTTTTTACACAGGCAGGTTAGACCAAATATAAGTATCATTCTAAATTTTGGAATTATTCCGGATTCGTTTTGCCTTTTTATACATTAGTTGAGTTTCTACGCACTTAATGTGCATAATTCAAATTTGAACTACAAGCACATGCTCCAGTGCACCAAAGTTGGTTGAAAAATCACATTTGTGTCCTTGGGTGTATTTATAGGCCCCATGCAAGAAATGGGAATGAAATTCAAACATCTGGCCGTCATGAATTGGCCGGAAAGATTGAGAAACTTGGTTCTTAAATTCCTGTAAATCCAAAACATGCCTGAAAATCATGAAACTTGGCATGGTGTCATGACATGGCACCAACATGTTGTGGTAATTTTTTTGGCCGAATTGGGACAAGATTTGGTGTAAGCTTCTTGCAAACCGGAGCTTCGCTCAAGAAGGCTCGTGGTTCCGAGAGGGAACGTGTTACCTCCGTGTGTGAAACGAGATACGTACACTACCTTTTCCCACCTTAATTTTTTTACACAGGAAGATTAGACCAAATAGAATTATCGTGCTAAATTTTGGAATTATTCCGGGTTCCTTTGGCCTTTTGATACATTAATTGAGTTTATGCGCATTTAATGTGCCTAATTCAAATTTGAACTACAAGCACATGCTCTAGTGCACCAAAGTTGGTTGAAAAATCACATGTGTGTCCTTGGGTGAATTTATAGGTCCTATGCAAGAAATGGGAATGAAATTCAAACATCTGGGCGTCGTGGCTCGGCCAGAAAGATTGAGAAACTTGGTTTTTTAATTCCTGTTAATCCAAAACACGCCTGAAAATCATGAAACTTGGCATGGTGTCATGACATGGCACCAACATGCTGCGGTAATTTTTTCGGCCGAATTGGGACAAGCTTTGGTGTAAGCTTCTTGCAAACATGAGCTTCCCTCAAGCAGGCTCGTGGTTCCGAGAGGAAACGTGTCACCTCCATGTGCGAAATGAGATATGTACACTGCTTTCTCCCGCCTTAATTTTTTACACATGCAGATTAGACCAAATATAAGTATCATGCTAAATTTTGGAATTATTCCAGATTCGTTTTGCCTATTTTATACATTAATTGAGTTTCTACGCATTGAATGTGCATAATTCAACTTTCAACTACAAGCACATGCTCCAGTGCGCCAAAGTTGGTTGAAAAATCACATGTGTGTCCTTGGGTGTATTTATAGGTCCCATGCAAGAAATGGGAATGAAATTCAAACATCTGGGCGTCGTGGCTTGGCCAGAAAGATTGAGAAACTTGGTTCTTAAATTCCTGTAAATCCAAAACATGCCTGAAAATCATGAAACTTGGCATGGTGTCATGATCTGGCACCAACATGCTGCGGTAATTTTTTTGCTGAATTGGGACAAGATTTGGTGTAATCTTCTTGCAAACCGTAGCTTCGCTCAAGAAGGCTCGTGGTTCTGAGAGGGAACGTGTCACCTCCGTGTGCGAAACGAGATACGTACACTACCTTCTCCCACATTAATTTTTTACAGAGGAAGATTAGAGCAAATAGAAGTATCGTGCTAAATTTTGGAATTATTGCGGGTTCGTTTGGCCTTTTTTATACATTAATTGAGTTTCTGCGCATTTAATGTGCATAATTCTAATTTGAACTACAAGCACATGCTCCAGTGCACTAAAGTTGGTTGAAAAATCGCATGCGTGTCCTTGGGTGTATTTATAGGTGCCATGCAAGAAATGAGAATGAAATTCAAACATCTGGGCGTCGTGGCTCGGCCAAAAAGATTGAGAAACTTGGTTTTTAAATTCCTCTAAATCCAAAACATGCCTGAAAATCATGAAACTTGGCATGGTGTCATCACAGTGCACCAAATTGCTGCGGTAATTTTTTTGGCCCAATTGGGACAAGCTTTGGTGTAAGCTTCATGCAAACCGGACCTTCCCTCAGGAAGGCTCGTGGTTCCGAGGGGGAATCTGTCACCTACGTGTGCAAAACGAGATACGTACACTGCCTTCTCCTGCCTTAATTTTTTTACACAGGCAGATTAGACCAAATAGAAGTATCTTGCTAAATTTTGGAATTATTCCGGGTTCATTTGGCCTTTTTATACATTAATTGAGTTTCTAAGCATTTAATGTGCATAATTCAAATTTGAACTACAAGCAGAGGCTCCAATGCACCAAAGTTGTTTGAAAAATCACATGTGTGTCTTTGGGTGAATTTCTAGGACCATGCAAGAAATGGGAATGAAATTCAAACATTTGGGTGTCGTGGTTCGACCGGAAAGATTGAGAAACTTGGTTTTTTAATTCCTGTAAATCCAAAACATGCCTAAAAATCATGAAACTTGGCAAGGTGTCATGACATGGCACCAACATGCTGTGGTAATTTTTCTGTCCGATTTGCGAAGGCACACACATTAACAATCAACAAAGTCATTCTGGAACAACTGTTGTCAGTTACAAATTGGAAACACAAGTATTATTGAAACCATGGCCGTTCTACTTACCATTTACGTGCCGCCATGCATCCCCTTTTTTATTGTCTAGGAGGTGCCATGCGGGGTAGCTATTTGAGTACAGGAGGCGCGGGATCACACCCCAGCGCGTGCTCATCAGGAGGAGAGCCCTTTGGCCTCTACCCGCCGCGCACCTCCCTCCCAACGTCTCCATTAATGGTGCCCGAGGCCCTGTTCTACGGCGTGGCTATGTGTCTCACTCGACTGAGATTTAAGAGAGAAAAATGAAAATCTGAAAAGAAAGTTTGCATGGATCTTGATGTAAGATCTGACGGACCTATATAGCATCGACTGCGACTTATAGCAAGCATGATGAATATAAGGACGATGATAGTGGATAATAATTGTCTTACATATTTAGGAACATAACTAAAAAAGCCACATGCGGCAATGCCTGAAATACATAAGGGCAAAAGAAGAAGGAAGACAACGATCTACCTCGCTGATCTCTATGTTGCTGCAGGCCGCAGGAACTAGTCTCCGCGGCGAGCGATGATGAGCTCTTTTTTGTCCTCAAGATGCTGCTTGAGAGCATCCACGGATTCCTCCACCAGCCTTCTACGCTCGATGCACAACATGGCATTCTCGTCCATAAGTTTCTTGACGATGACGCCGGTCGTCTTCAACAAGACAGTGGTCTCCTCCTACTGCTCCGCACTTCCGACGATCTTCGCCCTCAGCAGGCCGCGCTCGGCCCGGAGCTTTGCATTGGTCTCATTTAGTTGCCGGATGATGCCGGCAAAAAAGGCTTTCATGTCGTCCTGCAACCTCGCCCAGCCAGAGATCTGATCCATCTGGCTATGGACGATCGCATGCACGCGCCTGTAATAGTCCTCGCCTGCCCGCGAGACATTTTCCCAGGCTGCCATGGCACGGGAGGACATATCTGCTGCATTCGCGATGCGACGGGACATCTCTTCTGCTTCCGCAGTGCGGCCGAATCAGTCTGCCACATCGCCGGCACGGTGAGACCTGCATGCTATTTCGGCGGCGCGACGGGACCTCTGTGCTGCTATGGCTGCACGGCGGGACATGCCGGCTGGGTTCGCGGCGAGGCGGGACATCTCTCGTGCTTCTGCTTCCATGCTCGCATCTCCCTGGTGGCAATCTCTCGACCCAGAACTCACGTTGTCCATGGCAGACGGAAAGCGAATGATGACGCATGACTTTATTTTTGTGGATGAGGAATTAAGGAGGAATGTGCAGTCATCTTGGAGTAGTAGTATTTATAACCGAGTAGTAATACGCTCCTAAGTGGGAAACCGTTTAGGTTTTGATCGATGTGAAGAGGTTTGCAATTTGGAATGTGACGAGACGCATGCTCAAAATTTACTGATGGTTATAAGTGCGGCACTATTCCCGGAAGGCGTAACATGGGCACGTATGCCTTCTCGGCCGCGTACGTAGCGTTTGCACCATAGGGTGCACCGCAATAGGCAATGTCATCACACATCTTGTTCCAACAACCATGTGCGCTCGTTATTACCATCGCGCACGCTTCTTTTAATTAGAATGTTTGTGCCCATGTAGCGCACACACATTGATCTATCTAACTATTTCAGTTTGTTGTGGCTAATCACAAACAGTTCATCCATGTGAAGTGTATGCCATCAATCACAGACACTTTGATCTGGCTGGCTCGTTTCTGTTTTGTTGTCTAATCGCAAACAATTAATCCTTCTGAAGCGTATGCCCTCAATCACACACACCTTGATCTGGCTGACCGTTTCTTTTGTGTTGCCTAATCACAAACAGTTCATCCGAGTCAAACGTATGTTGTATATCGCACACGCCTTCATCAAGCTGCCCGTTTCTTTTGTTCTGCCTTATCGCAAATAGTTCATTGGACTGAACCGTATGCCCTGCATCGCACACGCAACTAAAATCTGAACCGTGTTTGATGGCTCCGCCATCGCAAACATTTTGCACCTTTTTTGATGGTTCTTTTACACCACCATTTGCGATTATTGCATCGCACACAGTTTCGGCGAAGAGTCTCTGATCATAGTGTCGCGTTAGCAGCATCCTGCAGTAGTGAAGGTAAAGAGTCATGTATTAAACTTAAGTATGATTATGTTAAATCTTTTATGGATGCCGATGCTTTTCAAAGGTTTAGTACTAAATATGGACTTGACTCTGAGATAGTAGGCTCCTTTTGTGAATCATTTGCTACTCATGTTGAACTCCCTAAAGAGAAGTGTTTTAAATATCACCCAACTATTAAAGAACAAATCAAAGAACCGGTACCAATTAAAGAAGAAACTATACTTTATAATGTTGGTCCAGTTGTTCCTTTTGCTTATATTGAGAAACCACCTTTCCTTATTAGGATAAAGGAACATGCTAAAGTTTTAGCTGTGGTTAACAAAAGCTATACTAGAACACCTAAACTCGATGAACAAATTAAAGTAGAACCTAGTATTGCTATGGTTAAAGATCTCTTGGAAGAAGATATGGATGGGCATGTTATTTACATCTGTGAAGAAGCTGCTATAATTGCCAAACCTGATAAAAAGGATAAACATATACTTGTTCTTCGCATGCCCGTCATCTTAGTTAAAATAGGAGATCACTGTTATCATGGTTTATGTGACATAGGTGCTAGTGTGAGTGCTATTCCTTACACCTTATATCAAGAAATTATGAATGACATAGCACCCGCAGAGATAGAAGAAATATATGTTACTATTAAACTTGCTAATAGAGACACTATATCACCTATTGGGATTGTTAGAGATGTTGAAGTCTTGTGCGGGAAAATAAAATACCCCACTGATTTTCTTGTTCTTGGTTCCCCACAAGATGACTTTTGTCCCATTATCTTTGGTAGACCCTTCCTGAATACCGTTAATGAAACAAACTGTCGGTGTTAGTTTTGGTGATGAGTCTCATAAGCTTAATTTTTCCAAGTTTAGTAGAAATCTTCATGAAAAAGAATTGCCTAGTAAGGATGAATTAATTGGTCTTGCTTCTATTTCTGTACCACCTACTGATCCTTTAGAACAATATTTGCTAGACCATGAAAGTGATTTACATATGCATGAAAGAAATGAAATAGATAAAATTTTCTTTGAACAACATCCTCTACTTAAACACAACTTGCCTACTAAAACTCTAGGAGGTCCTCCTCCACCTAAAGGTGATCATGTGTTTGAGTTAAAACAATTGCCAGACACTTTGAAATATGCTTATCTTGATGAAAAGAAGATATATCCTGTTATTATTAGTGCTAACCTTTCAGAACATGAAGAAGAAATATTATTGAAAGTTCTAAGGAAGCACCGAGCTGCTATTGGATATACTCTTGATGATTTAAAGGGCATTAGTCCCACTCTATGTCAACACAAAATTAATATGGAACCTGATGCTAAACCCGTTGTTGATCATCAACGTCGGTTAAATCCGAAGATGAAAGAAGTGGTAAGAACAGAAATATTAAAACTTCTGGAAGCAGGTATAATCTATCCTATAGCTGATAGTAGATGGGTAAGTCCTGTTCATTGTGTTCCTAAGAAAGGAGGTATAACTGTTGTTCCTAATGATAAGAATGAACTTATTCCACAAAGAAATGTTACAGGCTATAGAATGGTAATATGTTTTAGAAAATTAAACAAAGCAACTAGAAAAGATCATCACCCTTTGCCTTTTATTGATCAAATGCTTGAAAGATTATCTAAGCACACACACTTTTGCTTCCTTGATGGATATTCTAGCTTTTCACAAATACCTATTTCTCAACCTGATCAAGAAAAGACCACTTTTACTTGTCCCTTTGGAACCTATGCTTATAGACGTATGCCTTTTGGTTTATGTAATGCACTGGTACTTTTCAAAGATGTATGACTGCTATATTCTCTGACTTTTGTTAAAAGATTGTTGAGGTTTTCATGGATGACTTTTCTGTTTATGGGAAGTCTTTTGATGATTGTTTAAGAAATCTTGATTGAGTTTTGTAGAGATGTGAATGAACAAATCTTGTCTTGAATTGGGAGAAGTGCCTCTTTATGGTTAATGCAGGCATTGTCTTGCGTCATAAAATTTCTGACAGAGGTATTGAAGTGAACAAAGCTAAGGTTGATGCAATTGAGAAAATGCCATGTTCTAAAGATATAAAATGTATTCGTAGTTTCTTAGGTCATGCTGGTTTCTATAGGAGATTTATCAAAGACTTTTCAAAAATTTCTAGGCCTCTTACTAGTCTCTTGCAAAAGGATATTCCCTTTGTTTTTTATGATGATTGTTTAGAAGCCTTTGAAACACTCAGGAAAGCCTTAATTTCTACACCTATTGTTCAACCACCTTATTGGAACTTGCCTTTTGAAATTATGTGTGATGCTAGTGATTATGCTGTTGGTGCTGTTCTAGGACAAAGAGTAGATAAAAAACTTAATGTAATTCAATATGCTAGTAAAACTCTAGACAGTGCTCAAAGAAATTATGCTACTACTGAAAAAGAATTCTTAGCAGTGGTGTTTGCTTGTGATAAATTTGGACCTTATATTGTGATTCCAAAGTAACTGTTCACACAGATCATGCTGCTATTAAATATCTTATGGAAAAAAAAGATGCTAAACCTATACTTATTCGATGGGTTCTCTTGTTACAAGAATTTGATTTACATATCATTGATAGAAAAGGAGCTGAGAACCCAATAGCTGATAATTTGTCTAGACTTGAAAATGTGCTTGATGACCCACTACCTATTGATGATAGTTTTCCTGATGAACAGTTTGCTGTAATAAATGTTGCTCATAGTACTCCTTGGTATGCTGAATATGCTAATTACATTGTTTCTAAATATTTACCACCTAGCTTTACATACCAACAAAAGAAAAAAAATCTTCTATTATTTAAGACACTACTTTTGGCATGACCCACATCTTTATAAAGGAGTAGATGGTATTATTAGACGTTGTGTACCTGAGCATGAATAGGGACAAATCCTACAGAAAATGTCACTCCGAAGCTTATGGAGGGCATCATGCTGGAGATAGAACTGCTCATAAGGTATTGCAGTCTGGATTTTGTTGGCCTACTCTCTTCAAGGATGCCCGTAAGTTCGTCTTATCTTGTGATGAATGTCAAAGAATAGGTAATATCGGTAAGCGTCAAGAAATGCCTATGAATTATTCACTTTCTATTGAACCATTTGATGTTTGGGGATTTGATTACATGGGACCTTTTCCTTCCTCTAACTGGTATACACATATTTTGGTTGATGTTGATTATGTTACTAAATGGGTAGAAGCTATTCCAGCCAGTAGTGTTGATCACAACACCTCTATTAAAATGCTTAAGGAAGTTATATTCCCAAGGTTTGGAGTCCCTAGATATTTAATGACTAATGGTGGTTCACACTTTATTCACGGTGCTTTCCGTAAAATGCTTGCCAAGTATGATGTTAACCACAGAATTGCATCACCATATCATCCTCAGTCTAGTGGTCAAGTTGAACTTAGCAATAGAGAAATAAAATTGATTTTGCAAAAGACTGTCAATAGGTCCAGGAAGCATTGGTCTAAGAAGTTAGATGATGCACTTTGGGCTTATAGAACAACATATAAAAATCCTATGGGTATGTCTCCTTATAAAATGGTTTATGGAAAAGCTTGCCATTTGCCTCTTGAGTTAGAACATAAAGCATTTTGGGCAATCAAAGAACTCAATTATGACTTCAAACTTGCTGGTGAAAAGAGGTTATTTGATATTAGCTCTCTAGATGAATGGAGAACCCAAGCTTATGAAAATGCAAAATTATTCAAAGAAAAAGTTAAAAGATGGCATGACAATAGAATCCAAAAGCGTGAGTTTGAAGTCGGAGATTATTTTCTTTTGTACAAATCTCATTTCATATTCTTTGCAGGAAATCTCCTCTCAAAATGGGAAGGCCCATATGTCATCGAGGAGGTTTATTGGTCCACAGCCATCAAAATAAATAATTCCGAAGGTACTAACCCGAAGGTTGTCAATGGGCAACGAATAAAGCATTATATCTCAGGTATGCCTATTAATGTTGGAAGTAATATTATCCAAACTTTGACACCGGAAGAACACATAAAAGAGTCCTTCCGGAAAACTCCATAATCCTGAAAATAAGGAGGTACATGATACCGTAAGTAAACGGGCTCCGAAAAATTCGCAAACATATTTTTTACCAGTTTTGGAATATTTAAGAATTTTAGAAATAAACAAACTTCCAGGAAGCGTCCCCTGGTGGGCACAAGACACCAGGGCACGCCAGGCTTGCCTGGCGCACCCAGGTGGGTTGTGCCCACCTGGGACACCTTCCGTACTCCGTTTTTCTACCTTATGCTTGTCCTCCAAGATAAAAAAAATCTATATATACTTCCCGAACCTGTTGATCACCGTACCACGAAGAAATCCTTTGTCCTCTTTTTCCTTGTTGTTTCTTGTCAGATCCCATCTACCATTGCCTCTTCAAGATCCTCCAAGGACAAGTTCTTCAGAAATGTCATCAACCCGTATCTGCAGGAAGTGGTGCATCACCCTCAGGTCATCCAGATGCATGAGGGGGTGCTTCACTTCCGCGATGTGCCATGTCCCCAGGGGACGGGAACCGTGGAGGCCAAGCTTGAAGTTGTGGAGCAAGACGTCTTTCGGTGCAAGGGGATGGTGGAGCATGAGCTCAATGCCAATCACCTCATGATCACGGACCTTTCCCGTGATCTGAAGGTGGATGGCAAGCCCATGAAGGACATCATCTTCACCCTCAACGAGCAAATCAACTTTCTCCAAAGCCAGATCTACAATCTTCAAAACCAAGTCTTTGAATATGAGGGGACGTTTAAAGGTATGAGTTTGGCTGCTAGTTGCAGGACTCGTATTACTCACTCTTCCTCTTATGATGGTGGACCACTGCCATGGAAATCCAAGGACAAGATTTCTTCTTCATCACCACCATCATCTTCTTCACCACCAAAGGAGAATTGAGTATCGGGTATGGGCACTCCCCTTGGCTTCTGCGAAGCTTGGGGGAGGTGCCCCGGTATCGTAACATCCTACTATCTTTTTGCTTTTACTTATTTTTAATTCGATCTTTTGCTTTAGATGAATAAAAGTTTAGTTCGATCCTTTCTCATTTGAGAGTTTTCTTAGTGATCTATCTTTGTAATCATGTGCAAGTTATATAATAAAGTTTAGTTTGAGTTTTTGCTTTCTTTACTCTCATGTTGCAAATAAAGAAAAGAAATAAGAAAGGAAATAAATAAAAGAAAGGAAATAAATCAATAAGATCATATACTAATCCTATGGTAGGTGATGGCACCACATAAGGAAAAGTATAAGTAAAGAATTTTATTAGAGATTGACAAACATAGCATTAGTCAATGAAGCTACTCATGAAAGAATTAATAAGGGAAGAGAAGATTCACATATAAATATACTATCCTAGAAATCTTGTGTGATTGTGAGCCCTCATCAAAATATTATATGCCAAAATTGTTGAATTTGGACAAGGAAGACAACGCAATGATTTATGTTTGTTCATATTCACATAGAAGTCATATTGTCATGGATCCTTTAACATGTGGTGCTTGCCCCTATCTTTGCTAGCCAAAAATTCCGCACTAAGTAGAGATACTACTTGTGCATCCAAAAACCCTTAAGCCCAAATCTTATTTTCAAGTGTCCACCATACCTACCTAGGGATTGAGCAAGATCCCTCAAGTAAGTTGTCATCGGTGCAAAAAGGAAATAAAAATTGCTTCTAATCACTACAAAAAAAAGACACTTCCGTGATGATACGTGTTTGTCATAGTAGGTCACGTTTTCTGCCATGCATGTACATCCATGACAAATTTATGACAGAATCAAGGCAGTCATACCTGTGCTATCGTAGAAGTGTTCCATGACATTACCAAAATAATCATCACGGAAGTGTCCACTTCCATGACGATAAATCACGCGTCATAGAAGTGCTTTCGTCAAGGGTGACCGACACGCGGCATCCACCATAAGGGGACGCCGTTAAGCTATCGGTTCCGGTTTTGGATCCGATAAACCGTTAACAGCCTGGACCAATGGGAATTTTCCACGTGTAAAATTCACATTGGCCGGAGGAAACACGTGTCGGCTCAAGGTTCGGACAGATGTCATCCACTCATTGGACAGGAAGCACCTATGATACATCAACACGTGGCACGACCCAACAGAGGCCCATTCCAGTGAAAAGGCCGGCCCGTTCGACTTGGTCAAAAGGTAGCGGGCCGGCCCACGGAAAAACTGTTAACGGCCTGTTCGTATATAGCCCATTTACGGCCGCTTACTACCGACCCGTTATGGCCTATCGGAATTAAGCCCAGTAGCCTCATCTGGGCCGTCCAATATCATTCCAGCCCATTGTAACTTCCAGCCCATGTATGGCCCATGATGTCTTTCGGCCCATATGAGGCCCTTTGTAATTCTCGACCCATTAAAGGCCCGAGATGAAACTAGCCCATAATGAACAACGTATTGCTTTATACCCATTATCGACCCATTATTCTGTCGGCCGTTTCCAGCCCGTGTTAACTTTCGGCCTTCTAAGGGCCCATTTATTCTTGGGCTCATTTATAGAATTCGGTTAGATACAGTCCGTTACTGGCTTGTTCCATTTGTGGGCCAAATACAGCTCGTGGTTACATTCGGCCCGTTTGTGGCCCGTCAACCCGCTGGGCTGTTTTCATAGCATTATCAAATATGGCCTATTAACGGCCTATTATGGTGCATGAATAGTATGACCCATGTTTAGCGAAATGATTATACGCCCCGTAGAAGGCCCATGGATCCTACGGCCCATAGAAGACAATGGATCCTACAGCCCGTAAAAGGCCCATGGATCCTACTACCCATAGAAGGCCCATGGATCCTACGGCCCGCAGGAGGCCCATGGTTATAACAGTCCGTGTGTTGCCATGATTATTGTGGCCTAGTTACCAAAACTAGGTTATTGTGGCCACTAAAAAAATGTGGAAAAAGAACTGCAGTGACTACAAGCAAACAACTAAACAAGACAATAAGGAAATAAATAAGCAAGCAACTAACGCTAGCATATTACATCTATTACACATATTACATCCACTGGGCATCAAAGTTCGCCACCAGTGCAAATATAGGGAACAAAGCAGCATATTACATACACTGGCTGCCATAATTGGCCACCAGTGCAAATAAACGCAACAGCAAAACAAGTCCATAACTGAAACAACTTCAGAAGAGCTCAAGAAACGTTATCCTGGGCATCCACCATGCTGGCAATAAGCTTAGAAAGCTTATTAGCTTTGTCCTATTTGGCACTAAAATCCTCCAACGCTTGCTGTTGCACCAGGAAGTATGCATCTGAATGCTCCAGGGACTTCCGCAGTCCTTCCGCTTCTTGTCGCAGCACAGCTGATCGATGTCTTTCAGCTTGTCGTTGAGACTCAAGAAACCGAACTGATTCGGACAGTGAGTTTGAATAGCTTGTGCAAGCGGTAGTGGCCAGTAACTCGAGCAGTAAACCAAGACAGCACTTTGAAGTTGCCTCACTGTCTTCAAGATAGTTATCCTTAGCTGTTTTATCAGCTTTGTTGGAGACCAACAAGGATGTCTCATGATGCTGAACCTTATCTGCATTACTCCCTTTATCATTGCTTAATAAGGCACTCTTTCCAATATTCTGTCAGCATTCTAAAAGAAGAAACAAGCGGACACATAATAGGTTTAGCATGCACTAGTATATGAAACTCATTTCAGTGAACCAGTTCATTAGTAAGGTGGACAAGATTAAACTACCAAGTCTTCTATTGCGAAGTAGTACATTATAAAAGCATCAAACAAACATATATCTATGTCCTATGGTCATTTCATTGTCTTGCCAAATCAAAATAGAGACACGGTTCAAATCATATCAGTTCAAGAGAAAGCAGCACTGAAAGAATACAAAGCGTGGGAAACTAAATGGCAGAACAAGATTTCAGATGGGTACCATGGGTCTACATGTACAACAACACTATTGGCCCTGTTATGATGCTAGTAATGTGCATGATATGAGAAGTAAACTATATACACAATTGAAATTGAAATTGAAATCAACAGAGCTATTTATAAGAGCAAACCTTTTAAAGAAACATGCGTAAACATACATGTTGTGCCATTGGAGTTGCCATTGGATAGTTCAATTTTAAAATAAGTTTGTATGAGTAAATATAGGGATACAAGAGCAAAGCAGTATGCATGATGGCAATGGAATCTTAAATGAGAACAGTTGTTCTTCAGGTTTAAGCACTTGTTTTACATGAATAGAGTACAGTAAGACGCAAGCATATAGTACTTAAAATAAAATGAGCTCATAGATCTTACCACATTCTTGGTTCAGGACTAGTAAAGAACAAGGCGTTCCCAGTCATTGTTCAGTAAATGTGTCTCAGGAGAACGTAAGGGAATTTGATAAGTTTCTTTGCAAGTGAAGTACGTTTTCTTCAGGTAATTCTGATATTGCCACCAAGCATTCTTGAAGATAGCAGAGGTATTAGCACAGGTTACCTCATCCTGAGTTTCCAAATCGGTCCTTCTCTATTGAGAAAAATGGGAAAATTTGCTGTATTATAACCATCATGGAGGTAGAGTGTATGGGACAAAGCAAAGTGTAACACCCACGATGCGGCTATATCTCCCACGTGTCGGAGCACGACTTAGAGGCATAACCGCATAGTAGGCATGTCGCAAGAGGGGTAATCTTTACACATCCCATGTACTCCCTCCGTTCACTTCTATAAGTCATTTCAGACAACTTAAAATGGGCTATTTTGTACATTGTCTGAAATGTCTTTGAGGTCTTATAAAAGTGAACAGAGGGAGTACTAAATAAGAAATGGATAAAGAGTTGGCTTATCATCTCCACTTCACACAATACATAAGTATAACTTTACATCATCCAGAATACAATCAAGTCCGACTACGGAACCAAAGAAAGAAAGACAACCCCTAATGCTAGGCCCCGATCGCCCCAACTGGGATCCATTACTGGTTAACTGGAAACTAAACAACACAACGAACACAATCTTCATTGAGCTCCCACTTGAGCTGGGTTGCGTCACCTGCACGATTATCATCGGCACCTGCAACTGTTTGAAGTAATCTGTGAGTCACGAGGACTCAGCAATCTCACACCCACGAGATCAAGACTATTTAAGCTTATGGGTAGGAAAGGGTAGTGAGGTGCAGCTGCAGCACTAAGCATATATGGTGGATAACATACGCAAATAAGAGCGAGAAGAGAAGCAATGCAATGATCGAGAAGCTAGAAGTGATCAAGAAGTGATCCTGAAACTACTTACATTCAAGCACAACACAAGAACCATGTTCACTTCCCAGACTTCGCTGGAAAGAGATCATCACGACTACACACGCGGTTGATGCATTTTAATTAAGTTAAGTGTCAAGTTCTCTACAACCGGATATTAACAAATTCCCATCTGCCCATAACCGCGGACACGGCTTTCGAAAGTTCAAAACCCTGCAGGGGTGTCCCAATTTAGCCCATCACAATCTCCCAAGGTCAACGAAGGATATTCCTTCTCCCAGGAAGACAGGATCAGGCTCGGAATCCCGGTTACAAGACATTTCGACAATGGTAAAACAAGACCAGCAAAGCCACCCGGATGTGCCGACAAATCCCGATAGGAGCTCCAGATATCTCGTTCTCAGGGCACACCGGATTGTCCAAACTTCCGATAGGCCAACCCAGAGTTGCCCCTGGTGGGCACCGGCGGCTGACAGGTTGGACCAACACTCAGAGGAGCACTGGCCCGGGGGGGTTAAAATAAAGATGACCCTCGGGCTCCGGAAACCCAAGGGAAAAAAGGCTAGGTGAGGCAAATGTAAAATGAATGTTGGGCCTTGCTGGAGGAGCTATATTCCAGGCGAACTGTCAAGGGGTTCCCATTATAACCCAACCACGTAAGGAATGCAAAATCAAGGAACATAACACCGGTATCATGGAAACTAGGGCGGCAAGAGTGGAAAAAACACCAGGCATAAGGCCGAGCCTTCCACCCTTTACCAAGTATATAGATGCATTGATTAACATAATAGATATTGTGATATCCCAACAATATCCATGTTCCAACAAGGAACAAACTTCAGCTTCACCTGCAACTAGCAACACTATAAGAGAGGCTGAGCAAAGCGGTAACATAGCCAAACAACGGTTTGCTAGGAAAGTTGAGTTAGAGGCTTGACATGGCAATATGGGAGGCATGATATAGCAAGTGGTAGGTATCGCGGCATAGCAACAGAGCGAGCAACTAGCAAGCAAAGATGGAAGTGATTTCGAGGGTATGGTCATCTTGCCCGAGATCCCGCAAGGAAGAAGAACGAGTCCATGAAGAAGACAAACAGACGTAGTCGAACAGATCCTCACAAAGGCGACGTTATCGGAACTAACCCGAAGAAGCAACATAGGAAAGAAGCAAACAACATGGTAAACAACCATCACATAAGCATGGCACGATGCACAACCAAGTATGGTGCATGTCCGGTTTAAAGAGGCATGTCATGGCAATGTGCACAAGCAAAACTAAAAGTTAAGTGGAGCTCAATATGCAACGAGTTGCATATTGAAGAAACACCACATGACTTATTTAGTTCGATCTTGTTTATCTACTCAACAATATTAAATGTTGTTTAGCATGGCAAGGGGTGAAGCAAAGTAAAACTACCTATCTAGGCAAGTTTAGATGAGGCCGAAACAACAAGCAACAAGTCCGGAAAATCCTCATGAGCATATATTATATTTGGTACTGTTCTGTCCTAAAGCACATTTTAGAGTTGTTAAACATGCAAGAGGGATGCACCATGTTAAACTAGGCATTTTTCCACCCCATTTACATAGAAAGCTTGTTAAGATTGGAGCTACGGTTATTTAGTTATGAATTAAATCATTTTAACATGGCAATTAAGCAAGTAAATGCAAACAGCAGTTTAAACATTTTAAACATGGATGAAAGTTGCAAATTATGAAACTAGATGAAATTCTAGTCATGTTTCATATATAATTTGTTTTAATATGATGCACCGTTTGTGAGTAATTATATGCATGAAGCTCAAGGGGTTTTCTGCAAAACTGAGGTTCTCTGCATAAATCTAAAATCGCATTCTGTGGAAAAAAACATAAGCGGGCCGAAACTGAGACGGACTGGGCTAAACAGGCATGGCCATAGAATAGCAATATTGCGCACGTGGTGTCGTCCCGTTGGCTGCGGGCGACTGCGCGGTGGCGGCTGGCCATTAGGAGCGCGCCATGTGGTGACTGCGAGGTGGCGGTGCGGGAAGAGACCAAGTGGCGGTGGCGACAAGTGGAGGCCAGGGAGGGGCTCGGCGCTGAAATTGAGGGGGAGGGGGCTAGAGGTAGGTGGAGGGCTAGGGATGCCCAAAAATGGCATGGAGGGGGTTTGAGGCCGTTTTGGAGCCGTTCGATCTCGATCGGACGATCCGAAGCGGAGGGGGGTTAGATAGGTGGGCTAGTGGGCTGTGCTAGAGAGAGATAGGCTGAGAAGATAGGAGAGAGAGAGGCCCGGCAGCAGCTTTCGGAGACCGAAAACGTCCGACGTATGACCGACTATAATGCCGCTATATGTTTAATAGTTGGGCTATCAAACGAGCTCCGAATGCGATGAAACTTGGCAGGCGACTTACTAACACCAAAACAACACCGCATGCCAACTTTCATCCCATTCCGAGGACATATTCCGACCACTTATAAAATAATTTTCGGACATGCCACGGGCGCGTGCGAGTGTGGTTGGGCTCGGAACGGACAACGGACGTAACTAGGAGACCCGGACGGTTGCATGTTTTGAAAAAATGATGATGCAATGCACATGATGACATGGCAAGATGCAACACGCAAGCGAATGACATGGAAAAGACAGTGAAAACTGGAACACACCTGGCGCATCGGTCTTGCGGCGTCACAACACTCCACCACTACAAGAGGATCTCGTCCCGAGATCTAGAATGGCACCGGAGAGAAGCGGAAGAGGAAGAGAGGAGGTAAAACTAAGTTGCTTTTTTGACAAATGAGTGAGACCAAAGAACCTTGCGAGGTTGAACAAATTTAAAGAAAGAATACGACGAAGATGAAAAAGTTGAAAACACTCCGTTAGAAAAGAGGAACAAGGAACCTTGCGAGAACCTTGTAGGTTGAAAGACAAAAGAAAAGGGTTACAATGTACAAGAAGTACAAGCAAGCACTCCGGTAGAAACAAGATGTACAAGGAATGATAAGGATCAATTATGACAACACTCCGGTTGGAAATGGAAGGTAAAGAATATGATCTTGGCAAGATGAAAGCACTTGGATGCGAGTCCGGTTAGAAGAGGAATGATAGACATAACACTCTGGTTAAAACAAGATAGAGAAGGAATAAGAATGATATAATTTGGACAGCACTACGACTGTAAATGGAAGAATTTGAGCATGAACTTGACAAGATGAGAAGATACTTGATGAAATCAACAACACATTGCCTCCGGAACTACTGAAAGAATGGCACGATGGGTAAGAAAGATTTCAGACAACACTCCGGTTGAGAAGGGAGGCAAAACTTGATAAGATGAGAGAACTTGAATGGAGGACATGACACTCCAGTTGAATGGATAAGCAAAGGAAAGAACACGATCCTGACAATTGGAGTTGATGAGTTAAGAGAGAAACATCACAATGCCTCCGGAAGAAATAATAGAAGATAGATCATTGGAATGAAAGAATGGAGAAGAAAATGCCCACTTTTGCCACAAACGAGCTTGGAGAGCACCCTTCCAAGAAGGTTATAACGGAGTTGTTGGAAAACCAACAACGAAACGAATAAGCTTGTAGTGGGCTTATGGAAAACTTCTCAAAATTGAGGCGAAATTCTGCCACTAACGAAAAACAAAAGATTGGATTGATATCAACAAGGAGACGAGAAGCTTATTTCACCAGGAGGATAAATGAAGAACTTGGGACATTGATAAACACCATAATAGCAACATTCCTTAGGAAAGGTTTTAGATGAAATCAAAGTCAAGATAACTCCAATGAATAGATTATTGGGTTAAAAGATCTCGCGAACGAAATGAAAATGATGGGTTTAACTATCTCATTATTGACAACTGTTGAATCATGGAACACAAACTCAAATTGTTCCGAATGACATATCACCACCTCAAAAGATGAGATAGAAAGAATTGCACTTCGGAGTGCAAGATGAAGAATACTTGAACTCCTCTGAAAAGAATCTTGATGAACGCTTCGAGAAGGAATTAAATCCTTGATGAACCATCATGTAGAGCCTCCATGAAGAACTCCGGTAATAAAAGAATGATCAAATGAAAGGAAAGAGAAGTTGAAAACACAAGGTGAATCCTTGCAATGATTTAGATGAATCTCCATGATGATATGATTGCAAGAGCTTGGAACTCTTGGAAATTAAAAGATAAAGCATCTCGAACCGAGAATGTGATATGATGAACCACTCCGGAAAGCGGGAATTGAATTCCCTCGATGACATAAGAATAAGAATTACATTATGCTTATCCTTCGCCAATTAAATTGATGAAAAACAACAGATTTGGCATACTACTTACTCTCATAGAAAGGATTAAGATAGATATAGCGCAAACTTGAGAAAGGTCTTCAACAATCCACCGGTAGGATTGAAACAACGAATAAATCGATATGATAACGAAGGAAAATAAATATTGAATGAACCGCCGTAAGAATTGAAAATGAATGTAGCAAAGGTACAATTCACCGGGGAGAATTGAAAAACGACTGAAGGTACTTGAGGGAATATAAATATATGAGAACAAAGAGATCACAATCTGATTAGAGAATATTTGAATGATGCACCCGTAAAATTTGGAGAACAATAGCTGAAAGATGAGAATGAGTAATCCCGAAATGATGGCCTTCAGAGAATCAAACTGAAAAGACTCTTGAATTGCTCTGTGAGGCTGAAAAGCATTCTCACAATCGAAAACAATTATGAGAGGATGGCATCAAGCTTGAACTATGCATCTCTGAGAAAACGGACAAGATTTGGAGGAAAAACTCTTCTTCGGTCTTCAAATGTTGAGAATGGCGATGAGAAACACCACTTTGACTTGTTGAGGCACTCCGGGATGAAGAATAGAAAGGTCGAACCAACGATGAAAATAATTTAAAAGATCTTGGTGAAATACATTTGACTGATGATAACTCATTCTTACGTCAAACTTTGAAATGAATTTGAGAATAACTCTGGGAAAATTAGAAGAGTCAGGTAAGATCCTGGGAAAAGACCTGTGGGTTAGGGCCCACTCAAAAGATACACCGTTGAATGATTACTTTAAAAGGAGATTGCACCGGTTGAATTAAATGGCTTGAATGAGACAACAACCTTGGAATAAGTTGATCGAATGCGGAGTGGAAACATGAATCTTGGAGATATCTTCAGCACTCCGGAACAATTGAATAGCGAGAGGTGAAAGATTAAGAGGTGCAACGGCATGGGAAAGCATTTGAAACAAAGAAAGGCATATTATCAACACCAAAAACTTGAATTGAATCCACCGGAGAAGAAAAGAATGGAGAAACTTCTCATCAATAACATGATAGTTGATTAAGAAATCCGAATCCTTGAAGGAAAAGGGTGGGAGGGAGGGACAACAAAGACAACTTGGGGAAGATGGAAAAGGGTACCATCGAGAAAACTTAGAGTTGATCTTGCGGATTTTGAAATGATCAGATCCACTTGAAGAGAGACACACCGGTTCAGAAGAAATTGAGATGGCAAACTCGACGATCAAGAAGGATTTTATCCACATAGGAATATGAGAACACCGCTTAGGAAAGGTATGGAATCCACATTTGACTTCAAAGAAACTCGAATACCACAACTGAAAACAAAACAAAGGATTGCCTTGCAGAATAAGCCGGAACAAACATATGATAGAGATTTCGTCCAAAATTTTCATGGTGGGGCCCACATGGGCTCGATCGTACAACACCATCATGTACAAGGCAGTGCACATGACATACGAAGCATCCCCGAGTCAGCATAGCCAAGGACTCTTTAAGACACAACGAGACCACTGTAAAACCAACCGTGGATAGGCGGACCACTAGACGTCGAACCCCAATCTCATATCATGCATCTGTCGGAAAGATATCCTAGGAGCTACTTGAATTCCCACTTATAAACTCCCGAAACTTTCTGGTTATGCAATCAGGTGTTGGGGATACAGGGGAAGCATAATATCTCACCCAAAGCTAGCAAATCCTACATCCAGTTGTATACATCCTTCAACACATAACCAAGAAACCTTCGGAAATCATTTACCTCAACCTTTGAAAAGCATCCGTTATATGAGTTATGGCGACACTCCCGAACTCCCGCCCTAGTACTGGGTGTCTTCGAGGTTATCTCACCAACAATTGCATAATAGAGAGTTTCGATGTCGGCAAGCTTAGGTATTCCAGAACTGCAACGATAAAATTGTGACGACAACACCTCGGAGCTCAACTCCCCAGGACACTGCCACAACCCCTAAATAACAGGAGGCACCAAGAACAATGTTCTCGTCACAAAACCATTGGTACGATTCCAAGATACCAGCGTAATCCTAAAAAAAATTCGTGAAATTTGAGGAGGGAAGAGTCAAAACTTCTACGATAGGAGGCCTCACCAGAGCGATGAAGGGACTGAGGAGTAAAAAGAATCCTACTCTCCGATATATATAATCCTATAAGACTCAAAACATTTTTTCTAGACTCAACAACGCCAGCGATTCCATCAAGCAGGGGCTCCTAAGTCGGGGAAGGCTCTGAATACTAACTTGTAACACCCACGATGCGGCTATATCTCCCACGTGTCGGAGCACGACTTAGAGGCATAACCGCATAGTAGGCATGTCGCAAGAGGGGTAATGTTTACACATCCCATGTACTGAATAAGAAATGGATAAAGAGTTGGCTTATCATCTCCACTTCACACAATACATAAGTATAACTTTACATCATCCAGAATACAATCAAGTCCGACTACGGAACCCAAGAAAGAAAGACAACCCCTAATGCTAGGCCCCGATCGCCCCAACTGGGATCCATTACTGGTTAACTGGAAACTAAACAACACAACGAACACAATCTTCATTGAGCTCCCACTTGAGCTGGGTTGCGTCACCTGCACGATTATCATCGGCACCTGCAACTGTTTGAAGTAATCTGTGAGTCATGAGGACTCAGCAATCTCACACCCACGAGATCAAGACTATTTAAGATTATGGGTAGGAAAGGGTAGTGAGGTGCAGCTGCAGCACTAAGCATATATGGTGGATAACATACGCAAATAAGAGCGAGAAGAGAAGCAATGCAATGATCGAGAAGCTAGAAGTGATCAAGAAGTGATCCTGAAACTACTTACATTCAAGCACAACACAAGAACCATGTTCACTTCCCGGACTTCGCCGGAAAGAGATCATCACGACTACACACGCGGTTGATGCATTTTAATTAAGTTAAGTGTCAAGTTCTCTACAACCGGATATTAACAAATTCCCATCTGCCCATAACCGCGGACACGGCTTTCGAAAGTTCAAAACCCTGCAGGGGTGTCCCAATTTAGCCCATCACAATCTCCCAAGGTCAACGAAGGATATTCCTTCTCCCAGGAAGACAGGATCAGGCTCGGAATCCCGGTTACAAGACATTTCGACAATGGTAAAACAAGACCAGCAAAGCCACCCGGATGTGCTGACAAATCCCGATAGGATCTGCACATATCTCGTTCTCAGGGTACACCGGATTATCCAAACATCCCGTAGGCCAACCCAGAGTTGCCCCTGGTGGCCACTGGTGGCTGACAAGTTTGACCAACACTCAGAGGAGCACTGGCCCGGGGAGTTTAAAATAAAGATGACCCTCGGGCTCCGAAAACCCAAGGGAAAAAGGCTAGGTGAGGCAAATGTAAAACCAAGGTTGGGCCTTGCTAGAGGAGTTTTATTCAAGGCAAACTGTAAAGGGGTTCCCATTATAACCCAACCGCGTAAGGAACGCAAAATCAAGGAACATAACACTGGTATGAAGGAAACTAGGGCGGCAAGAGTGGAACAAAACACCAGGCATAAGGCCGAGCCTTCCACCCTTTACCAAGTATATAGATGTATTAATTAACACAATAGTTATTGTGATATCCCAACAATATCCATGTTCCAAAAAGGTACAAACGTCAGCTTCACCTGCAACTAGCAACGCTATAAGAGGGGCTGAGTAAAGCGGTAACATAGCCAAACAACGGTTTGCTAGGAAAGGTGGGTTAGAGGCTTGACATGGCAATATGGGAGGCTTGACATGGCAATATAGCCTCACAAACGCGACGTTATCGGAACTAACCCAAAGAAGCAACACCAGAAAGAAGCAAACAACATAGTAAACAACCATCACATAAGCATGGCATGATGCACAACCAAGTATGGTGCATGTTCGGTTTAAAGAGGCATGTCATGGCAAAGTGCACAAGCAAAACTATAAGTTAAGTGGAGCTCAATATGCAATGAGTTGCATATTGACGAAACACCACATGACTTATTTAGTTCGATCTTGTTTTTGTACTCAACAATATTAAATGTTGTTTAGCATGGCAATGGGTGAAGCAAAGTAAAACTACCTATCTAGGCAAGTTTAGATGAGGCCGGAACAACAAGCAACAAGTCCGAAAAATCCTCATGAGCATATATTAGATTTGGTATTGTTCTGTCCTAAAGCATATTTTAGAGTTGTTAAACATGCAAGAGGAATGCACCATGTTAAACTAGGAATTTTTCCACCCCATTTACATATAAAGCTTGTTAAGATTGGAGCTACGGTTATTTAGTTATGAAGTAAATCATTTTAACATGGCAATTAAGCAAATAAATCCAAACATCAGTTTAAACATTTTAAACATGGATGAAAGTTGCAAATTATGAAACCAGATGAAATTCTAGTCATGTTTCATATATAATTTGTTTTAATATGATGTACCGTTTGTGAGTAATTATATGCATGAAGCTCAAGGGGTTTTCTGCAAAACTGACGTTCGCTGGATAAATCTAAAATCGCAGTCAGTGGAAAAAACACATAAGCGGGCCGAAACTAAGACGGGCTGGGCTAAACAGGCATGGCTGTAGAATAGCAATATTGCGCATGGGCGAGGGATAGAGGTTTTGACCTCGGGCCACTGGGCCAGTCGGTGGAGGGACATAGGCAGGTCGGCTTGCGGCTGGGCCAGCTTGCGGGACGCGTCCCATGTTCTGGTCAATGGGAGCGAAGCAGGCAGCGGGACGAGGTGCTGGTCCAGGCGATCAAAGCAGAGGGCGGGGTCAACGGCGAGGTATCTGGCGGAGCTCCGGCGACGGAGGGAGGCAGAGCTCGCCGGGGATGGAGGGATCCGGGAGCGGGGTCCCCGGATCTGGCGACGGGCGAGGTGCTGGGCCTCACATGGTCGGCATCAGGAGGTGGACGGGGCAGCGCCATGGCGGAGGTTGGGTACCTGCGGGAGAGAGAGAGAGAGAGGGTGAGGGAGAGGGAGTCGTGCAGAGAAGGAAGGAGGAGAGGCAGGGGCGGCGCGACCTGACCGGAGTTGGTCGCCGACAGCGACTCCGGCGAGTCGGCGGGCAGGAGCGGAACGACGAGGTCGGGGTCGAGGGGCTCCTCCCTTCGATCCAAATCAAGAGCGAGGGAGCAGGGAGCGCGGGCCAGCGACCGAGTGGCTCGGCCGTGCGGGCCTAGGCGGGCCTCCCGCGGGCAGCGTTGGGCCTCGCGGTGGTGGTAGGAGGCAGGGGCTACATGGCGTCGTCCCGTTGGCTGCGGGCGACTACGCGGTGGCGGCTGGCGACTAGGAGCATGCCATGTGGCGACGGCGAGGTGGCGGTGCGAGAAGAGACCAAGTGGCGGCGGAGACAAGTGGAGGCCAGGGAGGGGCTCGACGCCGAAATTGAGGCGGAGGGGGCTAGAGGTAGGTGGAGGGCTAGGGATGCCCAAAAATGGCATGTAGGGGGTCTATATAAGGCAAGGGGGCTAGGGTTAGGGGCTTTGAGGCCATTTCGGAGCCGTTCGATCTCGATCGGACGATCCAGAGCGGAGGGGGGTTAGATAGGTGGGCTAGTGGGCTGTGCTAGAGAGAGATAGGCTGAGAAGAGAGGAGAGAGAGAGGCCCGGCAGCACCTTCCGGAGACCGAAAACGTCCGACGTATGACCGGCTATAATGCCGCTATATGTTTAACAGTTGGGCTATCAAACGAGCTCCGAATGCGATGAAACTTGGCAGGCGACCTACTAACAACAAAACCACACCGCATGCCAACTTTCATCCCATTCCGAGGACATATGCCGGCCACTTATAAAATAATATTCGGACATGCCATGGGCGCGTGCGAGTGTGGTTGGGCTCGGAACGGACAACGGACGGAACTGGGAGACCCGGACGGATGCAAGTTTTGAGAACATGATGATGCAATGCACATGATGACATGGCAAGACGCAACACGCAAGCGAATGACATGGCAAAGACCGCGAAAAACTGGAAGACACCTGCCGCATCAGTCTCGGGGCGTCACACAAAGTAATTGCCATGAATAACATTATTTACACATAACTCCTAGACAAACACCTGCAACTAGCATTTTCCTTCATCTTCAGTATAATATTTCCAAGATGGGAAGATACGCACATAGGATTTAACAATATGAAATGTGATAGATGCTAAACTATGAATGGATGGTTTTGTGCTTCCTCCACAGGAATAGGTGTACTAACTGGTGGAGTTGGGGTTCGCCGTGGTAGAACTAGCGCTTTGGGAACTAGAGCTTCCTTACTAACTGCTCTTGTTTGGGAGCTCTGTGGTGGAGATGGTGCTATCTCAACAGGAACTGGGTTACTATCTGCTAGGGTTGGGGTTAGATTGGGTGAAGCTGGTTCTCTGTCCATCGCAGTAGGGGTAAAATCTGCGAGAGTCTAGGTTATGTGTGGTAGTGCTGGTTCTCGTGCATGTACAGCCGGGGTGCTATCTCCGCCAAGAGGTAGCACTGATTTATTTGAAGACTGTGTTTTTACTCCACTAGATATTGCCATCACCCGCTCCAATTCAAATGGCTGATAAATAGGAAACATAATTGAATGTACATACATTGTATGAGAGACAGATGCAATAGATAGTGTGGAAAAAAGAGGGCATTAAATAATTGACATGTATATTGTTTAACTAAAACGGATAGCATGACAAAATTTCACATATATGATGTCTATCTAAACTGGATAGCATAGCATAACATAATTCAAAGATATAATGACTAACTAAACAGGATCGCATGACATAATTCACATACATGTTATCTAAGTAACCAGGATCGCATGATTTAATTCACATATGTGATTTATATGCTAAGCGGAGGGCATTCACATATATGATGTCTGAACTAAGAACATGGTGTTGACTATTGTGTATATGATGTCTAAACTATGGAATGCAAGACACCATATGTATGATATGAGCAGTAGAACCGTGCCAAGTTAGAGCATACACCTCGGTGGGGGAATAGGACTGGTCATCTGTCTTCTGAATCCATCTCTAGGGAGCTATCGGGACCCATTAAGAGATCTTCTTCGACAGGTAGCACTGTCTGCTCTAAAGGCCTTGTTTTCACTCCAGATTTTTCCATCACCCACTCAAATGGCTGATTCACAGGAAGAGTAGTTTAATGTACAAACATTATCAACAAATGGAAATTTAATGAAGAAAAGGATGGCCTAGATATCATTCAAATATATGATTCCTGGTTAAATAGGATGGCATTGCACATTTCACATATATTATGGCTGGCTAAAAGACATGAGAGTGCATAATTCCCATATATGATATTGAAACTAAACAGGTGGCATTACAGAACATGTCTAAACTAAGCAGATGACTTATATGATGTCGAAAGTAGGCACTGCAAGGCAACATATGCATGATATTACTAACATCATCATGCCAAGTTAGAGCAAACACCTTGGGGGGTAAATAGAGTGGTCAGCTGCGTCCGAATCCGCCTCAAAACAAATATCTTCCTCTGGATTACAATCTGGAGAGCGGGGAGGGTTTGCCATTGAACCTACCATGGAGCGATGTCTGCATGACATTGTATTGCCGCGCAAAACTCGTCTCTTTTTCTATACATGTTCAGCATGACTATGTACAATATTTGACATGCATACAAGAAATATAGTGAGATTATGTAAGGAGATCATGCAGAAATCTAGAGTAATGGTAACAACCAGTGGATGGATCCAAAAATAATGATAGCAGGCTGATGATTGCTTTAATTAATAAAAAACAGATGATGATTGCTTTACTATTTGATTTCCACCCAAGATGAACAACATAGGCATACCCTAGGTGAACCAGATATTAGACATAGATACTATTCATTACAGCCTCGATATGTGCCCCACAACTAATTTAGAACTCAAGTTTGAACATCAATTTGGACCTGACTTGGAGTCTAAGAGGTGAATAAGACAATAAAGTAGCAGTTAATATTAAGCAATGCATAACATAAGTAGAAACAAAAGAGTGCGACCTCTCTTGTGGACCTGTGTACTACTCAGGTTCATCTGCTGAGTCGATGATGGTGATGCCGTTGTGGTGGGTGCCAGCGGCAGGGAAGGAGATCTGAGGCAGCGAAAGACGGTCAGGAGTCATGATGTTTGGTTTGGTGGATGCTTCGGTCGATGGAGCAGCTCAGGTGAGGTGGACGATGTCCCGGCAGGAGCAGGACAAACCACACAAAGTTTTCTTCGACACCTACCTATAACTGAAGTAATTCTGTAAGGGCTCATTTGGCTTGCATGATTCTAAAAACACAGGGATAGGAGGAAAACACCGGAATAGGATAGGAATGCACATGGGAAACAGAGCATTTGTGAACACAGGATTTCTGTCAACTTGGGTGTTTGGTTCACAGGAAAAGGAGGAGCAGAGGAATGCAAAGAAACATGGCCAAAATAAAGTGAAACCATATGAAAGCGTGTACAGTTAGAATGTTATTCTGCCACTAATGCACTTGGTCTTGTTTTCATGCATAGGATTTTGAAAAGTAGGTCCAGGTGGATGTTTTACTCCATTCCTTTCAACAAAATGCATGAATAATTGAATAGTGGAGTGCTATAGGAAAATTTCCTATTGCTATGTTTTTCCTTTGAACCACAATAGCCCTAATGGATCGACATGAATGTAGAGTAATAAGTGATGCGACAAGTGTACAACCTCTTTGCCATAGCCATGTCGACCTCAGCATCATTGGGTTGGTCTTTGAAGAAGTTGAGGCAGAGGTGGCTATCAGAGGTGTGGAGGAAGATATGAGGAATCTGTAGACGGCATCCATGGCACTGCTGTGTTGTGATGGATCGTTCCCTCCTTGGAGCAACTTCCGTGATCCGTAAGTCATCAAGGCTGAAGCGGCACAAGACAGACATCGTTAATCTCAAGTGGGATTCTAATAGCATCTCCAATAGATGATGTAAAATGCATTACCAAAAAGTGATAGATGTAAAATTTACATCACCAAAAACCACCTGACTACAATAGATGAGGTAAAAACTATTGACTCTGAACTTAACTGTCGAAACTGAAATTTACTATGGAATCTGAATGTTACTGTCGAAACTGAACGCAATGGTAGCAGAGAGGCACTTCACATGGGATAGTTTAGGGAGGGCCTGCAGTTCATCTTCAACCTGCACCCCCCTGAGCCGCCAGCCACCACCGGCCGAACCCCGCACCGCCTCGCCGCCCTGAAACAACTCCCCACCACCGGTCCGCCGCCGCCTCGCTGCCCCAAAACAACTCCTCACCGTTGGTCCGCCGCCGCCCTAGCCAGTCCTCTAGCCCCCCTCCCCCACGCCAAGATTTTTCTTCGGCGATCCCCACGCCACCGCCCCACCACCGCGCCCCCACCGCCTGCGAGCAGCACCCCACCCAGAACCCTAAGTTACATAGTGGGGTACCTCTCCGGCGAGCCCCCCTCCCCGCTGCGGGCTGTTCTTCCTTAACTTCGGCGAGACCCACAACCCCCTGAAAATCGACTAACCCAAAAGTCGATTCAGTCGACTAAAGTGTAGCTAAATCGGAGTAGACCAGCATCATGGGTGAGGGAGAGAGTAGCAGCACGAGCCACCGAGCGAGAGCCCAGGCTGCAGCATCGCGAGTGAGCGAGCGAGAGCCAGATCAGCAGCAGTAGCGCGAGCGATCGAGCGACAACCGGAGAAGCAGCAGATCCGGCAGGTATGGCCGCCGCCGCCTAAGGGGCCTCACACTAGGTAGAGCCGCCATGGAGATGTCGCCCGCGGCATCGGCTTCGAGGTAGCCGGTCCATGGGGGTGCGGGATGGAGCACCGTCGGCGCCGGGAGGTCGAGTTAAGGAGAAGGTGTGATACGATGAGTGTACAACCTCTTTGGTGACGCTGAGTAGGCCTCGGCTTCGTCCGAGGAGTCGGTGAGGATGTTGCGGTTCCGGTGGAGTAGGTTAAGGCGGCTCTGTGGGGATGGAGTAGCTGCGATAGACGAGGCGGTCGTCGGAGCAGCTCCTTGGAGGTGGAAGATGGGGCGGCTGAACCGGAGGGACAACCAGATGGACGACGGGTCCTCATCCGGGGAGGTGGATGAGGGACGTCGAGCTGTTGCTGTGGACGACGTCTTTAGGGAAGAGGCTCCGGCTGGGTAGAGGTGAGGTGGCAGACAGAGGAGGGTGGGGTTTCGCGGCTGGAGCGGAGAGGTTATGGCGGCCTGGGATTTGGAATGGTGAAAAGGAGGTGATGGGAGGGGGAACCATGACTTAGGGATGCGCTTGCCCAAAATGTAGGGTGTGTTACAAAAGTACCCCCACTGATTTGAACTAGCGGCCCTTTCGGCTCAGGGTTAGAATGGGGATTTCGCGTGTCGGGTTTTGGCAGCTGGAGGGAGTTTTCGCGCGCGTTGTAATTTCGGTATAGCAAGGTGCGGGTTGTGACGGCGCCAGTTTTGGGAGCACGATACCAGAATTTTCGGGATATAACAAGGCGTGGGTTGAATTTTAGGGACAAGCCTAATGTGTAATATTGTACTTGTACGTACCAAATCAATTCGCACTTCCCTCAATGAAAAAAATAAAACTATTCACACCACACAAAGAGAGAGTCTTCTCCCGTTTTACTATACAAATGCTATTCAAAGCTACACAAAGAGAGAGTATGAATCCATGTTATGTCCAATTAAATTTTTTCGCTGGCTGTATAATGCATGTATCCTACTCATACCAACATTTGAGTGCAACCAAACTTTTATACTACTGTCGGATTTCGGGTTCCAGTAGACCCTTGAGGTTCGAACACTGGGGTGCGCGCAGAGATTTCGCCTTCTACCTACCTGCACCCCTCCGCCTCGCTAAGATCTAAGCAATGGAAAGAACAACACGAATGACACATGGTTTATACTGGTTCGGGCCACCGTTGTGGTGTAATACCCTACTCCAGTGTGTGGTGTGGTGGATTGCCTCTTGGGCTGGAGATGATGAACAATTCAAGGAAGAACAGCCTCGCGAGGGTCTGCTCTTGGCTGGGGCGATGAACTGTTGGGAGGAGTTCAGTCACCCTTCTCTCTCTCTCTCTCTTCTCTTTTTCTCGTCCTTCGTCCCCCGTCCCCCTTGTTCTGTGGGTGGTTGGTCCTATTTATAGAGGCCCTGGTCCTCTTCCCAAATATCGAGCGGGAAGGGAGCCAACAATGGCGGGCTAATTTGAAGGGGGACAACTAGTACTAGCTATCCTGACAAAAGTAGTCTTCGCCTACACAAAGCTCTGGTGGTGACGCCGTCTTGGGCTCCACAATGACCTCCGTCTTGCAGTCCTCCTGGTCTTGGTCTTGTTGCACCGAAATGGCAACCTTTGCCTAATGCCTCGGTACTCCGCGGCTGCGCTTGCTCCCTTTGCACCAAAGAGGGAAGGAGGACGCTGCGCGGGCTGGCACCCGCCTGGCGCCCTTGGTCGTCATGGCTTGCGTCACGGGCACCTCGTGAGGTACCCCACCTTGATTTCTCCGCCTCCTCGCGAGCCAGCCTGATGAGTCCGTTCCTGAGGAAGCTCCGCGTCATCCGCCCCGCGAGGCTTGGCCCCTCGCGAGGGTCTTGGGTCTGTCTTGGTGAAGATGGGCCGTGCTGGGCCCCCCTTTGAGCCACGCCGCAGGCAGGCAAGTCTGGGGACCCCCATTCCCAGAACGCCGACAGTAGCCCCCGGGCCCAAGGCGCGCCCGGACTTGGCCGTGTAGGGAGGCGGAAGGGCAAGAGCGAAGTGTCGCGGGCCCTAATAGCCTGCGTCCTTGGACACCGCGTGGCGGTTGATTGGACGTGGGCGCCTCCACTTCCCCACGGCGCCTCGGCAACTGCACGAATTGGACAAGTCCCTACATGCCAAGCGGGTCATGATTACCTGCGATCGTTGAGGTCGACGGTTGGCCTTCGCCAGCTATATGTACGGAATGGCACGTGCCCTTCCAGTTCATCCCCCCTTGCTTCTCCTTCTTCCCGGTCCTTGCTCCGTCTTGCTGCGATGGCTCCGATCCACCGGTTCTCGACGGCAGAGAAGGGAAAGGCTCCCCAAGAGGAACCTGACCCGCTCCCGCTGAAGAAACGGCTCTTCCCCCGTGGCCCGAACGAGGGGGCCCATCAGGTGGTGCCGAGGCCTTGGTGCGAGCGGGCACCGCCGGGGTTCCCGCTTCCCTTGTATGCCCACATCGAGGGCCCTGAAGGAGCTGATGCTGATCGCCACGGTGGCGCCGCCGTCGGCGTCGACGGGTCACGAAGGTGTGGGTTGTCCCTCCTGGGGTCCACACTGAGGGCTCCTCCCGAGAGCTCGTGCTCCACGTTGCCATGCCTCCTTAGTCTTGGATCCGCCTTACTCCCTTCTTCGCCTCCATCGTCCCGCAGGGGGAGCCCCTGGAGCTTTGGCTGCAGCACGCCGGCTGCAGCACCCTTGCGACCGAGGCAGAGGTCGCGGTCGTTGCCCCAGGCGAGGTCTTCATGACTCAAGGCTGGAGCGAAATCGCCCGGGTTTGCAGGACAAGAGGCGCCTTCACGATCCACTTGGAGTACGACGGTGCTTCGGTGATGTTCTTCAAGGTCTTCGATGCGAACGGGCGCCGGCTGGAGTGCTATCCCGGGAGAGGTGGCCGGGACCCTGTTGTGGCGAGGACTGGGCCCGCCGACCGTTCCCTTGGAGGCTCCTCAGGCGGTGGAGGCGTCGGAGGTTCCAGCGACTCCGGCGAGCTCTTCGCGACTCCGGAGACGAGCGACGACAGCTACGAGCCCCCGAGGCGGCGCCGCTCCTGGAGCAGGGCGGGCTCGTCAGGCCGCCGCCGACTCTGATCTAGATGGGGTTGGCGCCGGTACTTGATGGCCCACTGTTGATGATGGCGTCTTCTGCAGGGGCACGCGTAGTTAGTGTCCCTTTAGGATCTGTTCCCTGCGAGGAATCAAAGACGCGTCCCGTGGGGGCTTGTAAGGTGCCTGTGATCCTGTTTTGTTAATACAACCCTTGTCGTAGAACTGTGCGAGTTGCTCATTCCGTCTTAGCTCTATCCTCCCTTTCGAACCTCACGAGGGCTTGGTGCTATGCGCCGACAGGTCCCAGTCCCAAGGCAGCTTCAGCCATCGCTGGTATGCCAGGTCGCGATGCCGTGGTCAAGGCCAGGAGGTGAGCGACCCGAAGTCCGGTAAGAGCCCCTGAGTCGCGATGCTCAGGAGGTCCCCTTTGGCGCCCAAGCAGCCATCGTTCGGTGAGAAAGGAGAGCGGTGTCGTTAACACGGGATTGCATTAGGTGCGGGGGTGGTGCCACGATAGCTGGTGCTTCCGGGTGGTGTCTTATCTCGAGAATCAGGGGTCGCTCTCTGGCGTGTTGCCGGGTCCGTGCATCGGCAGGCGCGAGGTTGCTCGGCGAGGTCCTCGCGTGTCCCTCCCCTCTCGCCTTTCCTCCCCTACCGCTCTACGTCCTCGGGTCCCGGCACTCGAGCGAGTCTTGGCCGTCGCTGGTATGCCAGGTCACGATGCCGTGGACAAGGCCAGAGGGTGAGGGCTGGAGAGCCAGTAGGAGCCCTGAGTCGCGATGCTCAGGCACCCCCCTTTAATGTGCAAGCGGTTCGCGCGGATGAGAGCGAAGGAGACACCGCAAGAGCCTCGCCTGACGCAGCTCCTTCAGGAGATCCTGTAGACCCATCATAGAAAAAACAAGGGGTTGCCATGACAATTGACAATCAACTGTTGGTTGCTTCCGAAGGGTACGAGGCACTGAAGGCTTGACGAGGTGGCGCCATGCGGGGCTGCCGCGGCCAGAGCTCAGCCATTCAGGTTTGTCGGCGTTGCAAGGACGGACCCATGCGCAAGCATCGTGCCGTTTGAGAGCAGTTCCGTCAGTTGGCATCAGTTGAGCAGGCAGCTAGGTCGAACACATTAGCCGCGAAGGAGTGGATTCATTCAAATAGATGCCGGGAAGGCGGACATCGCTGGGTCTGGCCCGAGCGACTTGGGGATCGTGCAGCCCGAGGGGCGCCCCCAACAAGGTAAGCTAACAACATGAAATTAAAGGGATACATGCTGCAGGGACGGACCCACGTGGCCTGGGAATAATGCAGCCCTGGGGGCACTCCCAGCTGGAAGTAAAACTTGAAAGATGTCACCTGATGACGTTGAGGGCGAAGGGGTGTTGGTGTAGCAGACTCGGTGGGCTGCGGAAGCCGATCCTCACGAGCCCCCAGGCCCAGGGGCCTCAGGAGGCTCCGGGGGCGCTGGTGGCTCCCTGCGGGCCATCTCCATCTCCGCCAGGGCTGCGGAACGCCTGGCCTCTTGTGCCTCCATGATGCCCCTCATGAGGCGTTGATGCATGACAGCCGCGTTCGGCAAGCCGTAAGGCATGCGAACGCAGTTGTGGGGTGGACCTCCGCAGCGCCCCACTCGCAAGGGCCAGAGGCGCTCCAGAGAGGCAACTCGGTTGAGCCCTGGTATGTCGATGCAGACGCGCAGCGCACCATCCTCGCCTGGATGGAGGGCCACTGCTGGTAGACGGCGGCCGCCTTTCATGACCCTTGACTCCTGTAGCTCCTGAATGGCCTCGCTGACGAACTCCTGAGGGTCTGGCTCTCCTTGCCTTACTCCTTCTTGAGGGAAACGTGCTTCGAAGCACGCCTCCATGTGGTGCCCAAACGCCTCCCTCGTGACCCTAGCCAGGTCGGTGGCCCTCCAGGGGAGAGCCCCCGAGCCCTGCCTGAGGAGGGCGCCGGCCACGCTTTCCTATGCGACGGAAGGAGGTTCCCCCTGGGCAGGCACAGGCCCAGAGGGGCCTGCCTCCTGAGGGGTCGGGCCGGACAATGTCTTCTTCTTCTTGGGGGCATTCTCGGGAAGCCTCCTGCTTCCGCAATCCGGGTCTTCCAGTGACGCGGCCTGAAAGGCTCGTTCCAGGGAACACACTGCGTCCTTCTCTTCACAGGGCACCATGATGACTCCACCACTTCCTGGCATGTTGAGGACATTGTAGCCGTGGTGAGTTACGGCAATGAACTTGGCCAGCACCGGGTACCCAAGCATGGCGTTGTACGGCAGGCGAAAGTGAGCGACATCGAAGTCGATGTGCTCGGTGCGGTAGTTGTCGCGTGCCCCGAAGGTGACAGGGAGGCGGACCTGCCCAATCGGGACCTTGGAGCCGTCAGTGATTCCAGAGAAGGGTTTGGTTGGCTGAAGCTGGCTGTAGGGCACTTGGAGATTGTTGAATGTTTCCACGGACAGGACGTTGAGCCCTGCCCCGCCATCGATGAGGGTCCTGGTGACCACCACGTTGCTGATGATTGGGGAACAAAGCATCGGGAGGACTCCGGCTGTAGCCGCACACTTGAGATGATCTGCTGAGCTGAACGTGATGGTGCACGCCGACCACCTGAGAGGGCGCATGGCTTCAAGCCTGGGGAGGACTGCATTCATTTCGCGGGCGAACTGCTTGAAGATGCATTTAGAGGCTGGGGCCTGAGCCCCGCCCAGGATGCAGGCGATCGCGCGCGGCTCCTGGAAACCCCCAGCCCCCTCGTCTTGGTGGCGGTCCTCGTTTCTCCTTGGCTGCGGCGGCAGCGGAGGGAGGCGTGCGTTGCCATGCGGGCAATCCTCGCGAGGCTGATCCCTCCAGTGTCCCTCGCGGGGTGGGTCTTGCCAGTGATCCTCGCGAGGTTGGTCGTGCCACCCTTGGCACGGGCCACGGTCTTCCCAGCGTCCTGCGTTCCTTCCTCCTCCTCGACCGTAGCTCCGGTCACTGCGGTCGGGGCGACGGCCGATCCTTCCTTCTTGCACGGCTCGGAGCTCTTGACATTCGTTGGTGTTGTGGGTGTGGAGGTCGTGGTACACATAGTACCGGCTGCCCTTGGAAGGTTCGGGCTGATCTCTTCCCCGCTTAGTGTTCGGTTCTGCCGCGAGCACGGCAGCCCCCTTGCGCTTCACGTCCTTGGCCTTGGGCTTCTTCTCTTCTGGGTCTGCGGCAGGCAGCTCGAGGAGGGAGAGACGCCCTTCCTCAGCCCTGGCGCACTTGGTCGCCAAGTTGAATAGCTCCAAGGAAGTGCACAGGTCTTCATGCATCGCCAGCTCCTCCTTCATCTTGACGTCGCGCACGCCGTCGGAGAAGGCTGAGATGATGGCCTCCTCAGTCACCTTGGGAATCTTGAGGCATGCGTTGTTGAAGCGCTGGATGTACTTCTGCAGGGTCTCCCCGAGTTGTTGCTTGATGCGGCGCATGTCGCTCACGGCGGGTGGCCGGTCGCGAGTACCTTGGAAGTTGGCAATGAAGCGGGTTTGCATCTCGTCCCAGGAGGAGATCGTGCCTGGAGCCAGGTTCAGGAGCCAGGTGCAGGCCCCGTCCTTGAGCGCCATGGGAAACCAGTTCGCCATGACCTTCTCGTCTCCGTTGGCAGCTTCGATGCCCAGCTCGTAGAGCTGGAGGAACTCCGCAGGGTCAGCCGTGCCGTCGTAACGAGGAGGCAGGTCCGGCTTGAACTTGCCGGGCCACGCGATGCTGCGTAGCTCGGCGGTGAAGGCACGTCAGCCTGCTGTGGCCACGAGAGGCCTTGGGTGACGGGGAGCTTGGTCTTGCATGTCCACACGCGCTGCAGCTGGGTCTTGACGTGCGGGAGCAGGAGCATGGTCGCGACGTGCTGGAGCAGGGAGCGCCCGGGCAGCTTCTTGCGGGCGAGGGACTTCTTGGCAGCTTTGCTCTTGCCGCGCTGGCACCTGACGGAGTGGGTTCCGCCCAGGGGCCGTGCGCCTTGGAGCCATGGCGCCTTCTTCTGGAGGAGGTGGCCGGGGCGCCGCAAGAGCTTCGTCGCCCGCGCGGGGCGGGGTGCGGTGCAGCGGAGCGGACAGTGCAGCAGAGCCCCCTGCAACGCGGACGAGCTCGGCAATGCGGTCGAGCCATTCTTCATAGACGTCGTCGACGGGACGGTAGCGCAGGAGCTCGTTTGCCGCGATGAGCGCAGCTCGAGCCTCCATTGGTGCGCGGAGCGCGCGGGACGAAGAACTAGCTGGGGTGAGCGAGGGAGTAGCGGTGCGACGGTCTTGCCACACGGACGGATGCTGAGACGATGCTTGCTGCTCGTCCCCCGCCGGTCCGGTGGCGGCGTTGACGGCAGGTGACGGGGAACGGCGAGGACGCCCGCCGACAGGAGCCGTCTAGGCGATGCGGGAAGCGAGAGCGGCCCGGCGCTCGGCGCGGGCCCGATGAGCGTCAGACATGGGCGTGATGGTCGGAGGAGAACGGGGCGGTGGAAGACGAATTCCGGCGCACCCCTACCTGGCGCGCCAAATGTCGGATTTCGGGTTCTGGCAGACCCTTGAGGTTCGAACACTGGGGTGCGCGCGGAGATTTCGCCTTCTACCTACCTACACCCCTCCGCCTCGCTAAGATCTAAGCAATGGAAAGAACAACACGAATGACACAGGGTTTATACTGGTTCGGGCCACCGTTGTGGTGTAATACCCTACTCCAGTGTGTGGTGTGGTGGATTGCCTCTTGGGCTCGCGATGATGAACAATACAAGGAAGAACAGCCTCGCGAGGGTCTGCTCTTGACTGGGGCGATGAACTGCTGGGAGGAGTTCAATCACCCTTCTCTCTCTCTCTTCTCTTTTTCTCGTCCTTCGTCCCCCGTCCCCCTTGTTCTGTGGGTGGTTGGTCCTATTTATAGAGGCCCTGGTCCTCTTCGCAAATATCGAGCGGGAAGGGAGCCAACAATGGCAGGCTAATTTGAAGGGGGACAACTAGTACTAGCTATCCTGACAAAAGTAGTCTTCGCCTGCACAAAGCTCTGGTGGTGACGCCGTCTTGGGATCCACAATGACCTCCGTCTTGCAGTCCTCCTGGTCTTGGTCTTGTTGCACCGAAATGGCAACCTTTGCCTGATGCCTCGGTACTCCGCGGCTGCGCTTGCTCCCTTTGCACCAAAGAGGGAAGGAGGACACTGCGCGGGCTGGCACCCGCCTGGCGCCCTTGGTCGTCATGGATTGCGTCATGGGCACCTCGTGAGGTACCCCACCTTGATTTCTCCGCCTCCTCGCGAGCCAGCCTGATGAGGCCGTGCCTGAGGAAGCTCCGCGTCATCCTCCCCGCGACGCTTGGCCCCTCGCGAGGGTCTTGGGTTTGTGTTGGTGAAGATGGGCCGTGCTGGGCCCCCCTTTGAGCCACGCGCAGGCCGTAGGCAGGCAAGTCTGGGGACCCCCGTTCCCAGAACAACGACAACTACCGTTGCAATTCGAACTGAATTTGAATTCGTTCCTCTATTTCAATAAGAATCTACAATCATGATCGTTGCCAACTTCAACCATCATTCGTGTATTACCTTAACAACACACCACATGATTACTATAGAGATAGATATGAACTATGTGTACTATATGAACTCGAATTCACTCTTTTGAATACACTTGAGTTGATTCCAAATAATAGTACATTTGATGTACTAACTATATATTCATAATCTAAACCATGTTCCATACGAACTCCGTGTTTATCACACAAAGTATAATGCCCCGCCCCCTACCTTATGGCATGTATTTAGCCCTGAGCTGCAAAAGCCACACATTAGCCCAAATTATAATCAATGTTCTATCTATTATATGTAGTACTAGCAAGATGCCCATGCGTTCCACGGAACATCAACATGATCAAGGGGAGGCCTTATTTGCAAATATGGAGATGGGTGTGGGTATCTTTTTTAAAAATAGACATAGTTTCCTTCCTATCCGTCAGATATAAATCGGACGACCTATATTGCAAGATGGCAGGCACACCATCATCGACAACTCTGTTTTTATAAGAGTAGAGATAAAATATATTATATGTAGTATAACATGTTCATAACCACACCATGTGTATCACCGTTATATATATTCATACATGTGTCGGTTTAAAACACTATGATAAATTCTTCAAATATTTGAATTCGCTCTTTATAATGAATTATGATCTCTATTCGTCTTTTACACCCACACAATCCTCTTATCTTTGTAGCTAGCGCTAACTTTCTCGCGTGCATGCACATGGCCGCATCCCTCTCACCCTCCCTTAGCATTCTCTAGATCCATCACGCAAATTCGTCTTTTCACTTTAGGTCATTCACCCACGGTGTGTGTAGGTCCCCCGGCTCCTTCTTTACGGCACACATCGATCGATATGCCCCTCTAGTCAGGTGTGCCTACCACAAACACAAGCTTGCCCTCTGCTCTTCTCACCGTCCATGCCTCACTCCCACCACTCTTTTCATCGATCTCATAATCGCACACTCCTCCCCCCTCGATATAGTATGCCTCTCGCACCACCTCTTAGATGCATCCTTCTCTCTCTATCCTTCTCCCCTGGCCTTATTTGCTTCTAACACATACATGCATGTATACCGATCGATCTCCCTACATATACCTAGGTCGACTTTAACTATTTCCCCCCCACCCATCGATCGACGTACCTCACAAGTTATGTCTCTCCTTTATCTGACAGAGGACGATTGATCTTCCTATGTAGTTATGTCTACTTACCACAGCCATATCGTCCCCCCTCATCATTCGTGCATGCCTCCTAACTCGTCTCTCACACGCACGCGCATAGACAGGCAGCCATCCCCTCTCCTAGTGATATTGTAGGTGTGCCCTCCGTTTGTCTAGCAAGCCTCTCCCACCATTTGTTAGAAGCAACTCCACTACCACTGTCAGTGGAAACGACACCTATGGAATCACTGGGATCCCTTCTACGGTTGGCGGGCGCGGGGTTGTGCAAAGAGCGGGTCTGGCGGTCAGCACAAGGATCGTTTACCCAGGTGCGGGCCACGGAGACGCGTAATACCCTAGTTCTGCTTTGATGTATATTTGAGTATTCTTGAGTTCTTGAACTAGCTACGGTGTATGTCTAGTTCCAAAGATCTGAATCCCCCTCCAATACGCCTCGGGCCTCCCTTTATAGCCAAAACGGGCGCCACAGTGGCACACAGGAGCTGGAAAGGTGTATAGTGGCTAAGTCTATCCTCTGGCACTGTTGGACAAACGCATTTAATGTGTTGCCGACGTGCCCCTCTTGCTTTATTGGGGACGGCAAGGAAGCTCATCCCAGCTGTCGCCGCCTCGCCTGGCTTCGATGCGCGTCCGAGCTGACGAGGCGTTGTAGTGCCACGTTGGCTGGCTGCTGGGCTGGCATGGTGGCGGAGTCTTCACGAAGATCTGCATGCCACCACGCAGGTGCTTGCTAAGTCGGTGTGGAGGCCACACGCTGCCACGCAGATGCCTGCCCAGCTGGTTGAGCTAGTAGCTGCGTGGGAGCAGTGGTGGAGTCTTGGCAGACGTGGGCCTGGCTGCGGCACCGTAGATGTCCTCGGTAAGGGTCTTGCCGGGGGCCCGACAAGGGTCATGCCGTGGCACCGCGGTCGTCCCCGGCAAGGATCTTGTCGGGGGTCTTGTGGATTTCCTTGGCAAGAATCTTGCCAAGGATCGTCGTCTTCTGGTCCACGTCTGATCTTGTGTATTTTTGATCTCCAAAAAGATCTGCATGCCACCATGGAGGTGCCTCCCGAGCCTTGGTTCCGATGTGGGTGATGGTGTAGGAACCCCTTGGCTCAAGGGCGGCGCATTCTGTTGGCATTGGGCAAGTTGCCCCAGCAAGGCTCTTGCCGGGGTCGCGGAGGCTGCCCCGGCAAGGGTCTTGCCGGGGGAGTCCACCTTGCCCTCTTGCTCCTTGTTCCTCTGGCCTTGGCATTGCTTCGGTCGTCTCGTGCTCCGGCTTCCCTCCTCTGCCCTGCTCAGTGCGACCATGGGCGCGGCTCTAACTACCCGTGCACAAGGGGGTACAAAGGAGAACCCTACTTTTGTACACCGACAGGAGCCCCCGGGCCCGGACCACACATAAGCACGACGCGTTTTTGGGCTAGGCCTAGAACGGTGCACGTGCAGGCGGGGCGGATTTTTATTACAGTAACTTTTCCGTCCGCTGTGCTTCCCCCGACCCGCGTTGAACGCACGACGTGGAGGGTCATGCGTGATGTGGGGGTCATGCGTGGGGCGGTTCCCACATGCATGCGTCATGTCGTAGTAAATGGTAAAGAGAAGGCTCGCGCCTTCCCTGTAAAAATAGGAAAACGCAGAGGCGCGACCCATTTACTAAGCGGACTCGGGTCATGGTCTTTGTCGGTGTCAAAACCGGCGGATCTCAGGTAGGGGGTCCCGAACTATGCGTCTAAGTCGTATGGTAACAAGAGGCAGGGGACACAATGTATACCCAGGTTCGGGTCCTCTCGATGGAGGTAATACCCTACTTCCTCCTTGATTGATCTTGATGATATGAGTATTACAAGAGTTGATCTACCATGAGATCGTAGAGGCTAAACCCTAGAAGCTAGCCTATGATTATGATTGTTGTTGTCCTACGGACTAAACCCTCCGGTTTATATTGACACCGGAGGGGGCTAGGGTTACACAGAGTCGGTTACAAGGGAGGAGATCTACATATCCGAATTGCCAAGCTTGCCTGCCATGCAAAGGAGAGTCCCACCCAGACACGGGACAAAGTCTTCAATCTTCTATCTTCATAGTCCAACAGTCCGGCCAAAGTATATAGTCCGACTGTCCGAGGACCCCCTAATCCAGGACTCCATCAGTAGCCCCTGAACCAAACTTCAATGACGATGAGTCCGGCGCGCAGATTGTCTTCGGCATTGCAAGGTGGTTCCTTCTCCGAATACTCCATAGAAGATTTTGAACACAAGGATCGTGTACGGCTCTGCAAAACAAATTCCACATACCACCGTAGAGAGTATATTATTCCACAAATCTAATCTGCTGACAACTTTTTATAACGTGACATCACGCTACGGCTCGGTCTTTATTCGAACCGTTTTTCTCAACCAGCTACTACACGTATTGCGAGGCAGTTTTCTTGGCACGTCTTGTCGAAGCAGAGATCGTGTCCCTTTATCACGGGATTCTCATCAATATGGGTGTGGGTAACCCAACCGCGCCATCAATTACGGCGCTTGGGGAATAAGCGAGTTTACCAGGCAGGTGGGGAGGCGCATAGCTTCTTCCGCCCTTATAAAGGGACAAGGACTCCTCCTTTTCACCCACGCCTTCTTCTTCCCTGCCCATCCATTCTTGCGCACTTGAGCTCCCGCACCCAAGTTCGCATTTTCTCCGTAAAACCACTCCAAACATTTCCGGAGCTGGAGGCAAGTGGGTGGTCTCCTCCATTACGGAGGAGAACAATACGAAGCTCCAGGAAGCCGGATTGTAGGATCGAAAGTATGTCTAGAGGGGGGTGGGTGATTAGACTACTTGACTAAATAAAACTTATCATTTTCCCAATTTTAGTTTTTGGCAGATTTTAGCAACTTTGGACAAGTCAAGCAATCTTAACACAATTCAAGCAAGCATGCAAAGAGCATATGAGCAGCGGAAAGTAAAGCATGCAACTTGCAAGATTGTAAAGGGAAGGGTTTGGAGGATTCAAA
Organism: Triticum urartu; assembly: GCF_056163025.1. Taxonomy (NCBI): domain Eukaryota; kingdom Viridiplantae; phylum Streptophyta; class Magnoliopsida; order Poales; family Poaceae; genus Triticum; species Triticum urartu. The sequence continues at coordinate 225,653,252 of NC_141874.1, read as the reverse complement.
CGCAATAGGAGACACGGATGTTTTTGTCATGGTTCCGATAGGTGGTGCTATCGTACTTCCATGTTGATGGAGACTTCAACCCATGAAGGGTAACGGCTGCGCGAGTCCATGGAGGGCTCCACCCACGAAGGGTCCACGAAGAAGTAACCTTGTCTCTCCCACCATGGCCGTCGCCCACGAAGGACTTGCCTCACTAGGGTAGATCTTCACGAAGTAGGCGGTCTCCTTGCCCTTACAAACTCCTTGGTTCAACTCCACAATCTTGTCGGAGGCTCCCAAGTGACACCTAGCCAATCTAGGAGACAACACTCTCCAAGAAGTAACAAATGGTGTGTTGAGGATGAACTCCTTGCTCTTGTGCTTCAAATGATAGTCTCCCCAACACTCAACTCTCTCTCACAGGATATGGATTTGGTGGAAAGAAGATTTGAGTGGAAATCAACTTGGGGAAGGCTGGAGATCAAGATTCATATGGTAGGAATGGAATATCTTGGCCTCAACACAAGTGTAGGTGGTTCTCTCTCAGAAAAGGTAAGTTTGGAAGTGTAGGTTCGTTCTGATGTCTCTCTCCATGAATGAAGAAGAGGTGGAGGGGTATATATAGCCTCCACACAAAATCTAACCGTTACACACAACTTGCCAATCTCGATGGGATTGAATTGGTAAACTCGGTCGGACCGATTCAGCAAATCTAGTGACCGTTAGGATTTTCGGTGGGACCGACATGCAACTCGGTAGAACCGATATGGTTAGGGTTAGGGCATAACGTAATCTCGGTGAGACCGATTACACAAACTCGGTGAGACCGATTTTGGCAATAAGTTAACCAGAGAGTTGGTCAAGTAAACTCGGTGGGACCGATTCGCTCATTTCGGTGAGACCGAAATGTTACGAAAGGGAAACAAAGAGTTTACATTGCAATCTTGGTCGGACCGATCGCTCATCTCGGTGGGACCGAAACGTTATGAAGGGAAACAGAGAGATTACAATCCCATCTCGGTGAGACCGAGATCCCTATCGTTGAGACTTATTAGCCTAGGGTTTGTGGCAGTGGCTATGACATCTGAACTCGGTGACGCCGGATAGAAAGAATTGGTGGGGCCGAGTTTGACTTTTGGTTTAGGTCATATGTGGATGTGAGAGAGTAGTTGAGGGCTTTGGAGCAAATCACTAAGCATTTTGAGCAAGAGCCTCATTAAGCAACACCTCATCCCACCTTGATAGTATTGGCTTTTCCTATAGACTCAATGTGATCTTGGATCACTAAAATAGAAAATGTAGAGTCTTGAGCGTTGAGCTTGAGCCAATCCTTTTGTCCTTAGCATTTTGAGGGGTCCACTTCTCTTATCCATGCCATGCCAATCATTGAGCTTTCCTGAAATATTAATCTTGAAATAGCATTATCTCAATGAGCTATATGTTGTTAGGAATTACCAAAACCACCTAGGGTTAGTTGCACTTTCAATCTCCCCCTTTTTGGTAATTGATGACAACATATAGATCAAAGCTTTGACAAATGATAATAAGAATGAAAAACATTGTCGCCTTGAGAAGCATGTGAAAAGCAAGAGCTCCCCCTAAATTTGTGCATAGTTTAAGATTTGCTTTGGACTGCAAATGCACAATGAGTTAGGATCATGGGTTACTCTTCCATGTCACATACATCTTGGTGGTGCGCTCAAAATAATAATAATTAAATACATGCACTCATCACCAAGCAAAGTGAATGATCATATGGGGATATAAGAGGATAATGTCATCCAACAAGCATTAGGGTAGCATATGATCAAACACATGATCATCCAAGTATCACACAAAAGCATAAAGTATCTCAAACAAGCAAATAACAAAGTTCAACCACCAAAAAAACAAGAGAGAACAAAGACCAACACTCTGTCTCGAAGCCTATGATCTATACATTTTCTCCCCCTTTGGCAACAAGTTACCAAAAAGATCATAAAAAATGCATAGTGCTAGATCGACTCTCAGGCTTGGTCTTCAGGTGGTGATGTAGATAAAACTCCAAGGACGAAGGCATCAGTTGATGTGGATGGAGATGGTGGAGTGGGTGCTGGAGCTGGTGCCACTGAAGTTGTAGCTGGTGCAGATGAAGTTGCTCTGGTGTCTGTAACTGGCACTGCAGCAGATCTCTGTCCTCTGGGCACTCTAGCAAAAGCATCAGTGGTAGACTTGCCCTTCTTCTCCTACACTTCATCCCGAAGTTGCTCAACAACTGACTGTATCTCAGTGACCTTCACATCTAAATCATAGAACTTCTGCTCCATGATCCTCTCCAAGCTCTCCTGGTTTTGAGTCAGGGTGGCCAATCCCTTCTCAATCCTCAGAGTGAGGCAATCAAGTAGCCAAGCTGATCTTGCTTGCTCTTCAGAAGATACTGAGACGCCTCATCAATGGTTGGCATCTTTGGATCCTTGTCAGTCCTTGCCTTCTCCCTCTTTGCTTGTGCTTGCATAGAAAATGGTTCATTCTCACCCATCACCACAATGTTGTCCTCAAAGTCTGGGTAGATGGGCACATGTTCCTTGTCCAAGAGATATGTGCCAGTGCCCATCTTGGAGTTGATTAGCTCCTGGATCTGTGGGGCATACCCACAACTTCTCTTCTGATCTGCAGCTGTTCTCTTTATAGTTTCCATAATTAGGCTCATGACTTTGAAATTTTGAGGCACATCAAATATGTGAAGCATGTTACTTGCATGGCCTCTGATCATCTTGTGATCACCTGACTTTGGCAATAGAGTGTGCCTGAGGATCCAGTTGATTGTTGGCAAACCTGACAGAAGGTAATGTACTGATTCAAATTTGTGTGTCTCAAGAGCATCGTCTGGGATCTCTCTGTACATATGTGCCATGGTGTTGTGATCCTTCTTCTTCATGGCATAGACATCCAATTCATCTTCATTCTCCTTAGGAGCATTGATCAATTTTGCCCATTCTTCAACTGTTGACTGGTACCTAGTACCTTCAGACATCCAGACAATCCTTCCATCTGGGTAGAAATGAGCTGTGGAGTAGAACTTCATAATAAGCTCATCATTCCACTTTGTGAGCTTCTGCCCAACAAAGTCCTCTACTCCACAAGACTTGAAACTATCATAGACTCCAAGATAGTGTTCTTCATTTTCCCTGATGTACTCCCAGTCCACCCATCTCATATCAATGACTATAGGCTTCTTGTCAAGCAACACTGTCTCATAGAAGTACTGCTGTTCCTTTGTATGGAACCTGTAGTCCACAACAGTTCTTCTCCTGACTGCATAGGGATCAGTCAATCTCCACTATCTGAGTCATGCATCCTTCCTGAGCTTCATGTCCTCAGCTACTGGATAAGTATAATTGTGATCTGGAATTTTGGGCTTCAACTTCCCCAAGACATGTGACTCATCATCATCTTCTTCTATAGCAGCTTCAGGCACTGGGACCTTATTCTTCTCTGCAGCTGGAATATTCCTTGTACTTCTCTTGGGTGCAGTTTTGGGTTTTGGAGCAGCTGCCTTGGGAGCTTCTTTGGGCTCAGATGGTGTAGCCCCTGATCTTATAGCATCTCCCATAAGCTTTTGAGCTTTAGGTGCTGGTGCAGCAACCTCTTCCTCTCCCATCATTTAGGGCTTCCCTTTACTCTAGCCATGGTCTTCTTGACCCTTTCTTTCCTTTCTTCTCTGCCACAACCTGTTCTTTGGGTGCAGATCCCAGAGTTTCTTGAGTGGATGTTCTGGCCTTTGACATAGGAACTCTCTTGCCAGGAACCTTTGTCTTCATTCCTGGCTTAGTGGCAGCAGATATGCCATATTCCTTTTTCAGAACTTTCCTCTTTGAGGTGGCCTCTTCCTCAACAGCCACATAGTCCTCATCCTAAGAATCTGAGGTTCTCTTCTTTCTGGCCCTGGTGGCTACCTTAGGCAAGTTGCTGGGTCTACTCCTGCTTCCCTCATCCTAGCTGCTAGAGGGACTAGTGCCCTCACTCATGTGAACTTGCTCCTCAGACTTGTTCTGACTATCACTCTGATCTGACATGATGCAAACACTGATAGCATACCCTGTGATTAGATTATAGATGAGGTGGCGTAGATGAGCATCCCAAAGTACAGAGGTTTTTGCAAAAGAATGAGTTAAAAACTTAGTTTTAGTTTTCCACAGAAAGCATTTCGGATATACCGATTTGAAAACTCGGTGATACTGAAGTAGCTTTTGGAACCTAAACTAGTGAACTCGGTCAGACCGAGTCACAGTTCGGTGGCACCGAGACTGCTAGGGTTTCACAAGAATAGTACTCGGTCACACCGATTTGCAATTCTTGGTCAGACCGAGAATCACATGTGCAATGGCCTTAGCCAAATCGGTGGAACCGATTTCAACAACTCGGTTGGTCCGAGATGATTTCGGCGAAAACCTAACCCTAAATTTTCAATCCACAACTAAACTATGGAGTGATTTCGTGGCAAGATACATGGAAAAACAATGTGCTAGGAATCGGAGTGAGATTAGCACAAGGATCAAGTCCATACCCTAAGTGCGGCGATGGACCTGCTACGGCGACAACGGCGGAGACGATTTCTGTTGACGGCCGCGAAGACCAGCGGCGGGAGGCAGCTGGCGATGAGGAGGACGATCCGGAGACCCAGGGAGGCAGAGCAGGCTGAGCGCGGGCGAACGGGTTCGGAGAATTTTCCAAATTTTGGCCCACGGATATATATAGCCTAACCCTGTCGGTGTGACCGAGTGGAACAACTCGGTGGCACCGAGATGCATAACTGCAAGCAGTTACTGCAACTCGATCTGACCGAAAAGTTCAAATCGGTCTCACCGAGATTGAAAACCTAGATCGACTTAGTGATCTCGGTATGACCGAAATGGATGAATCGGTCAGACTGAAACACACAAAGAAGTTTTGGAAGTTTAAGTCTATGACGAATCGGGGACTCCGAGTGCTCCTCACACAGAGTGGTTTGAATCTGACTTCATCAAACTTTGTGATGTAGCATGAATAGAGTTTGAGACAAGAAAAGCATAGATAGCTAGAGAAGGTTCTTAGGAATTCTTTTCCATCCACTTGGCAAAAAAAGGAACCAAACAATCAAAACAATAAGTGGATGTCCTCGAATGAGTAAATTATGCAACCAACATGCTCACACAATAAAATGGCAAATGAAATATGTGGCAAAGCATGCACAACCAATTCTAGCATCTATCAAGCAATTGGCGATGACTAGGTCATCTATGTATGAGTATACTGACTTAGGAGTCAAGTGAGAACATTTGATCATAGGTCATACTCATCATTTAAGCACAAGTGGGGTTACCACTTTTGCATAAAGCGTTGTTGTGTTTACACCATTAGAGTTGCTTTAGCTCAATTCTTAGAGTAAAGCCCCCCCTAGATGTGAGATCCCCCCTAAGAGGGATGAACTAACCTTGGGTCTTTTTGATGATGTCTTCATGTAGGTGTTGAACATGTGGATGCTCAATGTTGATGTGATCATTTGGAGCAATCCTTTGGAGTGAGTTGCACTTTCAATACCTACACGGGTTAGTCCCACAAGGAACAAACAAGGATATCCATAGACATAGAGTGATGCACACACAAGATGATGTCTATGAAAGCATTAGGTTACCTTGTCCCTTGTCTTACCAACAAGAGGTTTTGTTAGTCCTTGAACAAGTGCAAGATGTGGAAGTTGATTGCACTTGTTCTTGCCAAAATGATAAGAGTGAAGTATGTTGGCGGAGTCACCCTCAGGAATTCTCTAGTTCTTCTTATTCGGGATCCACATCATCTTGATGGGGATGGGAATCCTTGGAGTTGTAGTCGTACTTGATGAAGTAGAACTTGATGTAGTCATGGGAACCCACTTGACCAAGGCCTTGGGTGCTTCTTCAAATGCATCAATTTCCTCTTGAAGCTTATCCTTGCCTTTTTGCTCGTGGTCTTGTGGTGGAAGATCATCTTGAGCTTGTGTCCGTTTGAAGGAAGTAGGATCATACTTCTTTTGTTGAGGAACAAACTTCGTCTTGGGGTATTGATCTTCTTCCCACTCAACTCCATTGCCATTGAACTTTCGTTCAAAACCAACACCTTGGTTCTTCCGGTGCCTTCCTTGCTTGCGTACAATTTCCTCGAATTGCTTACTCCCGGCAAGGCTCTTGTAAACACTTTTCTCTATAATTCCCTTCAATAAGCTATTTTCTTGCTCAAGTGTAAATTGGCTAAGAGAATCCACTACAAAAAAAAGACACATCCGTGACATTTTGGGCTGAACGAATTTTTTTTCTGTCATACATATGACACTTCTATGACGATAATTGTGAAAAAACCCGGTATCATCATAGATGTGGTGGGCTCCTACTTCTATGACAAAAAATCATGACAGAAAATGGGATTTTCGTCCTGGGCAGGCCGGAGACGCAGCTGCATGACATTCTTTGGGCCATCGATGACGGGAAAACCGTGGTAGAAGCGAGGAGGAGGAAAAGTTCGGGGAGTTCCCGGTTACGGTGGGAGGTCGGGGGCCGAGCGATGCGCGTTTCTCTCGTACACGTACGCGCGTGTGTGCGAGGCATTGGCTCTAACTGAACCCGAGCGAGGCGTTGGGCTCTAACTGAATCCGAGCGACTGCACTGCGGGCTACGCATTACTGAACCCGAGCGATCGATCGATGGCTGTTAACTGAACCCGATCGAGTGATTCCTTCGCTACTGCTGCTAACTGAAGCCGATCGATGGGATGAACAGTGAGCGTTGCGGGGGGGTTTGGATGAACAATGAGCGGTGGCGTTGCCTCTGGATGAACAAGACCCCGTGGTGTGGTGGAGGGCTGGATGAACAGTAGACGGTGGAGGGGTGCCCGTGGAGGGGTGGATGAACAGGACCCCATGGTGTGGAGGGCTGGATGAACAGTAGACGGTGGAGGGGTGGTTGAACAGGACCCCGTGGTATGGAGGGCTGGATGAATAGTAGACGGTGGAGGGGTGCCCGTGGAGGGGTGGTTGAACAGGACCCCGTGGTGTAGAGGGTTGGATGAATAGTAGGCGGTGGAGGGGTGCCCGTGGAGGGGTGGTTGAACAGTAGCCGGTGGAGTAGCCTGCGGTGGAGGCTGGATGAACAGGAGCCCGTGGAGGCTGGAGGAGGTCGACGGTGGAGATGAACAGTATCCCGTGGAGTCCCGTTTTGCGGTACGCCACACCCCTCCCGATCAACAGGACCCCCGTTTCGACCGTAGCGCTCCAACACAACTTCGTTTCCTCCATTTTGCGGTACACCACACCCCTCCCGATCAACAGGACCCCCGTTTCGACCGTAGGAGGTCCGTTTCCTCCGTTTTGCGGTACGCCAGACCCCTTCCGATGAACAGGATCCCGTTTCGAACGTGGCCGGTCGAACACAAGGCCGTTTCCGCCGTTCTGCGGTATGTGAGGCCTCGTTTCCATCGCCTATTCCGTCCAAGCCCTCCCGATGAACACGACGCATTCTGTTGCCTCCCCATGAACACGACGACGACGTTGTTTCTCTGTTCTGACCCAACCATGTACATGAGCCTTGGCTGTACGTATGCGCAAGTAGGCATTCGAGACCCCGCCCGTATGTACACATACGTGGCCGTATTTTCTTTCTTGCACCCTGGCCGCTGTACGTGCGTGTAAATGCTACGTGCGTGCCTCTACATCGACTAGTATGTACGTACACGTTCGCGACCAGAATGACAATGCTACGTACGCTTCGACCAGGTGGGTCCCGACTGTCAGGCACTTCCTTGCCTGCGAAGATGTAGCTGGTGGGTCCTAGCAGTCAAGGGGCGAATCGTTTTTTTTTGCCCGGACGCACTTCCTTGCGTGCGAAGATGTAGCTGGTGGGTCCCAGCAGTCAGGGGGAAACGTTTTTTTCGTGAAATATGGTGGCCCGTCCGGTGGGTACCGCTATCAGGTGGAGGAATAATTATTTTGCACGTAAAAAGGAGGCACTTCCTTGCTGCGGCCGTGGACCCAGCTGTCAGCCTCTCAACGTACAGTCCATGTCCGATGGAAGCCGTTCCTTGACCATGTTGACCACGCCGCGCCGAGAGCACCAGGGCGGTGGACGACGGCGAGGCCTAGGAAGGGGACGACGCGGAGCCGGGGGAGATGCGGCAGTGGATGCCCACGCGTAGAGGAGTACGAGGGTTCACTGGTTCGCTGCGGTGTGAGGCTGCCATCGCCGTAGAATAACAGGGGGTGTGGGTGAGTAGAGGGATGGCCTGGCCAGCGGTGGGAGTAGTAGGGGGCGGTGAGGCCTCAGCCGCATCGTAGTCGGCCACGGGAGGCAGGAGCATGAGGCATGACCGGTGCTGGTTTGGGCGGCTGGAGCAAGAAGACCAGAGGTTGAAGAAGCACTATGGCCGTTGGATGGACATCGTACGGTCACTGGAGCTAGAATCGTGCTTATTGACTAAGTTGACAAAGCCCTCCGTCCCCGTCAACTTAGTAGGACCACAAGTCATCCTGCCACTATACTGGGTCCCAACTAACAGGGGGAGTATTCATTTTTTTGTGCGTAATAAGGAGGCACTTCCTTGCATGCGAAGATATAGCTGGTGGGTCCGAGCTGCCAGCGGCGGTAACATTTTTTTCGCGAAATACAGAGGCCCTTTCGGTGGGTCCCTGATGTTAGGTGGAGGAATCATTATTTTGTGCGTAATAAGGAGGCATTTCCTTGCGTGCGATCGTGGACCTAGCTGTCGGCCTCTCCACGTAAAGTCCACTTCAGATGCATGTCGGTCGTTGACCACGTTGACCAGGCCGCGCCGAGAGCACCAGGGCGGTGGACGACGAGGTGACCTAGGAAGGGAACGACACGGAGGCAGGGAAGAGTCGGCAGTTGTTTCCCACGCGGAGGGGAGTACGACTGTACGAGGGTTTACTGGTTCGTCTGCCGTCGCCGGAGAATAACAGCAGGTGTGGGTGAGTAGAGGGATGGCTAGGCCAGCGATGGGAGTACGGTGGGGCGGTGAGGCTTGCACGGCAGCAGAGCCGGCCGCGGGGAGGAGGCAGCAGGCAGTCCCGCCGGTGCCTGTTTGAGTGGCCGGAGCAGGAAGAGCAGAGATTGAAGAAGTACGACGGCCGTTGGATGGCCATCCAACAGTCACTGCTTGTGCGTCAACCTTTTTTTTAGGAAAGCCTCAAATCTGTGGCCACGGTTAAAAATTTTTAGGAAGAACAGAGGTTTTTTTGGAGCCCATATTCTTTTTGTTTGCATTACAGCCCATATTGTGGCCACGGTTAAAAAATTATACGAAATTTTGCATATTTTGGTGCGGTCCGAATTGTTTTTAATCCTGAAATTTCGACTCACATTCAAAATGATTTTTAAAATAAATGTATATCAATATAAAATCCAACAAATTCTCCATGCATAAAAATTAATGTAATTTAAAATCTTGAAATGAAAAAAAGACATTTGAAACTAATTGCCGGTTTGATGTGTTTTAAAAATGTACAACCCATTTCTCCTTACTGATGGGCCATTTTCTCAGCCAGCTGAATGAAAGTTCTCCTCGTCTTGAAAGATTTGCAGCCCAACAGGCCTGACAAAGCGACTTACTTGGCAAATCATAAAAAACTGGGCTGTGGCCGTGGACCCAGCTGTCAGTCCATTTGTTTTTTAGTCCATTTGGTGGGCTGGGTGAAACAATGATGTAGCATCTATGCAGCCCATTTAAATCCCATTTGCATTTTTCTTGAAAGGCGTGGACTTGTTGGGCTGGGTGAAAATATCATGTTGGGCTAGACGGAGAAATGTTATAAAAACATAAACACATGATTGCACGTCAGTAAAATCTTTGCAAGCTTATGTACGCAATCACTAGGAGTTAACTTGCCAAGTTATATATAAACAATTATCATTATTATTTTGTAAGAACTTTCAACTTACGAAATAAAATATCATTTTAATTTGGTGAGTTAATAGTACGTGGGGTATTATTATTTTTTAGGCTAGACATGGGACAGTTGAGTTGGTTCTAGGGGAAAGTACTGGGAGAAAACTCAGTTTACATCGAAAAAGAAAGTGGGAGAAAATTCAGAGACCTGGTTGGTCCACCTGAGGAGGGGAATATGTTGGGAGGAAGGAGATTCAAAGCACAGCAGTCGAGTGAACTAGTTTTTTTTACGGACAAGTGAACTAGTTTACATACATAAGAAAATTGCCAATAAAAAAAGCAATCAGGTTAATGGGTTCGTAAAAGAAATATTTCAGACAAAACAAATAATTATGACACATAGGCTAATGCATGAAACACTCACATGATAAAGGTGCTTATAAACAGCTAAAGTACAACATCTAGACCTTCCTGGCACGCTTGATCATGACGCTGCGGCTGTCCGTGTACTCGTCGGTTACGGGAAGCAGACACGCCCTCATGTCCAAGATCTGCATGTACATGTCGTAACATGCGTATGCGCCCTTGGCCGCATAGGTTATGTAGGCTAGATTCAAAGGTACCTCCCACGTGTTCAGGTCGTCTTCTTTCATGTTGGCGTATCAGGGGTCGATGTTGTTCTCAGCGAGGTCAACCACGGAGTCCTTCTCCTGCCCGTTGCTGATGATCTTGTATTGCTTCTGGATGTCGACGAGCTTGTTGCACCAGATGGCCGAATCGTCACGTTCTTCCTTCTCTCCACCGTAGCGAAGGTGCAGTCGATGCTGCCGATGAAACGGGTGAATGCTCCAGAACCTGGTGCAGCCATAGGACTGAGGCGAGGCAGAGCTTCACCGAGTCCGTATCATTGGTGTACATCACATTCAACTTGGTGCAGCCATAGGACTAAACGGCGAACTCAAAGGAGAACTCCTTGCTGAAGTCCTTATCCAGCAGGCTCACCCCTCGGATCGCCATTGGAGTCTCTTCGAGTGAACGAGTATGTAGGCGGCGGCAGCAGTTCGTTTTTCAGCTCTTGGGGAACTGGATTCAACAGTAAGTTGAGTGTGTACAAGTGACAACAGTTACTACCCCTCCCTCGTCCGCTGCACGCCCGGCAGAAGATGCACCCTCGGCCACAAGTCGGTTCACGAGCGGGTCTGTATTGGTACTGTAATAACATGAGTTAGTGGTCACTTTACTTAAATTTAATTAGCTTTAATAGAAAATTGTACTTAAAACAAGCAATGCATTCGCTCGTTCTATCAGTGGCACAGGATCAACATGCACAACAATTAGAATTATTATTCTCAGGACGCTCACGATCATCACATTTGTCGCACTTTCACAAAAGTTAATACTACCGAGTTTGAACTGTTTGTTATGGTTGTTGTCCTCTACATCATCATGCCATCTTTCCCAGCTTGCAAGATTCAGAACCAACAAATAAGATCCAAACAATAAGTACAACAAAGATGCCTACACATCTCATTGATTCCCAGCTTGCAAGATTCAGAACCAACAAATAAGATCCAAATAATAAGTACAACAAAGATGCCTACACATCTCACTGATTCCCAGCTTGCAAGATTCAGAACCAACCCATTAGAGCCTTTTGATAAAGTGAATATCGGGATTAAATCCATCTTGGCTAGCCTTGTCATACAATCGAAGAACTTGGCGAATGCTCTTGACCGTCACAACATCTGTAGTTGAGTATTCCTGTTTGCACAACACAAACAAGGAGACAGGAGAGCATGATTTCTCTTTAATACCGGCCTCCTTGAAATCAACCTCCAGCTCTACTTGGATGAGGTCTGCCTGGAGTTCCATGATTCAATTCATGCGCCTTTTTCTGCAGTTCACCTAAAATGAAGCAAAGATTGCATCATTCAGCTAGCAAGAAGTACTTTCTCTTGTGAGTTGGCAGGTTCTTGTTTAGTAGTTGCACTAAAATTGAGGAACATTAAGGTTGGCTGTCCGGCTCATGTAAGGTGCAACTATAATTTTCTTATCCTTTTGTGCAGTTCCACTACAATAAAGTGCCATTGTGGTGACAATGACGGCTCCATCTTGCAAAGGCTAATAAAATGTTGCACGAGATTACCAGCAGAACTTGACGGAGATTTTGGAAACTCCAATCACCATTTTGTGCAGTTCCACCAAAATTGAGAGATGTTGCCCACGTGACATTGTAGTTGAACTGCACAAGACACTCATTCCAAAAAAAGTGTTTTCTGTAGTTCACCAAAAGGTCACAATAGCAACAAGGTGAAATGGATATCCCTATCTGCACAAAAAGATAGAAAGTAAACAATTCCTAGTCAATAAGAATATACGAAATATATACAAAATGAAAAGAAGCATCTTAATTATGTTCATGGCAATCACGCAAGGACAATAGAAAATTTAAAACGTCAGCGATGCTTCATGTTACCAGAAGCATTACGATCAACAATGAGATTCCTCAAATATGGGATTACTTTAATGGTGGCATTGCTTGTTTACCAGACACAGTAAATCAACAGCAGCTAAAGAGTTGGTTTAAGGGCATGGGACCGTGGGGACACCAGGACACTCAGGAGCGTAAAGGAGCAACTTACTTATCATACTGGGGAAAACAGGAGGACTGCCATTGTACTATGTGAGGGCAGCAAATCTAATCCTGGAGACCTTTTACTATGTGAGGGCAACAAATCTAATCCTGGAGACCTTTTACTATGTGAGGGTAGCAAATCTAATCCCGAGACCTTTTACTATGTGAGGGTAGCAAATCTAATCCTGGAGACCTTTTACTATGTGATGGCAGCAAATCTAATCTTGGACATACTCTGTTGACTTGTCCACCAGCCGCCACTTTCTATCCTTTTTTCAACCAATAATAGATCTGTTCCTTATCCAGTTTGCACTGCGTTTTCCCATTATTTCCCTTTTCAACCAAGAGACCGGTTGGGTATCCGGTCTCTACTACTTTCACCATATTATTTCCTCTTTGAATCAAGTCCTAGATTCATGCTACAACTTCCCCCCCTTTCTTCATTGTTTGAACAAAGCCCTAGATTCGAATGCATGAAGTAGCTTTACTTCTAATAATACTAAAAATTTAGGTTGCTTTGGAAGAGCTGATGGGAGTAGAAAAGGATGCACATGCAGACACATGGGGAGCTGGGGCAGTAGAGCAAGGCCGCTTTTGAAGAACTTATACCCGAGGGTCGCCGGGATGTCGGCGGCGGCAGGTCGGATCTGCGGACAATACGACAGGGAGGAAGAAGGGTCGGAGGACCTCCCGAGTTGGCCATGTGTCGGAGAGAACGGGACGGGCAGAGGATTGGGCCCCTCCGGCAGCTGTGGGTTTCCTCCCTCGACGGTGATGACCGCGTGAACGATGCACCTTTTAGTCCTCTACACACACCGGCCAAAGGGATACGACCGGATCTGTGACCAGCGGTGAGCAGAGAGAAAATGTTGCTACCGCTGTCTTGTTTATATCTGGAGAGGATGAGAGAATGAAGAGTGCAACCCTAGTAAAGCAAGCGCTCAGGCCCCTGCGTCCATATATAGTGGAGTGATTATCTTTTTTCTCTCCACAACAAGCGTTTCAATTTGTGTACGTGGCATTAAAGAAAAGAAACTCTCTATTTAGGGTGACTACTGTACGACTCCTACTTACTACTAGTAGTACTACAGTATTGTTCACTTGTTCTCCCCGCCCCTCCATTCATTGAACAACCCCACGGGTGAATAAACATACAGTAAGTACTGTATTTATATAGAACGAACAAGCTCGAATTGTTTTCGCGTAGTTAAAAGTTGAGGGCGGGGCTTTTCCCGGGTAGTACGTGCGGCAGTTTTCGGGTAGGGCCAGAAGACTAATTTATTTTTTTAAAAACTTCGAGACGGCCACATAGCATGGAGCCGACCACAATGATTTTAAGTTTACATGCACGGTACACGCTATCCTAGACTACTATACACATGAAACTGCCACACGAGCGTCCGGGCTGCGCTTGGCTCTTCGCCTCTTCGGGAAGTCGAATAATGATGGAATACTACTGCACTGGAGGAGTACTACAGTACGCTTCTGGCCATCTGACACCGATTGAACTGCTGCATGTCCACCGCGTGTGGGAGGGAGAGCGTGTAGCAAAAGCTTCTCCTAGTCTTGCCAGCCACCATGCTCATGGGCGAGGGAGGGACACTCCTGCCTTTGTGTGTATGACAGGTGGGCCCTACAGGTGTGTGGCCAACCGCTCATACAGCTAAAGGCATGTCCAGTTAAGTCGGCGAGGGAGAGGATAATCAAACTTCTCGTTGATGTATGAGTTGATGCGACACATCAAAGCACTGCACTCGATATATTTCAATAATTTGCCTGTGTGACTCCCAGATGCAGAGGCCGGGGGTCATCATCCTCCTTTTGAAGAAAAAATAGACGCGTGTGTGAGAGGATGAGTGCGTGCGTGCACCTCTTCTCTTCCTATATAACGTACTACTAAACTCGGAGTACACGTTTTTGTGGGTGGCACGATGGTGCGTACGGTAAGTCCTGAGAGATAGGCTTAATGCATTAATTGCAATGCATGCATGCATAAAGTACATGCATTGTTCAATTTTCTCTTAATACTTGCATGCAATGATTTAATGCACCTTGGAATCTAAACATGTGTTGGGGACAACCAAATTGAGCCTTATAAAATGGAAAAACTAAAATTTTGAGATAAGCCCTATAAAACGAGAAAGGAGGGAGTAGAAAAAGAAGTACTCCATCCGGGAATAGTGCCACACTTCGAAACTAGAACCGTCAATAAATTTTGAGCATGCGTCTCGTCACATTCCAAATTACTCCACGCTATATTGAATTGCAAACCTGTTCACACCGATCACAACCTAAACGGTTTCCCACTTAGGAGCGTATTAGTACTCGGTTAGAAATACTAGTATGCCAAGATGACTGCACATTCCTCCTCAACTCCTCATCCACAAAAACAAACAAGTCATTCAGCATCGTTCCCTTGCATCTGCCATGGACAGCGTGAGTTCTGGGTCGAGAGATTGCCACCAGGGAGAGGCGAGCATGGAAGCGGAAGCACGAGAGATGTCCCGCCTTGTTGCGAGAGCAGCCGACATGTCCCGCCGCGCGGAAGTAGCAGCATAGAGGTCCCACCGCGCCGTCGATGAAGCAGACTGGTCCGGCCGTGCCGCGGAAGCAGCAGAGATGTCCCGACGCACCACGAATGCAGTAGAGATGTCCTGCTGCGCCGCGGCGGCCTGGGAAAATTTCTCACGGGCACGCGACGACTGTTGCAGGCGCATGCATGCGATCGTCCATAGCCAGATGGATCAGATCTCCCGCTCGGTGAGGTTGCAGGACGACATGATAGCCTCATTTGAACTGGCTAACGGCGTCATCCGGCAACTTAGGGAGGGCAATGAGAGGCTCCGGTCCGAGTGCAACCTGCTGAGGGAGAAGATCGTCCGAAGTGCAGACTTGCAGGAGGAGACTAGTGCCTTGTTGAAGAAACTTATGGACGAGAATGACATGCTGTGCAACGAGCGCCCAAGGCTGGTGGAGGAATCCGTGGATGTTCTCAAGCAGCGTCTTGAGGACACGAAAGAGCTCATTGCCGCTCGCTGCGGAGACTAGTTTCCTAGTTTCTTTTGATGTAATAATCGGTTTAGGATGTGGATTGTGTCATTGGTTGTGAAATGTTGGGTTCGCTTCTGCCTTGACAGGGTGGTGCTCTGACCAATTGAACTACAATCCCCGCTTTGGGATGTTGCGATTTCAATCTGGTAGCTTTTAGTCCTTCTTGTTAGGCTAGAGTTATGCTGAACTTCTTGTGAATTGTGGTGGTTTTCAGTAATGAAAATCATAAGGGGTAAGCCCTTCTTTGATCAAAAAAAATTTAATCGTCCTTATATATTCATCAGTCTTGCTATAAGTCGCAGTAGATGCTATATAGGTCCGTCGGATCTTACATCAAGATCCGTGCTTTCAGATTTTCTTTTTTCTCTCTTAAATCTCAGTCGAGTGAGACATAGCCACGCCATTATACAGAGGCTCGAGCTCCATTAATGGAGACCTTGGGAGAGAGGTGGACGACAGATGGAGGTCAAAGGGCTCTCCTTCCGATAAGCACGCGCAGGGATCTGATCGCACGCCTCTCGTACTCAAATAGCTACCCTGCACGTCGCCTCCTAGCTAATAAAAAAGGGGACGCGTGGAGGCACATAAATGGTACTAGTAAGTAGAACACCCACGGTTTCAATAATACTTGTGTTTCCGATTGTAACATGACAACACTTCTTCCAAAATGACTTTGTTGATTGTTAATGTGTGCGCCTTCGCAAATCGGACTGCAAATTTACCACAGCATGTTGGTGCCATGTCATGGCACCAAGCCAAGTTTCATTATTTTCATGCGTGTTTTGGATTTACAGGAATTAAAAAACTAAGTTTCTCAATGTTTCGAACCCAGCCACGACGCTCAGAATTTTGAATTTCATTCCCATTTCTTGCATGTAACCTAGAAATTTACCCGAGGACACACATGTGATTTTTCAACCAACTTTGGTGCATTGGAACATGTGCTTGTATTTAAAATTTGAATTATGCACACAAAGGTGACACGTTCCCTCCCAGAACCACGAGCCTTCTTGAGAGAAGCCCCGATTTGCAAGAAGCTTATACCAAAATTTGTTCCTATTCGGCCAATTTTTTTACCACAGCATGGTACTACCATGACATGACACCATGCCAAGTTTCATGATTTTAAAACCAAGTTTCTCAATGTTATCGACTGAGCCACGATGCCCATATGTTTGAATTTTATTCTCATTTTTTGCATGGGACCTACTCCCTCCTTCCATCTATATAGTGCCTAATGTGTTTTTCAAGACAGCCTTTGACTATTGACAAGATTAATAGCACATGAGATGTATTCTATGCAAATTATATTATTGGAAGCTCCTTTGACATACAAAATTGAAGGTATGCTTTGTGTAAGTTGCATGTCATATATTATTGCTCTAACGCTTGGTCAAAATTAGCCTCGAAAAACGCATTAGGAATGATAGGAGTCGACTTCGAGAGAACGTGTTTGTTCGAGAGACACCGAGGAAGACTACTATATATCGATGGCGCATGTAGGCGGGAATTAAACTAAGGGATGGTCTTATTGGTTTTGGGGATATAGGGGAAGAGTGAGAGGCGGGGGGGGGGGGGTAGCTAGAAGGAGATTGTTAAGTGTGAGTGTGTGTTTTACCCATCTAGGCAGAAGTTATGTGCACAAAAGAGGAGAATGATTCGATGCGGCGTTAGGATTGAGGGTAATTAACTACGTATGGAGACATAGAGACCTTGAACGTGCATGTGTGAGAGGTATACATGTATACGTGGGATGTGTGTGTGTGTGCGCACGCGCATGATCGAGATAAAAGAAAGAAGACATAAGTCATAAGATCAACGACATGGGAGAGACGGATCGGTATGACAATATGCATGCATGGAAGAAGTCCCGACAATTGAGCATGTGTTTTGTCTTTAAGAGATAGTGGCGTGGTGGGCTGGAGCATGCATCTATGGAGAGCAGAGGGAGTGAGGCGCAACGATTGTGCAAAAGAGACCAACCTATAAATGCATATGTATGGAGAGACATATATAGTGTGGGCGATAGGAAGCAAGACTCCGTGCGAGAAAGAAATGTTGACAGAGAAACTACAGATAGATACAGAGATGGAGATGCTAGCTAGAGGGACATCCGCTAGTTTGTGTGTTGGAGATGACCGTCGGGTGGTTTTTTTTGACTATGTACTGTAAGGCAACAGCCTCACAGTCTTTTATTAAACCCCAAAGACAAAATGTACTAAGTTACAATGTTAAGAGAGAGGAGGAGAGAGTAATACTTACAAAAGAAATGATTAGGGTAAGGAAGCTATCCAAGAGATTAGACTATTCCTATATTTACATTTGATTCTATGAGCTAAAAGAGAAATGTCATGTAAAAAATTCCTCCTCCATGCCGTGAAAGAAGGTGATTTATTCCTGAAGATCTTCCCATTTCTTTGTGTCCAAATATTCCAAGTGGCAGTGAACACTATCTCAGAGAAAAAAGGATGTCCAAAATCCCTCCTAGCCTCAGAAGCCATGTCATAAGTGGTCTGGTTTGGTTGAGGATTCCATAAAATTCCCAGGTAGTTCCAGATGCGCTGGCTAAAATTGCAAGCGAAGAAGAGATGTGTTCTGTCCTCATGTGATGACAAGTGGCTTAGAACACAAGTGTCATCCTGGATAATCCAATGCCGCCACTGCATCATGTCTCTAGTGTTTAGGTGATCCATCAAAAGGAGCCACCCAAAAACCTTAAACTTCAGAGTGCAAGAACATTTCCAAATCCACCTGAATATGGGATCAACCACTGTGTCCGAAAAGCATGACAAGTAATAGATCCTGGACTGGTAGTCCCCAGACTTGGAAGGCCATTTCCAGACATCATTTTGACCATCTTGAAGATTAACCATAGTAAGCAGTGCCTGAAGTTGATTAAACTCCTCAAAGGCTTGTGTAGATAGTGGCAGATGGAGATTGTCAGTTGGGTCTGGTAGCTCCAGAATATCCTTGACTGTTAGAGTGTCGTCAATCACAAAGGAGTGGAGCCTCGGAAACTGATGTTGCATGCTAACCGTATTGTTGCCAAGTTGCCAACGGTCAAGCCAGAAGATCACCGTATCCCCCGATCGAACTAGTGGAATTGCCAACTTGCAATACTTATCATACAGCTTGAAAACATCTCCCCACCAGAAAGAACCGCAGCTTTGCGTGACTTGGGGGGGCGCAGAGGCATAATAAGTGTCCCAAAGAAGAGATACCCATGGTACATCCATCTTATTGAAGAACTTAAAAAGGTGTTTGATGAGCAATGCATCATTTTGAACACTCAAGTCCATAACTCCCAAACCACCAAAAGATTTTGGACGACATACCAAGTCCCAAGCCGCCAAAGATTGCCGGGGCGTATCTATGTTCCCTCTCCACAAGCATTGCCGCATGATCCGCTCAATTTGCTTCAAGATACCCTGCGGTAGCGAAAGGGTGCACAAGAAATATATCAGCATGGAACTAAGGACAGACTTTAATAGTTGGAGACGGCTTCCTTGATTCAAGAGACAAGAGGATGCAGATAATCGTCTCTCAATGCGATCCACCAAAGGCAACAGATCATAAATTGTTGGCCGGGAAGTACCCATTGGTAGGCCCAGGTAAGTGAATGGCATGGAACCAACATCACATCCAAGCAAGGCAGCAACACGCGTGCCCTCGTCATCAGTCATATTGATTGGTATCAAAGAGGACTTATTGAAATTCACCTTTAGTCCGGTTGATTTGGCAAAGACTTCAAGCATTTCTTTGAATGCAATAAGCTGTCTATCAATAGCAGGAAGAACGATTAGAGTATCGTTAGCATACTGTACGATCGGATAGTCCATCGATGTAGTTGGGATTGGCAAGGTGAGAATATTCCTGGAGCACATCTCATTTACGACCGATTGAAGTAAGTCCACCGCAATCACAAAGAGTAAGGGAGATAGCGGGTCACCTTGTCGAACACCTGATCGACAAACAAAGTGATTACCAGGCACTCCATTCAGAAGGACCGAAGAGGAGCCTGTGGACAGAATGTTGTCAATCCAACTTGTCCAGCGATCGTCAAATCCCTTACATTTCAAAATCCTAAGAATCAGCTCATGCTAAATGGTGTCAAACGCCTTTGTGAAGTCAAGTTTAAGAAGAATGATAGGCCTCTTGGAAGTTTTGCATTGGTGAATGTATTCAAAACACCACGACAGACAGTCCTGTATGGATCGACACCATAGAAACCCATATTGGTTACGGTGGATACATTTCAGAATCACACCCTGGAGACGATTTGCCAAAAGCTTGGTTAAGAACTTTAAACAAGTATTAGTCAAAGATATGGGCCTAAAATCGCCAACATATTCAGGGCTTAGCTTCTTCGGAATGAGGGTGATAAAAGATGTATTGAGACACTCCAAATTACATTTTCCCTCGTAGAATTCTTGCACAAGTTTCATAAAGTCCTCCTACAAAATCGGCCAGCATTTCTTTAAGAAAAGCCCAGTAAATCTGTCTGGTCCGGGAGCACGATCAGTATGCATATTCTTAATTACTGTATCCACCTCAGAATCAGTGAATGGTAAAGACAACTCCTCTAGCCCATCAATTCGGGTAATTAATGTGTCTAGATCAAAACCCATCTGAATGCCTTTTGATTGGCCCATTCGCTGATTAAAGTCAGCCCAGAACATTCCCGCCAACTGCTGATGGTCCGTGACCACATCTCCCTCCATAGACTTGATCGAAGAGATAGTGTTCCTACGGAATCTTTCCATGGCCATTGCATGAAAAAATTTTGAATTCTCTTCTCCAACTTTTATGTTTCTGATCATGCAACGCTGCTTCCAATATATGAATTGCCAATGTAAGATATCCTCAAGATGCAATTTAACAATTCTATGAAAGTTGAACTCCGGCCAACTCAAAGGCCTAATTTCCTCTAGATTATCCAGGAAAATAATCACTTTATTACAATCAACAATTAAAGCTTTGACTGTGGACAGGTTTAAATGCCATTTCTTTAGAGCACATCGTAGGGACTTAAACTTAGCTGAAATTGTTAATGCAATCGATGATTTTACCACTGGCCCATTCCAAAATTCAGCAACACAGTCAGCAAACCCGGGAAAATCCACCCAATAATTCTCAAAGCGGAAAACCTTTGCCTTTGGGATACAAGTAGCAATCGAGACCATGCACGGCACATGGTCAGAGGCAGTGCGTGCTAGTGGAAATACCATTGTGTTCGGGTGGTCTGATGTCCAAGTAACCGAAGTGAAAAACCAATCTATCTCTTCTAGAAGAGGTGAGGTTTGCATATTCTACCATGTATATTGACGCCCCTTGATTGGCAACTCAACAAGTCCCAAATGACCAATTATCTCATTAAACAAAAAGATATCATTAACACACCTCCCGGAAGATTGCGGTTCTCCAACGATCTCATGAAGTTGAAATCACCCAAAAGCAGCCAGTTTTGACCAAACCGAATATCCAGGTTATATAACCATTGAACAAATTCATCACGGGCAAGGCCTTGACACGGGCCATAAACAGAGACAAGAGACCAAGTTTCTGAGGTGTGTTTGGATTTAAACTCCACAATTATCCCATAGGATTTGGACTCTATTAAAGTACCTATGAAAAAGGACGAATTCCAAACAACCACCATCCCAGCTGACGCACCAGCCGAATGTACGTAAACAAAATTATCAAAACGCCTCGGGCAAAACATCCTAATGAATCGCTGATCCATTTGCATGCATTTAGTTTCCTGAAGACAGACAACAGAGCAACCACTTTCATCAATCTTCTGCCTAACTGCAACTTGACGTGCTTCATCATTGAGGCCATGAACATTCCAACATAGCACCTTCCACTCCTTATATCTTGTCTGATTCATTACAAACCAAAAGTAAAAGCATAGTAAATAGGCCACGCAATGACCTATACCGACCCACACACCAGACAAGCATAACATAGTTCTTAACAAGAAAAGAAAGATAAATAGCGATTACGGTTCGCCATAGACCAGAACCCTGCATGAAGTAACTAATCATCAGAACCCCGATTGCTGCTGGACTTGGCCGGATCAGCAACAAGCTTATCCGTAGAGATCTTCTTAGGTGAAATGCGGAGATGGGAGCCAATGCGTTGGAGATTTGCAATAGCAGTTGGTGGTGGCACAGAAGCACTGTTTTCAGACTGGGAGTTGCTGGCCTTACGCTTCTTCAAAGTATGAGACTTCTTGGGAGAAACTTTGCGGTAGCCATCACGGAGGGCGCTCAGACGTGCACTGCGCCGAACCTCAGTATCAACAATAATTCTTGAGGCTTGAGACTTCCTTGCTCGCTTCAGAGTCACCTCAGGCGCAGCAGAAAATTCAAAGGTTTCAGAAACTGGGTCATCCAGATCATCAAAGTAGAGAGCACGAGCAACTGGCCTTTTAATAGTAGCATTTGACACATCCGGAGCAAACTTGATCGAGGAGTCAGTTGCAGGCAGGAGATTAAGAGTGGAAACAGGGCCACTGCAGAGAGCTTCACGGGATTGCTTGTTGAGCGTAGCACCTATGTCAGACCTGAAAACAAACTGGGGAAT
Organism: Triticum urartu; assembly: GCF_056163025.1. Taxonomy (NCBI): domain Eukaryota; kingdom Viridiplantae; phylum Streptophyta; class Magnoliopsida; order Poales; family Poaceae; genus Triticum; species Triticum urartu. The sequence goes on along the minus strand of NC_141874.1, from coordinate 225,631,111 downwards.
GTTTGAAGACCATATAAGCGGCAACATCTTCTCAAAAGAACGCTGCCACTGCATCACTGGTGGGAGAACTGGTCCATAGATGGTGAGAACTTTCCCAATCATAAGAGGAGGTTGCTGTGGTCCCATTGGGGGCTGGAAGAGAGCCACGTCAGCAGCATTATCAACATTGTTAACTGAATCCTCTGAAGGTTGCAGAACAATTGACTCCTGTGACTGGATTTCCTGAACTTCCTGATGTTGCACATCTGCATGAACAACATCATTGTTTTGCTGCTCATTGACTGGCTGTGGCACATCGTTCCAACCCAGCTCAGGGAATTCTGGCATAACCCAATTGTGGTTCTCAAAGTGTAAATTGCCAGGCAGGGGGTGTGGATTGCCATTGAAGGGCATGGGGTCTTCATCTGCTGGTAGAACGTCTGCAAAATCCGCTGACAAGATGTACACAGGTGCAGACCAAGAGATCCTAGCACCGCCAAAGTATGCATATTCTCTGTAAGTCACCGAGCGAGGAACCAGAGTCGGTGCAGGGAAAGACACATAAGCGAGCGAGCGGACAAGCATGGGATCATCTTTATACCAATGATGAAATCTACCAGAGGTGCTAATTACATCCGCAAGGTGCTGTGTGCGCCTATAATCTAGTGGAACTCCGAGTAACATAACCCATCCACGGCGAAAACCCTGTGTTGCTCTGTAATTAACTCCCTCATCATGCGGGATGAACCTAACAAATCTATCATTTCCCAGATTGAAAGGTGGATGATCCACAAGAGCTTGACGAGCCAAAGCACTACGGAAATGAAAAAGACCAACTCCTTGTATCCAAGGTTGGGCCTCCAGAACCTCTCTTCCCAGATCATTGACAACAAAATTACTGACCATGTTGCGAAATATGGCGATTTCTTCGGGTAGAGGAGCTGGCTCGACGATGGCGATGGCGTAGTCCTCATGCTGCCGATCTGGAGCCACCGCAGGCGCGAAGAAGGTACGGGGAAGGCGTAGCTCACCACCGTCGATGATGTCGAAGCCTTGCGGGACAAACTCCATGGGGTCCAACGCAAAGGTCACCATTGCCGGTGCCGAAGAGGAGAAGCGCCGATCAGTGGCGCAATATGGAGGCGATGCAGTGTGCGATGGATGAGGCGGAGGAGGTGATGCAGACGGCTGGGAGGGAGGTTGAGGCGTTATGGGCGGTGGCTCTGCAGGTAGAGGTGGGATAGATGGGGTGGCAGGCTCGACGGGACTGGGCAGAGACCTAGCGGGACTAGCTATGGAGGGAATCGAGGCGTTCAGCGTAGAAAACCCTGCTGACCGGCTGGAATCGCCCGATTTGGTCCGCGGGACCCACTTGTAAGTTGGTGAGGGGGTAGAATCCGAACGCCATTTGCCCTGTGCCCCAACCGAAAGCATCTACGGCAACGGACCCTGCTAGTGCACACTCTGGTTAAATGATCCATGGATAAGCAATTCTGACACTTCCAGACATTGAAAACCATGTCATCAATAAACTCATTTAAATCAGCAGAATCTCCAGATAAATCTGTTGGTTGGAAATCAATATTCGCCTTGTTGCCAGAACCAGATGGAGATATATCAGACAGATCCATGTTTGATAGGGATGGGGAAACAACCTGGGCCATGGGAATCACCGGGTCTGTTGATTGGGCCGGGGAAGCATCTTGGGCCAGAATGGGAGCTGGTTCAACCAGCTCATCCCCATGCACATGCAGATTGACATCGAGAGTGTTTTGCGTTGCCACAGAAAACCCTACCGAAGAAATCTGAGGAACATTAACTGTTCCGAAGGTGATGGGTGGCTCGGCCACCGTCCATCAGAGGTCAGTCACCGGCGGCGGAGGCAAAAATACCCGCTCACGAGGAAGAACAGTATACCCAGCATGAATAACATCATCAACCATACCAGGCGAGGCAGGATAATTATACCCCTTGCAAACATTGTATTGTTGAAACGTTGCAAACGAAATTTTCTTTTGAGATCGAGAACCCGAACGTAAAGCGGACTTAGATGGTGGTTTGTGCATCGCGATCAAACCAAGAGAAGCACGCCTCTTAGAGGGACTGATTAAGATCCACTCCGCATCACATTCCTTCTTCCAAATGAGGAACTCACCTTTCCAATTAGGGCCACCATTGCCCCAAAGATGGAAGAAACATTTGAATTGCGGGCACGCAAAAGATCTCAAATGAAGAATAAGAAGGCCAACACGTTTGCATGAGACAATAAATGAGAATACCTTGTCTTTAATGAGCTGAACAGACAAATCAATTGCAGATCCTCCAATTGCTGATTCCAAAGCTGCCGCCACTGAATCCTCATCAAGACGAAAAGTGTGCCTGCTAAAAGACACGACCATAATAAAATGGCCCGTGTCATCCATGGGATGAATGCATTTCCCACAAGATCTGAAAACGTCCTCCGCAAAAGCCATTCCTTTAGAAAAATCCAGATCCACAGTTGATCCTCCATGATGACCCATGGGAGATGGGTATAGGGAGAGAGATCAAAGGACGCCGGAGATTATGCGTGGAGAAGGACCAAGATTTACTTGTTGGAGAGGGAGATCGCCGGAGAATCTAGGACGCCGGTGGGAGGAGGGGTGGGAGGGGCCATCTAGGACACCGGGGGTTTACCTTGCTGTTTTTACCGTCGGGTGGTTCAAAGGGTGAAGTTATATATGTTAGTGAGAGGGCACTTGACTGCATGTAGAGAGAAACATATGTAGTGTGCGTGATAGGAATCAAGAGTGAGGGCGACAAAGAAGGTTGATGGAGAAAAAGATAAATAGAAATATAAATATGCTAGCTAGTGTGCGTTTGAGATAGTAGTCAAGTGGATCAGAAGGCTGGGTTATGTGTATGGATGTGAGAGAGATAGAGAGAGGGTGCGTGTGAGTCACATACAAACAGATATCAGAGAGAAATGAGATCCAGAGAGACGGAGTTTTGTGTCTGCGAGAGAGAAAGATATTTCACAACGAGAGTGATAGCTAGAGAGACATACGAGGGTACGCAAGATATCTCTAGGGAGAGAGGGTGTGTGTGAGCGACATACAAGAGAACAATGGAGAAATATGAGACCCTGGGAGACAGAGTTTGTGTTTGTGTGTGAGAAAGAGATATTGATGAGGAAGAGTCGTAGGTTCTCATATCTAAGGAGCGAAAGACATCTCTGTATGAGGGGTGTGTGAGTGGCACACATGGGAATATTAGAGAGAAATGAGACCCCGGGAGACAAAGTTTTGTGTTTGTGTGAGAGAAAGAGATTCCACATGGAGAATCATAGTTAGAGACACATAGCATGGAGCGAGATATACTTAGAGAGCGATAGAGTGATGAAGGTCGAGGGAGAGAGTACCGTCAGTGTGTTACGAAGATAAAAGATCATTGTCGACATACAGGTAGCACGAGAGATACCTGAGAGACGATGAACGCGTATAGGTCCAGAGAGATAGTCCTATATAAGCATGAGTGATAGCTATATGAGACTAATATCTGGATTAAAGGGGATTCAAATATTTAAACTAGATATCACAACATAGATAATATCATAACGCAAATTGGAGTATCAAACATGCATATTCATTTGAATTTGGGCACACGTGTAATGTTATATAGTTTATCAATATTGGTGATCCATAGATTCCTCAATTACAAACAGTGCATGCTTTATATGCAGTTAATGTCTAAACGAGATTACACTATATGTTGCGTGTGTGAAACACATTATACATGTTTGAGAAGTAAAAAAACCCGCATGAAACACACATTAATTGGAGACAGTTAGCAAGGAATGCATACATTGGATTTCAACATAAAGTGGTTTCAAATATTTGAAAATCCAAATTGATGGATACAACCTTATCAATCTGATATCATGCTATTTGTAAACCATATTTATGTATAAATGGTGTTGTGCTTTTGAAAGTATATATAAAAAATGATGTGTATAGAATGTAATTCCAATTGAAAATGTATCCCGCCCAAAAAAAATACAAACGGGATTCGAATTGAGTTGGCACGGTAAATGTGCACTCTGCAAAATTTGAACGAAGCGGGGAAAGCCGCAGTAACGGCCCGGAACCAAAATCTACGAGATGGAAATCACTGCTGCCTATCCCTGCCATGCAAAGCCTATATGCTGGATTTCTATAGGTTTCGATAGGGGTAGGTTTGTAATTTCACCCAAACGTGCCGTAACCGCCTCTCACCCGGATTCATACACGATGGGTGCCAAAACACAGTGTGTCCTCGGCCGAAATCGACTCCCTCCCCGATTCATATTCATACACTGTGGGCACCAAAAACAAACTCTCATCGGCAAATATCCGGTGTATGCGAGATTACCGTCCTATCCCCAACCGACTAGTGTTGCTATGATGTAGTAGAAATTTGAAACGGGGGCTAAGTTTGTAAATTTCCTCGCATTTGAGACAAGCACGCCTTGGTTCCCCCCTTCCTCTCTACCTCCCTTTTCCCCATTCGTACTCCGTGGGCGCCAAAACACCCTCTCCACCCCACCCTCCTCCGTCCGCCACCGTCCGCACCCATCCACCGCCGTCCTCGTCCACCATGACGGAGCTGATACCCCGACATCGCCATCCATTACAAGAGATTGACCTCTCTCATCCATGGCTTCGGACCAGCATCCTTGCATCCCGCCCTCTCGCTTCATCCCCGCCGTCGTCCACCTTGCCGGCGCCGCTCCTACGACCGTCTCGTCCACCGCGCCCCGCCGCCACCATCTACCCTCCTAGATCTGCTTCCACGCCGCCGACAGCCATCGCTACAGCAGCACTGTCAAATTCTCAATAGATGCGTACACGGCGCCGCACCAGAGGCAGTACTCTTTCGTATCTGCTCAACTTATTTATCGCAGCAAGAAAATAGATCGCCATTGCTTTACTCTGATTTCTTGTCTTGGTTGCGAAGTTGCCTTTATCCGGTTTGCACCTTCAGATCCGCCATGGCACGCTCAACACCATACTCGCAATGCTTATGGTTTTCCCCTTTTATATTCCACACTAGTTAAATCACAGTAGACTAAAATTCAAAATTGGGTCAGTCGATTCAGAGCTCGCCGGAGTTCGCCGGTGCGATCGAAGGGGCTCGGGTGGTTGTGGGGCCTCGCCGAATGAAGAAAACTCGATGCGGGTGGGGGTTGGGGTGGGGGTGAGGGTGGCGGAGGAACACAAGCGATGGGGGCCGGTGGTCCGGCCGGTGGCTCGTGCGGTGTTCTGTATGGGAAGAATCAGAGATGAGGAAGAAGAAGGGTTAGGAGACGTTGGATCTTCATCCAACCGCCTGAAATGGTCGAGAGACAGCTAGGAGTTGCATTCTTAATGCGCTCTGGTTCATCATGTGTGGGCACTGCGCAACCAACATTTTATTATCCAAAATCTGATTGGTCTTCTTTACCATGTTCCTCTTCCGTTCTTATTTAATATGTACTCTCTCCGTTCCTAAATACAAGTCTTTGTATAGATTCCACCATGGACTACATATGGAGCAAAATGAGTGAATCTACACTCTAAAATGTACCTGGATACATCTGTATGTGATCCATAGTGGAAATCTCTACCAAGACTTATATTTTGGAACGGAGGGAGTATGATAGTAGTACATTATGTTCCTTGTACTGAAGATGAGCAGGGACATTTGAAGTGTAGAGGTCTATACGGTCGGTTGTGATGGACACTTTGAGCCTCTTTGATTCGTAGGATCTTGTAAACATAGGAATAGGATTTGAGTGGCCTGCCGACTTGAATCCTATAAGAATAGCAAGGAAATGCGGGGAGCTGTGTCGCCTTTGAGAGTTACATTGATATTAACAGTACCGCACCTTCACTTGAAGAGAGCTGGTATCTGAAGCCTTTCTAGCCGTACCGGCAACACTAGCACATATATTCCAGCAAGTTCCACTTTGCTGATTTTACTCTGATGCTTAAGGTTTTCCCGTTATATCTACACTATGATCTGTGTAGCTTCTTTGTGTCGCACTAGCAGCAGTCCACTCTTGAAGCTAAACACTGCAATGACTTACAAAATTGGCACCAAGGCGTTGAGTGCCATTCTGGATGCAATGAAACTCATACGCTCCCCACCCGTTGATTCTTGTTCAGAATATCATCCTAATGACTATTCTAACCTTGAGGAGTCAATGGCAGATGGCCGGTCCTGTTCACCCATCAAGGTGCCTGTTCTAACTTGGCAATGTTCTATTGATTGCGGGTATCTTGCATATGTTGTCTTCCATTTCTTCTACTTTGTTGCACCGCCATCTGCTTAGTTTACTCATCATATATGTCGAGATGCCATGCCCATCCATTTTCAATACATATTCCATCTATCATCATACCATGTTTTTCCACTCAAATGATGTTCTTGTGCATCAGACATCAAAAAGGAAGAGGGTGATTGCCGAACATGAAGGAGCACCAGAAAAGTCCTTGAAAAACGTGGTGCTGTCGGAGAAATCAGACAGCACCCCACTTATATTGGCTGTATAACCAGTGACACAAAACGTAGGACCGACTCCAGCAGACTGTACCCATACTTCACTGGCCACACCACTAGCCCCACCACATAGGACCTGCACTCCAGAAAAAGGTATACCGATTTCATTTGCCATAGCACTAGCTGTACCATAGAAAAATCCCACTCCAGCAAAAAGTACAGCAAGTCCACTGGCCGAAGACCTATCCCAACTGTAGAGACGGCCAATTCCTGAATATTGGAACCCCATTCCATTTATTCCTAGTTTAAAAGACAATGCTTTCAATTTTGTTAGGGACTACGTGCATATATTCCCATCATGGGAAGATTATTGTGAAGACAAACACCATTTTCACATCTTCCTGTCCAACTTACGTGTAAGTGCTATTATTCATGGTTATTATTTTCCTGTTTTCTGCTGATTGAACACATGAATGATTTACATTACATTGTTGTAACTAGGCGAGGGTCAATTTGGATAGTCATGACGAGCAAAGCTTGCTTGTGCTTTTCAAGGAAGCATTGCAGCAGTATCGGTGTTACCTGAGGAAATCACACTTTGATGGCAAGTTTATAAACGAATTTCCGGTGAAGTCTCCTTTGCTAAATTTAGAAGACATTGAATGGAAAAACCTTTTTATGCACTATTCTCGTTCCCAGGATGTGCCTTACGGATCTTTTTTGCAGGAAATCTGCTCGAAGAAGAATTCCTGTTTGACAAGAACGACAGGATATCGCAAATATGCTGCCCGCTGCTTTGTTCTTGTTAGTACCTGTTGTCCTGTATCACTGTACTTGCATACATACCTGGTTCATTATGTGACAGCAGTATGCATGATAGCATGCTTCTCAATTGTTCGCTCCAAATTATCTGATCTGCATGAATGGTTACATTAGTGTAAAATATATCCAATGCCAATGTTTTTTTTAGCTCTGCATTGTTCTTGTAAGTACATGCTGTCCTTTATTAGTGTACTTATAATGATAGGTAGTTGTTCATGTACCATCACTCTGCAGCTTATTTTCCTTTGCCCTCCATTTTCTACACATCAGATCTATATTTACTCTTACCATAAGGTTGGTACTGAAGAAGTTTAGCTGTGCATTGCTCTTGGCTATACCTTTTGCCTGTATCGCTGCACTTACATTTATAGCTACTTGGTTATGTAGCATCACTCTTCATCTTATCTTAAATATTCCCCATTTTTTTCGTATATTATCACATCTATATTTACTCTTAACAAAATGTAGAATAAAGGCAATGCTTTTGAAGAAGATTCTATGGTAAACTTCTTGAATTGCCCCCCCATCAGCATGGACAAGTCCTTTATAGAGCATGTCTTCAACAATAATGTAAGTTTGTCCATCTCAAGCCTTCAAACTTTGTTGTATATATTTGGTTAGGCATGACTGCAATAGCTGTTTATTTTTGGTGTTTGCATCAAATTGCTTGTTTAAAGTTTATTATGTAGTTCATAAACAAAAGTTTGTCCTTTCTCAATTTAAGTTTTCAGTTGTACAACCAACTTCCTTCTTCATACCATGTAAATTAAACTATACAGAGTAAGTGATCTTCTTTTGCACTGCATGTATGCTTTTGTTCTTCATCCATAATCTAGTGGTGTGGTGAAGCTACCCACTATAGCACAATGTCATATTCTGCAATGTCTTAACTATGAACAATGTCATATCATTCTACTATTATTTAAACCGCCTCTTTATTTGCCAATCTGAAATGGTATAAACTGACATCACACTAACCATTGATACTTATGAGTTCTTGATCTGTAATCCAGTGGTGTCGTGAAGCTGCCAACTCCTTCACAATGTCATTTCCTGCCATGTCTTGACCTGAACAATACCATATTGTGTTAATGCAAATTTAAACTGTGTCACTTTATTCATCAGTAAGAAATGTGATGAATTGTCAGCACTGATACTTTTATGTGCAAAACCTGTCATCTGTCTACTTGTTTATCTTTTAGAGTGAGGAAGATATAAGTGTTGAACAAGCGCAGTCTCATCATCTTGCTCAGCTGCTTGTGCTGCAGCTCCCCAGCAGGGCTAACCTTTCTTGAACTCTATTGAAGTGCTATCGGTTTTGTATATTATTTTGTCAGCATGTTTATTTGCACAGGTGGCGATCTTTGATGCCCAGTGTATGTAATCGGCTGTCTGCTTGTGCTTTATTATCATAGTGGCGAACTTTGATGCCCAGTGGATGTAATATGCCGTAATTTCTTTATTGTATAGTATAGGTTTTTTCTTATTCACGATGCTGTAGTTATTTTACTGTATATATATCCTGTCTTCGCAGTAAACCGGCCAAACCGTAAAATTACGGTACATAATCGGGCTGTCATGCAATCACGATGTAAGTTGGGCCTGAAACGTGCCGATCAGCTCACGGGCCGATAGCAGCCCGAAATGAACCCCGGCCCATGATTGTGCGAATCAAATCACGGGCTTTTAACAGGCCGAAAAATTGTCCCGGTCTTTGTTTGGCTCAATCAGATATCGGTTGCGAGCAGGCCGGATGCAAACCGGGCCGTAGTTAGGCCCAACTATATGACAGGCTTTTAACAGGCTGAAAATAATATAGGGCCGAAATGTTAAACGGACCCTTAACAGGCCAAAACTAATATCAGGCCGAATTACTAAGTGGGCCTTTTGCAAGTGGGCCAAAAAGCATAGTGTCCAGTTGACGGGCCGAATCCGATGTGGGCTATAATTAGGCCCAAAACCTCTTAAAGGGTCGGACCTGATCTGGGCCGTAATTTGGCCCAGAACGTGGTAGGATTTTAACGGGCCGGATCTCATATGGGCCACTATTAGGCCCGGAGCATGGCAGACCATTAATAGACCGGATCAAATATGGGCCGGCATTTGGCCCAAAACATGGAAGCCAGTTAACGGGCCGGCCTACTAGGGTCCTCAAAATCTTGTGGGCCTACAGCTGGGCCGACCCATTAATGTCGGTGAAATCTCGTGGGCCTTTAGCTGGGCCGGCCATTATGATCCGCAAGAATTTTGTGGGCCTTTACCTGGGCCGGCCTATTATGGCACACGAAAATCTTGTGGGCCTTTACCTGGGCCGGCCCATTATGGCCCATGAAATCTTGTGGGCCTTTAGCTGGGCCAGCCCATTATGGTCCGCAAAATCTCATGGGCCTTTAGTTGGGCCGGCCCATTATGGTCCGCAAAATATTGTGGGCCTTTAGTTGGGCCAGCCCATTTAAACTTGTTGGGCCATGCCACGTGTCGACGTATCATAGGTGCATTCTGTCCAGTGAGTGGATGACATCTGTCCCGACGATGAGCCGACACGTGTTTCCTCTAGCCAATGATGATTTTACACATGGAAAATCCCCATTGGTCGGGGTTGTTAATGGGTTATCGGATCCAAAACCCAACCCGATAGCTTAACGGCGTTCCGTTATGGTGGATGCCACGTGTCGGTCACCCTTGACGAAAGCACTTCTGTGATGCGCGATTTATCGTCATGGAAGTGGACACTTCCGTGATGATAATTTTGGTAATGTCATGGAACACTTCTATGACAGCACATGTATGACTATCTTGATTCTGTCATAAATTTGTCATGGATGTACATGCATGACAAAAAAAGCGACCTACTGTGACAAACACGTATCATCGCGGAAGTGTATTTTTTTGTAGTGATCATTAGTGGAATCAAGAGAACTACTAGAAGCAGCAACAATGGATTTAGCATGATTATTGTTACTACTAGAGGAAGAATCTTTCTTGTTCTTGTTACTAGACTTGACTTGAGGCATGTAAGTGGATAAGAGTAAACGCTTGGCAATGTAAGAAGAACTTTTCTTGTGAAGATCATCATTGATTGCCTTTAAGAACTCATGCTCTTGCTCAAGGCTGAGCTTTTCAAAACGTAATTTCTCATGAGTCCTTAAAAGTTCTCGATGATGTCCTCAGATAGTTTCATGAGCTAACTTAAGAGTGTTTAGTTATTTAGTTAGAAACTCAATCTTCTCCGTATAATTGTCATTCGTTTTATCTTGATTAGCATGATTAATTGACGTTTCATCATAGTATTCATCACCAAAGTTGTCAACAAGTAAATCATCATCACCTAACAAGTCATCTTCATCAATATTGAAATCAACATACTCGGGGTGTGATACCTTTGGGCCTTTAGCCATGAAGCATCTTCCAAGTCCTTCATTTGGTGAATCAAATATGTCGTAGGAGTTGGTTGACACAAGTTCTAGACCGGCAACACCTTCTTCTTGAGTATATTCGGAGTCGGAGTGATATCTTCTCTCGGAGTGATTGTCGGAGTCGGATCCGGATACCCATTCAACAACATGAGCTTGATGTCTTCGTTTTGTGTAGCTCCTTGATGACTTGTCCTTCCTTTCTGAATCCTTGCTTCTCCGGGATGTTCTTTGTTCATAATGATCATCTCTACTCCTTCTCTCTCTTGTTGGTGATTCTTCTCTTCTACTTCTTATTTTTGGAGAATCTTCTCTTCTCTTGTAGGATGACGTACACTCATTGGAATAGTGTCCGGGTCTTCCACAATTGTAGCAATTTCGCTCTCGACTAGAAGATCTTTTTTCATTGTAGGACCTTGACTTGGAACTTCTCTCTTTGCTTCTACTCTTGTAGAACTTGTTGAAGTTATTCACCATTAGGCTCAATCTTCATTGAAGGTTTTTTCTCACTTGATGACGTGGGGGCATCACATGAGGCTTTGTAAGCACCACTTGACTTGTTATGGAGCTCCTCCTTATCCTTGAGTGACATCTCATGAGCAACAATTCTCCCAATGACTTCCGTTGGCTTGAGATCTTTGTAATTGGGCATCATTTGGATCAATGTGCATACGGTATCATATTTTCCGTCCAAATCTCTTAGGATCTTCTTGATGATGAATTTGTCGGTCATCTCTTCACTTCCTAAGCCGACGATCTCATTTGTGATAAGAGCAAGCCTAGAGTACATTTCAGCGACACCTTCACCATCCTTCATTTTGAACTTGTCAAGCTGACTTCGAAGCACATCCAACTTGGATTCCTTGACGGAGTCGGTACCTTCGTGCATATCAATCAAAGTATCCCAAATTTCCTTTGCATTCTCAAGACGTCTAATTTTGTTGAATTCTTCGGGGAACAATCCGTTGAAGATGATATCACAAGCTTGAGCATTGTATTGCAGCATCTTCAACTCTTCCGCGGTAGCTTCACGGTTCGGTTCTCTCCCATCAAAGAATTCACCTTGCAAGCCAATACACACAATAGCCCATACGGCGGGGTTATGTCCAAGAATATGCATTTTCATCTTATGCTTCCAACTAGCAAAATTAGTACCATCAAAGTAAGGACCTCTACGGTGGTAATTTCCCTCGCTAGACGCCATACTCTCCTAGGTTGTGAAACCAAGGCTATGACTACCAAAAGCTATGGAAATCAAAGCAAATGGAGACCAAAGCTCTGATACCACTTGTAGGATCGAAAGTATGTCTAGAGGGGGTGATTAGACTACTTGACCAAATAAAACTTATCCTTTTCCCAATTTTACTTCTTGGCAGATTTTAGCAACTTTGGACAAGTCAAGCAATCTTAACACAATTCAAGCAAGCATGCAAAGAGTATATGAGCACCGGAAAGTAAAGCATGCAACTTGCAAGAATGTAAAGGGAAGGGTTTGGAGGATTCAAACGCAATAGCAGACACGGATGTTTTGTCGTGGTTCCGATAGGTGGTGCTATCATACATCCACGTTGATGGAGACTTCAACCCATGAAGGGTAATGGCTGCGCGAGTCGAAGGGGGGCTCCACCCACGAACAGTCCACAAAGAAGCAACCTTGTCTATTCCACCATGGCCGTCGCCCACGAAGGACTTGCCTCACTAGGGTAGATCTTCACGAAGTAGGCGATCTCCTTGCCCTTACAAACTCCTTGGTTCAACTCCACAATCTTGTCAGAGGCTCTCAAGTGACACCTAGCCAATCTAGGAGACACCACTCTCCAAGAAGTAACAAATGGTGTGTTGATAATCAACTCCTTGCTCTTGTGCTTCAAATGATAGTCTCCCCAACAGTCAACTCTCTCTCACAGGATATGGATTTCGTGGAAAGAAGATTTGAGTGGAAAGCAACTTGGGGAAGGCTAGAGATCAAGATTCATATGGTAGGAATGGAATATCTTGGCCTCAACTCAAGTGTGGGTGGTTCTCTTTCAGAAAAGGTAAGTTGGAAGTGTAGGTTCGTTCTGATGGCTCTCTCCATGAATGAAGAGGCGGTGGAGGGGTATATATAGCCTCCACAAAAAATCTAACCGTTACACACAACATGCCAATCTCAGTGGGACCAAATTCGTAAACTCGGTCGGACCGATTCAGCAAATCTAGTGACTGTTAGGATTTTCGGTGGGACCGACATGCAACTTGGTAGGACCGATATGGTTAGGGTTAGGGCATAACGTAATCTCGGTGAGACCGATTACACAAACTCGATGAGACCGATTTTGGTAATAAGCTAACCAGAGAGTTGGTCAGGTAAACTCGGTGGGACCGATTCCCTCATTTCGGTGAGACCGAAATGTTATGAAAGGGAAACAAAGAGTTTACATTGCAATCTTGGTGGGACTGATCGCTCATCTCGGTGGGACCGAAATGTTACGAAGGGAAACAGAGAGATTACAATCCCATCTCGGTGAGACCGAGATCCCTATCGGTGAGACCGATTTGCCTAGGGTTTGTGGCAATGGCTATGACATCTAAACTCGGTGGCGCCGGATAGAAAGAATCGGTGGGGCCGAGTTTGACTTTTGGTTTAGGTCATATGTGGATGTGAGAAAGTAGCTGAGGGCTTTGGAGCATATCACTAAGCATTTTGAGCAAGAGCCTCATTAAGCAACACCTCATCCCTCCTTGATAGTATTGGGTTTTCCTATAGACTCAATGTGATCTTGGATCACTAAAATAGAAAATGTAGAGTCTTGAGCTTTGATCTTGAGCCAATCCTTTTGTCCTTAGCATTTTAGGGGTCCACTTTTCTCATCCATGCCATGCCAATCATTGAGCTTTCCTGAAATATTAATCTTGAAATACCATTAGCTCAATGAGCTATATGTTGTTAGGAATTACAAAAACCACCTATGTATAGTTGCACTTTCACGTATACCTGGCCGCAGACATCGCGCACCGTCTCCCAGATGCGGGACAGATCGTCCCTACCCCTGAATCCCACGAAAGGGTTGTATTCCTTACCATTTCATCTCCGGGCTGGGATTTCCCCTCCACCCATTTGTTCGCGGGCTCATGTTCTACTACGGGCTGGACTTCCATGATCTTGCCCCCAATTTCATCCTCAACATTTCGGTGTTTGTCGTCATGTGCGAGGCCTTCCTCCGCATCAATCCCCACTTCGGTCTATGGCTGAAGACCTTCAATGTTAAACCGAAGGTGGTGGTCGGCCAGCAAGCAGAGTGCGGAGGCGCCATGGTGGGAAATATGCCCAACGTCACGTGGCTCGAAGGCTCCTATGTGGAGACAGTGAAGGGGTGGCAATCGGGGTGGTTCTACATCACCGAGCCGCGTGACACCAACTGGGTGGCGGCCCCCGAGTTTCGATCCGGCATTCCCACACGGATCACCTCCTGGAAAGAGAAGGGCCTATCCTGGGGTTCATCGGTGGAGTTGACCATACTCCAGAACTGTGTTAAAAACATTATAAGCAAGAAAATCAAAGACGTGCATTCAAAGACGGGCATTCAATATGTGGGAGTTCAACCTGGCTAAGCACCAGACGCTGTGAGAGCTCTTTGGCACGACACACCAGGACATCTGGAGGGTGCTGTTCAAGTCCACCGAGGTACCTCCTCCCCTTACCGAGGATCGCGGACTCAGCGCAAAGCGCCCTGCCAATCCGATAAGCTTATTATATCTCCTAAGAAGTTTCTTTCCCTAGTATAATCATGTGGGGGATCTAAGCCTCCATGCCATTTAACAGGAATGGGTCGCGACAGCGGAGCGGATTGATTGTCCGTCCCCACTGCCCGAGGATCCAGCAAGTGCTCTCTTAACAGACATGCTGGTTCCGGCGCCCTATGAGGCGCCGGAGAAGATGGCCAAGAAGAAGGCCACGGGGACCAGGAAAGGTCTCCGGCGCAAGGTCGTATTGGAATCATCATCCGATAACACCGATGCGCCCTCCTCCCACGAAAACGAGGAGGAGGAAGAGGAAAGTTCTCCCCCCCCAAGCCCGGGGAGACAAGAAAAGGAAGGCCGCCCCGTCAGGGGAAGCCGAAGGGTCCAAGAAGGGAAGGACTCTCCTTCCGGAATGCTCCACGGCGGCCGCTTTTAGCGATGCGGAGTGGTTACCCAGGGACAAGCCCCTGGCGAAGTCATAAGTATCCGGATAATATACGTCCATTTTGCATCATGCTTTTATATCGATATTTATTGCATTATGGGTTGTTATTACACATTATGTCACAATACTTATGCCTATTCTCTCTTATTTTACAAGGTTTACATAAAGAGGGAGAATGCCGACAGCTGGGATTCTGGGCTGGAAAAGGAGCAAATATTAGAGACCTATTCTGCACAGCTCCAAAAGTCCTGAAACTTCACGGAAGACATTTTCAGAATATATAAAAAATACTGAGCGCAAGAAGTTCACAAGGAGGCCACACCCTGCCCACGAGGGTTGGGGGCGCGCCCTACCCCCCTGGGCGGGCCCCCTACCTCGTGGGCCCCCTGGTGGCTCTCCGATGGCCATCTTCTGCTATATGGAGTCTTTCGATGAGGAAAAATCATAGGCCATCTTTCCGGACGAGACTCCGCCGCCACAAGGCGGAACCTTGGCGGAACCAATCTAGGGCTCTGGCGGAGCTGTTCTGCCAGGGAAACTTCCCCCCGGGACGGGGAAATCATCGCCATCGTCATCACCAACACTTCTCTCATGGGAGAGGGAAACCTCCATCAACATCTTCACCAGAACCATCTCCTGTCAAAACCCTAGTTCATCTCTTCTATCCAATTCTTGTCTCCAAGTCCGGGATTGGTACCTGTGGGTTGCTAGTAGTGTTAATTACTCCTTGTAGTTGATGCTAGTTGGTTTATTTGGTGGAAGATCATATGTTCAGATCCTACATGCATATTAATGCCCCTCTGATTATGAACATGAATATGCTTTGTGAGTAGTTACGTTTGTTCCTTAGGACATGGGAGAAGTCTTGCTATTAGTAGTCATGTGAATTTGGTATTCGTTCGATATTTTCTTTAGATGTATGTTGTCTCTCCTCTAGTGGTGTTATGTGAACGTCGACAACATGATACTTCACCATTATTTGGGCCTAGAGGAAGGCATTGGGAAGTAATAAGTAAATGATGGGTTGCTAGAGTGACAGAAGCTTAAACCCTAGTTTATGCGTTGCTTCGTAAGGGGCTGATTTGGATCCATATGTTTCATGCTATGCTTAGGTTTACCTTAGTAATTTTGTTGTAGATGCGGATGCATGCAATAGAGGTTAATCATAAGTGGGATGTTTGTCCAAGTAAGGGCAGCACCCAAGCACCGGTCCACCCACATACCAAATTATCAAAGTACTGAACGCGAATCATATGAACTTGATGAAACCAAGCTTGAAGATATTCCATGTGTCCTCGGGAGCGCTTTACATTATATAAGAGTTTGTCCAGGCTTGTCCTTTGCTACAAAAAGGATTGGGCCACCTTGCTGCACTTTATTTACTTTCGTTACTTGTTACTCGTTACAAATTGTCCTATCACAAAACTATCTGTTACCTATTATTTCAGTGCTTGCAGAGAATACCTTGCTGAAAACCGCTAATCATTTCCTTTTGCTCCTCGTTGGGTTCGACACTCTTACTTATCAAAAGGACTACGATAGATCCCCTATACTTGTGGGTCATCAGGATACCATATTAATTCTTAGTATGTTTTATTTTATTAATTCTTATCGTGCCGAACATGATCATGCAGCCCCTCCAAAGCCCGTATCGACGTATCCTCTTCGGATGAGTCTTTGGGCTTGTCGGAGATGAACAACGATTCACTCCCGACCGCCTCCTTCCCCCGCCCTACGGACGACGTTGATGTGCTGTCTCAAAGGGTACTGAACCAAGGGGAGACAGTTCAGGAAGCGCCCCAAGGCGACATTCCGGACGCTGGGCGCACGAGGGGCGAGAATCCCATGGGCTCTAATGCCGGGGGCAGCAAGTCTGTGCTGATGGCCTCTGTCCATCCAGGGTCATCGGACAATTTGCTGGAAGCGCTTCGCGGCGCTTCCATTGACGAAGGGCACCACACTATCATGAGTGCAGTGATGAAGAAGATTCAGTCTGCCAAAAGCGGACTGACTGAAGCCTGTGCCAGCCTCCTAACAGGCTTTGAGGTAAGTAATCAAATTGTGAGAAAATGTTACAACATAGACAGTAGCCCCTGATGCGCTGTTTGGTGTTCAGAAGAAAGGCCGAACAAAGGATCAAATAATAATCACAGGAGTCTAATCAGAATATGTCTATGTGAATAAGTAGGCTTCACTGCTGGCCGTTGCCGCTCACACAGCGGAGGTCCTCGCACTGAAGCGGGACCTTGAGCGGTCCGAGGAAGAGCTCGGCCTTACCAAGAGGCAGCTCGGAGAGAACAAAGGCAAGTGATACCTTGTCTGTTTATTGATAAAGAAAAAGGAAACTGGTTGTTAGATCACAGGATCGTCATGAATTTTGCTAGGGGCCAGGACCGAAGTGGCGACCCTGAAGAAGGCATTGTCCGAGGTTGAAGGCAAAGCGGCCAAGGAGTGCTCCAAGCACGAGAAGCAAGAGGCCCGAGTCGGCGAGGTTCAGCAAGAGCTCCAGGAGTTTGTCAAGAAGTACGAGTCCTTGGAGCGTGACTCTAAGACGCAAGGGTCCGAGCTTGCCAAGGCCCTCAAGAACGCACAAAATGCCAAGGCCGAAGCCCAAAAGGCCCTCCAGGAAATTGAGGCGGTCAGGAAGATAGCGGCGGGTAAGGCATTCTTTATGCAAAGCAAGCATGTGGAGGAAACTTTCCTTTTACTTACCCGAATTCGGAGCTCTCCAGGAGCATTCGCATATCTACCCCGCAGTGTGTCGGATGCCGCGGAGTTCTACCGGGCCGAGGAAGGGAGCTCGACGGAGAGGTTGTTCTGGTCTCAGAATACTGGGACCAAACATCCGATGCCCTTGAGCGACCAGGTGAAGCAACTGGTCAAGCTTCACAAGGCGGCCAAACCGGCCATGAAGGGCCTCATAGTATGGATGTGCCCTGGCGAGCTCCTACCCGGCAATTGTTTCGGCCTGGTAAGGCGGCTTGTGAATGCCTGCCCCCGGCTTGAAGTCATAAAGCGGTCCATCTGCATTGAGGGTGCACGCAGGGCTTTTGCCCGGGTGAAAGTGCACTGGGCGAAGATGGACGCCGAAAAGCTGGTGAAGGAGGGGCTGCCGGAGGGCAACGAGCATCGCCATCCCGAAAAGTTTTATGACAGTGTCCTGAAGGGTGCTTGCCTTGTGGCAGAGGAATGTGCTAAGGATGTAATATTTGAATGAATGTACTCATGTGATCATGTAAAGTGAAACGAGTTCATGTGCGCTATGTAACGCTTGTTAATTTAAAATATTACCTTCTGTGCGGCCATTTATAAAATTTGAGAGTTGACCATTCATCGGCTTCTGCCCCCATGTAACTAGTAATGAGGTGTTCGGGATAAACCTAATCACTCTTTATCCCAGTTTTGGGTCCTTCGAAGGAGGTGTTCAGCGCAACGAACCAGACAATCGGACTATAAAGCTTTATCACTCTCACTTAGCCATAGAAGTCTATAATTTTAAATTTTGGCGAAGCCCGTAGTATTCGAAAGGCCGAACTTGGGGTGCTATGCACGCCTAAATCGGACAAGGCCGACTCCTCGCCCGAAGCGGAAAAAATCTTTAAGGATTTGAGACCTCTCGAACAGCAACAGCTCTTGCCGCTTCATGACAGTCAGATATTGGCTTTCTCTACTGAGGTGCTCGTCTGGAAGAACCGAGACACAACTGCAGTAGTTCTCCCAGTGCTACCTTAGCCGATATAGCAGAACGTAAGGTACCAAAACATGGGAGCCGGGCAAATCCAACTATTGACCCAAGACATGATTCGGAGCTGATGCAATAATGCTATCAGTTTGGGGTGCCGCAATGTCGATAGTGTTCGAACTTTTCATGTCGTGTTATGGGGTAAACTCAAGCCCCTGGTGCACTGGTCGTATCAGAATGTACGGGTGCAACTTATCGTAAGTAAGCAGACAGGAAAAAAGAGAGAAAGGATTGCAATAATGAGCTGATGCTGTATATTGTTATTTAAATGATACGTCAAAGCGTATGCATACATGTAGTGCAATAAATAAAAAATAGGACTATTTGACATGTCCTATCCAAGGTCAAGCTACGTGTAGGTATGCAAAACAGGTATATCGATCGTTATCAGAGACCACCTAAGGATTCCCTTGTGCGTCAAAGCTTCTTGCTTCCTTGGTGTTTCTTTCCCGTGACGGGTCCGATAATCAGACGATCGGAGAGGGCCTTCAGAGAATAGGGGCCTGAAAGGAAGAAAATGTTAAAGGTATACGGGTCCTAAAGTGGTTGAGCCGCATTGTGGGCCGTGCCATGGTCATGCCTTCGCCTATGCCCATGGTATATTGAGTGCATAATTATGTACGCGCGGCGCAAATTTTGCCGCTTGACTTGGACTAGGACGGAGGCCGAATTGCTAGGCGAGCTCTAAACGTGCCTGGTGATCCTCTTGCAGGGTACTCCAGACTCGCTTAAAGGTGTCCGGGGTCTTTTTCGCCAAATTGGCGGTTTGCCTCATAAGGCTGCTTTGCGCTTCTGCTGCAAGGGCCGTAGTGTGCTCCTCCGTGCGGAGCGAGCGTTCTGTGTTTCCATTAACTGTTATAACCCCCCGAGGTCCTGTTATTTTGAGCTTCAGGTATGCATAATGTGGTACCGCGTTGAATCTGGCAAATGCGGTTCGTCCGAGCAGTGTCTGATGGCCACTGCGGAAGGGGGCGATATCGGAGATTAACTCCTCGCTTTGGAAGTTATCCGGAGATCCGAAGACCAATTCCAGTGTGATTGAGCCTGTGCAACAGGCCTCTACACCTGGGATGACACCTTTAAAGGTGGTTTTGGTGGGTTTGATCCTCGTGGGTTCTATACCCATTTTGCACATTGTATCCTGATAGAGTAGGTTTAGGCTGCTACCACCGTCCATAATGACTCGAGTGAGCTGAAATTCGTCAATAGTGGGGTCAAGGACCAAGGCGGCAGAACCGCCATGACGGGTACTGGTGGGGTGGTCCCTGCGATCGAAGGTGATCGGACAAGAAGACCAAGGGTTGAACTTTGGGGCGACTAGCTCCATCGCATAGACGTCCCTTAGTGCACGCTTCCGTTCCCGCTTGGGAATACGGGTTGCGTATATCACGTTTACCGTTTTCATTTGGGGAGGGAATTTCTTCTGTCCTCCTATATTCGGCGGCCGGGGCTCCTCCTCGTCGTCTCTATGTAGCCCCTTTTCCTTGTTTTCAGCATTTGACTTACCGACCTGTTTGAACACCCAGCATTCTTTGTTGGTGTGGTTGGCTGGTTTACTGGGGGTGCCGTGAATTTGACACGAATGATTGAGTATGCGGTCCAAGCTGGACGGGCCCGGATTGCTTCTTTTGAACGTCTTTTTCCACTGACCGGATTTAGAGCCACTGAATCCGGCATTGACTGCCGTGTCTTCGGCGTTGCTGCCTTTGTTGCGACACTTGTGTCTATGGCGACGTGGCCTGCCGTTGCTATCTTTGGCATCTGAATTGCCAGGGTTTCTTGAAGTGTTGTTGCTGCGAGCCAGCCAGCTATCCTCGCCTGCACAAAAGCGGGTCATGAGTGTCGTGAGGGCTTCCATGGACTTCGGCTTTTCTTGGCCGAGGTGTCGGGCGAGCCACTCATCGCGGATGTTATGCTTAAATGCCGCTAAGGCCTCGGCATCTGGACAGTCGACGATTTGGTTCTTTTTAGTTAGGAACCGAATCCAGAATTTCCTGGCTGATTCCCCTAGCTATTGGGTTGTGTGACTTCAGTCATCGGCATCCGGTGGTCGCACATAAGTGACCTGGAAGTTATCAAGGAATGCGTCTTCCAAGTTCTCCCAACTACCAAAGGAGTTTGTCGGCAGGCTATTGAGCCAATGCCAAGTAGGTCCTTTGAGTTTTAAAGAGAGGTACTTGATGGCATGTAGATCGTCACCGCGGGCCATGTGGATGTGGAGGAGGAAATATTCGATCCATACTGCGGGGTCTGTTGTGCCATCATATGATTCAATATTCACGGGTTTAAAACCTTCTAGGAATTCATGATCCATTACTTCATCCGTGAAGCATAGGGGGTGTGTGGCGCCTCTGTGCTGGGCTATATCACGACGTAGTTCATATGAGTCTTGTCTGCTATATTCGGCCAAGTCGGATTTGCTTTTAGTATATCCGCGTGACGGTCGTTGAGGGAGTCCTGGATTAGGGGGTATCCGGACAGCCAGATTATATCCTTTGGACGGACTGTTGGACTATGAAGATACAAGATTGAAGACTTCGTCCCGTGTCCGGATGGGACTCTCCTTGGCTTGGAAGGCAAGGTTGGCAATATGGATATGTAGATCTCCTTCCTTGTAACTAACTCTGTGTAACCCTAGCCCCCTCCGGTGTCTATATAAACCGGAGGGTTTAGTCCGTAGGACCAACAACAATCATACCATAGGCTAGCTTCTAGGGTTTAGCCTCTTCGATCTCGTGGTAGATCAACTCTTATAATACTCATATCATCAAGATCAATCAAGCAGGAGTAGGGTTTTACCTCCATCGAGAGGGCCCGAACCAGGGTAAAAACATCATGTCCCACGTCTCCTATTACCATCCGCCTAGACGCACAGTTCGGGACCCCCTACCCAAGATCCGCCGGTTTTGACACCGACATTGGTGCTTTCATTGAGAGTTCCACTGTGCCGTCACCGTAAGGAAGGATGCCTCCTCTCGTTGTTAAAAACAACATTACCGCCGGGGGAGCCCTGACTGTCGGCCAAACTCTCCGTCTAGGAAGTTTTATCACGACCTCCCGTTCGGCTGCTGCACTGACGATGACTTCTCGGGTCATCGAAAACAGCCTCCACACAGGCTTGGAATTTGCCGAGCAGATGGATCCAATGGAGCTATCATCCCTAAATGAGCTCTTGGATCGCATCACCGCCTTGGGAGTCACTATGGACTATGATCGGATTGGGCTTAAACCCGATCAAAGGGAGATTAACTCCCCACCGGTCACCCATCATATTGCGGTGGTGGAGGAACAATGTGGCGATCCTTCCTCTATCTTGAGGACTAACTATGTTCGGATTCCTGAGCTCTCCGAGCTGGATATCCGTTTACGGGAGGACATCACCCAAGCCCTGAACCTAGAGTCAGGCGGCGGGCCAGACTTATCAGGCAACATCCCGGAACCCAAACTTCCAAGAGTGGAAACTCCTCGGCCCCTGGGTCTCAGATCGGGTAAGGGTTCGGACTCAAATCCACCCACCCACCCAAACATAAACGATCTTTCCCACATCACGCAAGCGCCCCAGGAAATAGTACATCATTATTGGGCCAGATTCCTCCTTGTCGTGAACAAGGTTAAGGACTGTCGTGAGGAAGACGCAGTCTCATTTTTCAGCAATAATTGCACGGACAGGGGAATCCTTAACGCCATAAGTCGCCATGACATATCATGCTTCACTGACTTGGCGTCCATAGTACGAAAGTACTATGCGATGGAAAGCGCCTAGAAAACCGAAACGAAATTTTGGGATAATCCGGCTCCAAATATACACCTAGTCCGAAGTAAAAGGGTGCACTATCATAAGACACCCAAGTTAATGACAAAGAAGCAAAAACCCTCTACAGGGCGTGGAACCGTATTGGAGGGATGGCCCAACGGACCCTACAAAATTCATAGTACAGCGGATACCATACCAACACGCAGCCTTAGAGCATGTTGGGTACTCCGGCAGGTGGCCAAAAGTGGTGAGGATCTTCTCATCCCAAATGCCATAGAGCACCATCCCGGGGATAACAATACGGTATTAACAGCCTTTGAAACCTTCGCATCAAATAATAGGCGCAAGCGAACACTCTGCAGCCTTGCCGAAATTTGCCACGTGGCAGCAATAAATCCATGGAGTGAAACGGCTATTACCTTCAATGCCAGTGATGAACCTAAATTCCGAACAGCCCGAGCACCAGCTACACTGGTCCTCAGTCCAATTGTGGATGGCTTTCGACTCACCAAAGTACTCTTGGACGGCGGTAGTGGATTAAACCTCATATATGAGGAAACTCTTCAAAAAATGGAAATAGACTGGAACCGCATTGAGCAAAGCAGCACAACCTTCAGAGGAATCATCCCCAGTCAGGAAGCATGCTATGCTAGGAAAATCACGCTAGATGTGGTATTCGGCACGCCGGAGAACTATAGGTCCGAAGAAATTACATTCCAAGTGGCCCCGTTCAGTAGCAGATACCACGCCCTTTTAGGGAGGGAGGCGTTCATGATCTTCCAAGCCATACCCCATTACGGGTACATGAAGCTCAAAATGCCTGGGCCCAACGGAATCATCACTCTCGGTAGTGATCCGAACACAGCACTCCGCCCCAAAAACAAAACAGCCGCATTGGCCCTCGAGGCATTATCCGAAGCCCTTTCAGCCGAGGAATTAACTGCGCTACGCTCCAAAGTGGACAGGGACGACGTGATACTTGACAAGAGATCCAAGTCCACCTCTTTTAAACTAGCGGATGAAATAGTCAAATTCCATGTCCACCCAACGGACCCTACAAAAACAGCCTCCATCGGGGCACAGTTAAACCCCGCCGTGGACGCCGCACTACGAGAGTTCCTATGCGAGAATTGGGACATATTCGCCTGGCACCCCTCAGACATGCCAGGAATCCCACGCAGGCTGGCTGAGCATAGCCTTAATATTCTAAAGGGATTCAAGGCAGTCAAGTAGACTCTTCGGCATTTCTATGCACCTAAGAGACAAGCTATGGGAGAGGAACTAGCCAAGTTATTGGAGGCCGGATTCTTTAGAGAAATAAAACACCCGGACTGGCTAGCAAACCTGGTGATGGTACCAAAGAAGGAAAAATCCTGGCGCCTATGTCTTGATTTCAAGGACCTCAACAAGGCCTGCCCAAAGGATCCCTTCCCCCTCCCCTGCATCGATCAAATTATCGACGCAACTGCAGGACACGATTCATTGTGTTTCCTCGACGCATGCTCCGCTACCACCAAATCAAGATGGCGGAGTCCGACAAAGCCGCAACGGCATTTATCACACCATACGGCCCCTTCAGTTTCAACACAATGCCTTTCGGGCTCAAAAACGCCGGTGCAACATATCAGCGCATGATTCAGACATGTCTGGAGAAACAGATCGGCAAAACAGTAGAGGAATATGTAGATGATGTGCTCGTCAAAACCAAACATGTCGACTCTCTAATAGACGACTTGAGGCTCACATTCGACAACCTCCGAACACACGACATCAAGCTCAATCCGGAAAAATGTGTTTTCGGTGTACCAGCTGGAAAGCTCCTGGTTTTCATTATCTCCAGTAGAGGAATTGAAGCAAATCCGGCCAAAATCCGAGCTCTCTCACAGTTAGCTATCCCAACGGACCTCAAACAAATCCAGAAATTAACCGGATGTGTGGCGGCTCTAAGCCGCTTTATCTCCCGGTTAGGAGAAAAGGCATTACCCCTTTATCGCCTCCTTCGGCGCACCGAACACTTCGAGTGGACGGACGTTGCCACAGCCCGATTGGAAGAAATAAAAGCCATACTGGCAACCAACCCAATCCTGGCCGCACCAAACATCGGCGAACCAATGCTGTTGTACATTGCGGCAACTCATCAGGTTGTAAGCGCAGTGCTCGTCGTCGAACGTGAAACGGACGGACATAAATTCCCCCTTCAAAAGCCGGTATATTATGTATCCACTGTCCCCCTTCACGGTACCCACATTATCAAAAGATAGCCTATGCGGTATTCGTGGCATCCCGGAAGCTGCGACACTACTTTCAAGAGTGTTCAATTACAGTAGCCTCGGAAGTGCCACTTAATGATATTATAAACAACCGCGACGCCACGGGCCGGATTGCCAAATGGGCCATTGAGCTCCTCGCGTTCGACATAACATACAAACCCCGGCAAGCCATTAAATCGCAAGTATTGGCCGACTTTTTCGCCGAATGGACGAAAGCCGAACTCCCTAAAGAGTACGACGCATACTCCAACTGGATCATGCACTTCGACGGCTCCAAAATGCTGGCTGGTCTGGGGGCTGGCGTCGTCCTGACGTCCCCAACCGGAGATACAGTTCAATACGTACTACAGATACTATATACAGACTCCAACAATGCAGCCGAATACGAAGCCCTATTACATGGTATTCGGATGGCAGTTTCCATGGGCATTCAATGCCTGGAGGTATGTGGGGATTCGAACCTTGCAATATCCCAAATAAATGGAGACTTTGATGCCAAGGATCCGAAGATGGCGGCATATCGCAGCGCCGTCCTAAAGATGTCAGCTCGGTTCGAGGGGCTCGAATTTCACCAAGTGGCGCGGGAAAACAATCAGGCGGCGGATATCCTTGCCCGCATCGGTGCAAAACGCGATGCGGTCCCCCCCCAACATCTTTTTGGATAGGTTGTTTAAGCCATCCGTGGTATGCGAAGGGGACACCGGTAACAATAGTCCGGAACCGACCAAAATGCCCGATACCGAACACTCTGACATAATCGGAGGCTCGGCCACTGAAATAACACCTTCAGCCCACGTAATAATGGCCATCATCGCCTCGTGGACAGAACCATTCCTGGCCTACCTAACTAGGCAGGGATTCCCGAGGACCAAAATGAGGCACACTGCATAGTGCGGCGATCTAAAGCCTACAGGGTCCACGAGGGAGAGCTGTATAAAAAAAGCACTACCGAAGTCCTTCAAAGGTGCATCTCCGAAGAGGAAGGGCGGAAGCTTTTGGCAGAAATTCACGCCGGACTCGGCGGCCACCACGCCGCAGCCCGGGCCCTTGTAAGCAAGGCCTTCCATACATGTTTTTATTGGCCGATGGCCCGGGTAGATGCACATGACTTGGTCCAACGCTGCATCGGTTGCCAGCTTTTTGCAAACCAAAGCCACATGCCACCCACCGCCCTCCAAACAATCCCCATTACCTGGCCCTTCACGGTTTGGGGGCTTGACATGGTTGGACCCCTTAAAGGGGGAACCCATATGAAAAAATACTTACTGGTCATGGTGGATAAATTCACCAAATGGATAGAAGCCAAACCTGTTAAAACGGTCGAATCTGGACCGGTGATAGACTTCATATCCAGGGTTGTACACCGTTATGGCGTCCCCCACAGTATCATCACTGACAACGACACGAACTTCATGGCTGACGAGGTAAAACTCTGGTGCAGCAACATGGGCATTAAGCTCGATTATGCCTCTGTCTATCACCCATAAACTAACGGCCAAGTTGAGCGAGAAAATGGTCTTATCATGAGTGGCATCAAACCCAGATTAGTGCGGTCCTTAAAGGAGTCTAACACGCACTGGGTAGAGGAGCTCGACTCTGTACTCTGGGGGCCGCGGACCATGCCGAATCGTACTACCGGATACACACCCTTCTTTATGGTGTACAGCGCAAAGGCGGTTCTGCCCTGCGACATAATTCATGACTCACCTCGAGTGCGCATGTACGAAGAAAGAGAAGCCGAGCTCGATCGGCAGGACAGTCTGGACACCCTGGAGGAGGAGCGCGACGTGGCAAAATCCCGTTCCGCATTCTATCAGCAACAGGCTCGCAGATACCAAAGCAGAGAAGTATGGGCCAAAACTTATAACGTTGGTGAGCTAGTTCTACGCCAGCCGGAGAAGAAAAAGACCAAGCTTGAGCCCAAATGGGAAGGTCCCTTCATTATTGACCAAGTTTTGACCGGTGGAGCGTACCGTCTGCGGGATGCATCGAATAATCGACTTGAGCCAAACCCATGGAACGCAGCCAGGCTCCGAAGATTCTATGCCTAGTGCCGGACTCTATCTCCGTCTCCTTCCTCTGTCCATTTTTTGCATATACATTATCTATCTTTTTTCTCTTTCTTTCTTTTATTCTTTCTCAAGGCCTTCGAGGGCCAACTTGTGCCTTGCTTGCACACTATTGTCGCGCTAACCGCGCTCATTATACCTGGGGGCTTTTTACACACAAGCTTAATTATTTATCTGGACTTGATGCCCCGCACATGTGTTATTCTTCCGCATGTACCTTTTCTTCGCCATTATATGCATCGATATGACTTAAGTTTTGGCCAAGCTGGGTTGCCTGGCTCTTGTATTTATGCCCTACGTTCCTGTTAATTCGGCTAGGGCATAAGGGGAGCACCTCTATGATTGTTACTGCCGGGTCAGCCGGATGTGTACCTCAGACTGGGTGAATCCAAAAGGTAGCGTTCTTAAGGGAATATTCGGTCGGTGAACAAAAGATGATTTTTATTTATTTTCCATATGTGCACCCAGATGTTTTTGCCCGCGTCCCCTCTCGTAGTCCGGACATGCACTTTAGGGCATGCGTACCCAGGGAAAGGAACCCTTAACGGAACTATTCTCCCTTGAAGATGTTTCTAACTACCCATGTAATATAACGTAACTAGTTGGGTACTTGTCTGTTCAAGCACTAAAGAACCCTATACCTAGTTTCCACGCATACCCCGGTTATTATATAACTGAGCAGGTATTCGGATACACTCCGGACTATCGGGTTCCGAGGTTGAAGCGAAAAGGTCCGCCATGACAAATGATTTACAATCCGGCTAGAAGGCATTATACATGTCACTTTAATTACATAGTCATGTAGACTGACTAAATTCCTCTTCTATACCATGCAACAGGCTGTCTAGCCTACAATCTTGTTGGGAATACTTTGCGGCTAATTCTACTTGCCCATACACTAAGCTAACAGGGATCTCTTTCCCATCGGGCCCCACAGGTCCGACCTCGGCCATGTGGTTTGGGTCAGCCTTGGTATACCGCGTCTTCACCATGGCCCAGGCTTCCCTGGCACCTTGACGGCAGGCCGATATCTTCCATAATCGGAAGCGCCACCGTGCTTCCTTGAGCTTCTCCGCAAGCTCTCCAATGCCTCCTTGCAGGGAGATGGATGGCCACAAGGCCTAGGCAATACCTTGCATCACCTGCCGAACTTGTTCGTGCAGTTGTGAGAGCTCGAGTAGAAGATCACCTGCAGACCCGGGCATCTCCTCCGCGGGACGACCCGTCAGCATACCTACAGACATAACTCTGTTAGCCGGCTTCTCCGTCACACTCTTTTAAGGGTTCGTTCAAGCACTTACTGAAAATGCCGCGTCGAAGCCGCTTATTCTCCTTCACGGAGTCCGCAAGCTGGGCTCGAACATCTTTCAGTTCCACGCTCAGCTTGGTATTGGAGTCTTGGAGATTGTTTTTCTCCCACAAGATCTTAGTCAGCACGCATTCGCCAGCCTTTAGCTGTCGTACGACATGCTGGTCCTCCAGATTCTCTCTGGAGTCATCTGCAATATCTATTGTTAGA
This sequence comes from Triticum urartu, assembly GCF_056163025.1. NCBI lineage: Eukaryota > Viridiplantae > Streptophyta > Magnoliopsida > Poales > Poaceae > Triticum > Triticum urartu. Next base: position 225,602,880 of record NC_141874.1, on the reverse strand, counting down.
TCTGCAGCCATGCCGCACACTATATGGTACCTATCATTCTTTGAAAGAAATGTTACCAGCTGGGGACTTTTCAGGTTCCTTCAATGCGGCAACAGCGGCCCGAAGTTGGGTCTTGCATTCCTCCAGCTCCTGTGACAGTCGAGTATTCTTCTCTGTAAGAACCTGCACAATAAATGATCCTTAAATCAGTTGTGCCAACTATTTCAGGTCTAAGGGGCTACTGATATATATACTCATCAAATTTTCTTACCCGTACATCCTTTACATACTGGTCCGTGGCTCTGGCTAGACCATTTTGAGCAGCACGGATGTAAGCATCTCCCGAGTTGAATGCATCAAATGCCTCTCGGGAGAAACAATTGTCACGGAGTACGGCTCGGCGAAGCCTGTGATTCTTGCCGCTCTCCACTTCAGAATTCGTAGAGGATATCTTATCCGCATCCTCTATAGAAGGAGCATCCGGCGTGCACCTCGTGTTAGCTTCCGCCTCTGTGTTCGGCCCTGGAGCCTGACTCGTAGAGGCGTGATCGGCGACCTCTCCGGATATTGTCCGGCTAGCGTTCTTCCTTCTAGGAAACACGGGTGTTATTATGTTTTTAAAGACGATAAACACGGAGTGAGGTGTTGCATCATACCTCTGCGTCGGCTTCTCCGTCTGGACCGCCTTCCTTTTTAGCCTGTCCGGCTTTGAAACCCCTTGTTGGCGAGTCGCCGCAGGCTCAGCATGGTGTCCCGAGGGCCTTCCCTATGAAACACCGTTTGTATACGGTAGGTGAAGTGCATAAAAGGAAATCGTTTTCAGAGGTTGGGACTCCGGTCTCATTTACCTGCGAGGCTGGGAGTACCCCAGGGTAGTCAGCTATAATGGCCACCATGGCGTCATCACAGCTTAGCTGATAGAAAATCCTATCAATCAGCTCCACGAATATGTCCAGATCCTCTTTTAGGCCGGGGTTGAGGACCCGCTCAGGATCCTCCAGTTGTGGAGGTGGGCTATTGATCTCCCCTACCGCCTTATGCAGTTCTTGCGATGAAATGGCAAGGTCAATATTTATCACGAAAACAAGGGTAGGATGGAAGTAAAAACAGCGGAAGCTCACCCAGCTTCGAGGGTTGTTCATGGAGAATCCATCCCGTGGCTTGATGCGCCATACTTCGGATAGAATTTTTGCTAGAGCAGCAACTGAGTCCGGTCCCTTGCGCTCGCAGCGAGTGGCATCATCTTCCCCGTTGAAGTGCCACATGGGGTGGCCTCGATATTGAAGTGGCTGGACCCCCCCCCCCCCCCCCGCATAATGCATATTGCCATAACCTCGGTTATGGTCAGTCTTGATTTGGCTAGCATCTTTATTCGGCCCATCAGATAAAATACGTCTCTATCATCTTCCTCCCGTGGGCTCCGTGGGCGCCAGCTTAGGCGTTTCTTCAAAGGGGTGTTGTCGAACTCAGGAAGACCAATCCGGATAGGATCCGGGAGAGGAACATCCTCCATATAAAACCACTCCGAAGGCCAGTCCTCAGACGTCTTCTTCGCGGTACCGGATAGGTATCGAGTCCCGGCGATGCGCCATACTTCGGCTCCGCCCACTTGATATATTGATCCCCTCTGTGTATGGGGCACAAGGCAGAACAACTTCTTCCACATCGCGAAGTGAGCTTCGCAACCCAGAAACAGCTCGCAAAGGGCTACGTAACCAGCGATGTGTAGTATGGAAGCAGGGGTGAGGTTGTGCAATTGGAGGCCGTAGAACTCCAGGAGCCCTCGAAGAAATGGATGGATTGGAAATCCGAGTCCTCTTAACAAATAAGGGACAAGGCATACCCGCTCTCCCTTAGAGGGGTTGGGAATGCTCTTCGCTTGCTCCCCGCCATTATAGGTGGCGAGCCCAGCTCTAACCGGGACCATATACGCTGGAGGGAGGAATCCCTAGGTCTGTAGCTTCGCTAATTGACTGTGCGGGACGGAACACTTCTCCCAGTCTCCAGGCTTGGGGCTGCGGGAGCGAGAGGAGGAGCTGCGCTGGCCGGCCATGTTGGGATGGATTTTTTCGGCCGCGCTCCGATGAACGCTCATTGAGGGAGGATGGTGTGGTTTGGATCTAAGGATCCTTGTCTCCTTAATAGACAGTTCATTCACATAGATGGGGTGGTAAATGTAAAAACACCCTGGCTCCTCACATTCGCCTAACACGTCGAAGATGGCCATTATTGGACGCAGTAGCCAAGAAGCGCAACATTTACGAGAAGCCATGCACTATTTAACAGATACTCAGAGTGCCTTGCAATGCCGAAGACAATCTGCGTGCCGGACTCATCGTCATTGAAGACTGGTTCAGGGGCTACTGAGGGAGTCCTAGATTAGGGGGTATCCGGACAGCCGGATTATATCCTTTGGCCGGACTGTTGGACTCTGAAGATACAAGATTGAAGACTTCGTCCCGTGTCCGGATGGGACTCTCCTTGGCGTGGAAGGCAAGGTTGGCAATACGGATATGTAGATCTCCTTCCTTGTAACCGACTCTGTGTAACCCTAGCCCCCTCCGGTGTCTATATAAACCGGAGGGTTTAGTCCGTAGGACCAACAACATTCATACCATTGGCTAGCTTCTAGGTTTTAGCCTCTTCGATCTCGTGGTAGATCAACTCTTGTAATACTCATATCATCAAGATTAGTCAAGCAGGAGTAGGGTTTTACCTCCATCGAGAGGGCCCGAACCTGGGTAAAAACATCGTGTCACACGTCTCCTGTTACCATCCGCCTAGACGCATAGTTCGGGACCCCCTACCCGAGATCCGCCGGTTTTGACACCGACAGTCGTAGTCACTCGTTGGGGCACGCCCCCGTGATCCGTAGATCGATCTTGTATGTCCTGCTTTGTTTTCCAATACGTCTCGTAGGTCCTGCGTGTTTCCCCGGGCCTTGGTGTTTTTGTTTGACTGGCGACGGGGTGCGGGCTGGACTTCAGGCTGATACGCCGCTTTGTCTCGCCCACGAGGTGGCCGGTCAGCCGCATCATAAGCTGCTAGTGTAGGCTTTAATGCTTCCTCCTCGAGTTGGGGTTGCAACCTGCGCTTTGGATAACTTTTGGTTGGGCGCTCGAGTTCGTATTCTTCGGCTGCCAACACTTCGGTCCATCTATCTGCTAGCAGATCTTGATCAGCTTGAAGCTGTTGTTGCTTTTTTTTCAGGCTTTTTGATGTGGCTATAAGCCGGCGCTTGAAGCGATCCTGCTCGATGGGATCCTCACACACGATAAATTCTTCGTCGCCGAGGCTCACCTTGTCATCGGAGAGAGGCATGTAATTCTCATCCTCTGATTCTCCGTCTGCCGCATGTTCCTTAGGGCTAGCTTGCCCATCCTCCCGCTTGGAGCCTGGCTGGAGGGGATTGTCTTCGCACTGTCCGCAGCGTTATTGTCTCTTGTGCCGTATTGCTGCTTTTGCTATGGCGGAGCTTAGAGCGGCGCCGATAATGCCGGTGCTTGGATTGCTTCTCGAGGGGATTATCCTCTGTTGCCTTATTGCCATCCCTTTCTTTGGGGGTGTCCACCATGTATATATCATATGATGAGGTGGTTGTCCAGCGCCCTGTGGGCGGTGGTGCATGTTCTTCTCCTGCATCGTCGTCCATAGCGTCAATGTCTTCGGAGCCGAAGTCAAGCATGTTAGTTAAGTCGTAAATAGTGGCTATTAAGTGGGTGGTGGGTGGGGGACGAATTTCTTCGTCGTCTGCTTCCCACTCGAGCCGGACATAGTTCGGCCAAGGGTCTCCTGACAAGGAGAGAGACCTCAATGAATTTAGCACGTCGCCCAAGGGCGGGTGCTGAAAGATATCCACGGAGGTAAACTCCATGATCGGTGCCCAATCAGATTCAATAGGCACGGACACAGGCGGTTCGGAGCCTATGGCTGGGGACGAATCCAAGGGTCCAGCAACCCAGGTCTCATAGGAGGTGGAGTCAGTATTCGGCTCTATCGCCGCTGGGTGTGCGGCCTCCATGGCGGGGTTCATCCACCCGTCCTCGGACGGCATGATCTGCCGGAGTAGCCACAGGTGTGATCTCCCGAACACTGTATGGTGGCAGAGCTAAGTCATGCTCGTCGCGACTGTGTGATGCACCTGACATGGGCTCGAATCCGTCAAAGATCAGGTCTCCGCGGATGTCGGCAGTATAGTTCAAGCTTCCAAACCTAACCTGATGGCTAGGGGCATAGCTATCGATCTGCTCCAGATGGCCAAGCGAGTTGGCCCATCGTACGAAGCCGCCAAATACGAAGATCTGTCCGAGAAGAAAAACTTCACCCTGGACCGCATCGTTGCCGATGATCGAAGGAGCCATCATGCCTTATGGTGACGACACAGTGGAACTCTCAATGAAAGCACCAATGTCGGTGTCAAAACCGGTGGATCTCGGGTAGGGGGTCCCGAACTGTGCGTCTAAGGCGGATGGTAACAGGAGGCAGGGGACACAATGTTTACCCAGGTTCGGGCCCTCTCGATGGAGGTAATACCCTACTTCCTGCTTGATTGATCTTGATGATATGAGTATTACAAGAGTTGATCTACCACAAGATCGTAGAGGCTAAACCCTAGAAGCTAGCCTATGATTATGATTGTTGTTGTCCTACGGACTAAACCCTCCGGTTTATACAGACACTGGAGGGGGCTAGGGTTACACAGAGTCATTTGCAAGGGAGGAGATCTATATATCCGAATTGCCAAGCTTGCCTTCCACGCAAAGGAGAGTCCCACCCGGACACGAGACGAAGCCTTCAATCTTGTATCTTCATAGTCCAACAGTCTGGCCAAAGTATATAGTCTGGCTGTCTGAGGACCCCCTAATCCAGGACTCCCTCGGTCTTCAAGGCGCCCGCGCCCCATGATCACAGGGTGGAGAACGGTCGCCTCACCCGTCCCCTTGATTTCTGCTTGCTCACCACGTGTCCCCCATGCCCCCAAGGTGGCAGGCGATGGACGCACGGGGGGGGGGGCACGGGTCCTAAATAACGAGGCGGGAAACCGGACCGTCGCTGATTGGGGCAGCGGGTCGGTCTCGATTCCCTGCGCCCCTGATGGCTGGATTGGCTAAGTGGGCCGGCCGAGCCCCAACCCCACCCCTTTATAAGAAGGGGAGGGGGATGGCATCACACAATCTTTCTCCATCCCTCTCCTTCCACCTCGGCTCCATTCTTTCATCTGCCACGGCGAGAGGGGGCGCCGGCCCTTCGATGGTGGCAACGAGGGTCTTTGCTCGACAGTGCGTCCCTCCTTCCCAAGAGCTCGCGGCGGCGGAGCCGGCCATGAGAGGAAGGGGGAGGGGGTGAGGCCGAAGTCGGCATGGCTCTCGCGGAAGAGGGGGATGGGGCGGTGCATCGGCCTGCCTCCGCCAGCGATGCCTCCCCCAATGGAGGGCCACGTCGGGGACCAGCCTCGTGAGTTCTTCATCAGGCTACGCCGGCCACCTCTGTCGGTGTCAAAACCGGCAGATCTCGGGTAGGGGGTCCCGAACTGTGCGTTTAGGATCGATGGTAACAGGAGACAGGGGACACGATGTTTACCCAGGTTCGGGCCCTCTCCATGGAGGTAATACTGTACTTCCTGCTTCATTGATCTTGATGAATATTAGTATTACAAGAGTTGATCTACCATGAGATCATAATGACTAAACCCTAGAAGTCTAGCCTATGGTAATGAGTATATGTGGTGTCCTTTTCGGACTACCCCCTTTGGTTTATATAGACACCGGGGGGGTCTAGGGTTTACATGGAGTCAGTTACATAAGAAGGAATCTTCTATCGCTAAGCTTGCCTTCCACGCTAAGTAGAGTCCAATCCGTACACGATGCAGTCTTCGGCCTTCATGTCTTCATAGCCCATCAGTCCGGCCCAAAGGATAATAGGCCGGATTCCTGAGGACCCCTTAGTCCAGGACTCCCTCAGTCGCCCCTGAACCTGGCTTCAATGACGCGAAGTCCGGCACGTAGATTTGTCTTTGGCATTGCAAGGCGGGTTCCCTCCTTCCAAACTGCAGAATAGTCTTCGGACGAAGTAAGTATATCCGGACCTGTGTATATAATGGAAGAGGACATAATACCCCATGATCCCAACTTGTTCATAACTGTTCATGACATCATACCTCGCCTGCCCGGTTGCTATTTCCAACCGTCGGCTAGCGAGCCGCCCCACGTCTCGGGGTGTGGTTTTACTAGCACGTCTCGTCAAAGCAGAGATCGTGTCCCTTTATTTACAGGATTTTCATTAATGCAGGCGTAGGGAACCCAACCGTCCCCTGGGTATAACTCCTTGGAGATAGCTAAGTTTAGAGACCCAGGGGAAAACGCCCGGTATTCGGGGCCTTTATATAGAGATCCTAGTCTCATCTTCTTCCCTTGCGCTCTCTCCTTCCTCAACCCTGGCCACCCCAAGTTCCAACCCTCGGGTCCCAATTGCCACCAGCCTTAGTCATGTCCAGATCCAGCCGTCAGGGCCGGTGGGTGGCTTCTTCTGTCACGGAGGAGGATATTGCAAAGCTCCTCATAGCGAGGTATCTGACCCCGGAAATCTTTCATTGGCTTCCGGCACAAGGGCAAGTCATACCGACCCCTAGATCTGGCGAGAGGGTAGTATTTGTATCCCACTTCCTTCATTGGTTAGGGTTCACGCTTAACCCCTTTATCCGAGGGCTCATGTTCTATTATGGGCTAGATTTTCACGATCTGGCCCCGGACTCTATTCTCCTCATCTCGACATTTATAGTCACGTGTGAGGCCTTATTCCAGACTCCTCCACACTTCGATTTGTGGCTCAAGACCTTTGACATGCGGCCGCAGGTGGCAGAGAAGGAGTAGGCAGAGTGCGGCAGCATCACAATAGGCAAGCTGGCCGATGCGGTTTGGCCTGAAGGATCTTTCGCCGAATCTTCCGACTTATGGGTAGCAGGGTGGTTTTATATTAACGAGCCACGGAGCCCCAAGTGGGCAGCGACACCTGCATTCCGACCCGGCCCTCCAACTCAGCTCGCTTCATGGGTCAATAAGGGATTGGACTGGGGATCCGTCGATGAAGTGCAGACTCTGCAAAGTGTTATCCGAAGCCTTAACAAGAAGGGCATCGATCTTGTGAACGTTGTCCAAGTAATGCTGGTCCGCCGGATCCTGCCATGTTAGTGGCAGCCTCTTCGTATGTGGGAGTTTAACCCAGAAGGGCAGCGGACCCTACAACACTTCTTCGGCACTACGCACAAAGGAGTGTGGAAATTGTATTTTGGGGAATGAGGGAAATGGCCGGACACTACCGAAGATGTTGGCCTTGACTGCAATGGTCCAACTACTTTGGTAAGTACTCAAGCACCTTTCATTCGAGCATCTTTTAACGAGATATTGAATAACCCGTCCCTGCTCAGGTGGTGCTAATCTGGTGTCCGGTGCCGCTTCCCGAAGACCCCGCAACTGTCTTGCTGACGAGAGTGTTGATTCCGGTACCGTACCAAGTTGCTGCGTTCAGGGAAACCGAAATCCCTTTGCCCAGGGGCAAGGGTGCAGAGGGAGTCCTCCAAGGCAAGAAAAGGGCTGCTTCCAAAGATCAGGAGGGGGAGCCTTCCAAGAGGGAAAAAGCCATCGTCGAGTGGCTTGGGCCGGGCGAGCGAGGTTGCCGTAGAGCTTGATGATGAGGACGAACCTCGAGGCAAACCATAACTGAAGCTGGGGCACTTTGAGCGTACCTCGTTCTTTTCCTACTAGTGAAGTGATTGTATGTTCATCCACGTAGGTTAACACCTGGTGTTTCTCAATCGTCCTCCTCCTCGGGAGATCTTCTTCCGGAGATGATGGAGAGTGACACGCCTCCTCCGGCCTCATCGCCCAACAGAGGAGATGATACCGAGGTATCATCCTGAAGGGCGCCCGAAGGGGGTACCTCGGTCACCCGAGGTTCCGGGGTCGAGACTGGTGTTCCCAAACCGTCTGGTTTACAGCCGGAGACGGTTCTGGAGACAAGCAAGCGGGTTCCTTCACTAGAATGCCGTACTCTGGCGGTGGTTTCCGAAGACCCAGGAGCGCCAGACTTGCTGACGGACATGCTACGACGAGCGTCCATTTCAGAAGAGCATCATTCCTTGATGGTTACGGTGGTCGAAAGGGTTCTATCCGCAAAGAGTGGATTGAACGAGGCCTTTATGAGCCTTCTGAGAGGTTTTGAGGTTTGTGATGTAGTGTAGTCAATTGATTTTTATTGACAGAATGTACCTGTTGTATATGCAGTAGCCCCTGAGACTCGGATTGTCTTCCGAAGGAAGCGATCGGGGGATCAAAGAGATATGCTCAGGTATTAACCTTGGTTTAATTTGTAATACAGGCTGCTACCACTCCTGCGGCTGCCCGGAATACGGAAGTGGCCTAACTACAGAAAAAGCTGGATATCACAGAGGATGACATTGCGTTGATCAAAAGGCATCTTGACGACTCGCAAGGTATGTGTTTTGAACATTCTTTACACAAGTGTGCTTGAATCGGGAAAGTGTTGTATATTAAATGTGCATACAATGCAGATGGTGCTGCTGCCGTGGAGGCTCTTCAGGCAGAGATAGTCCGGGCCAAGGAGCGGGTCCGGCTTCGTGATGCTGCTGCTAAAGAGGCATCGGTTGAACTGAAGTCCGAACAAACTACACGATGCGAGGGCGAGGAAAAGGTATCCATGATGACACTCGCTTTGGAGGATGCTGCTGGCCGCTGCGAATTACTTGAAAAGGAGAATGAAGCCTTAACGGCTGAACTTGACAAGGCCCGACAGGAGGCAACATAAGCGCGATCAGAGTCCAGAGCACTCCGTGAGGAGGTTCGGTAGGCGAAAGAGATAGTGGCTGGAAAGCCTTTTCTGCTGCAGACAAAGTTCGGTGACCCGGACTATGCTCAGCTGAACCAAGTGTGGAGTTCTCCGGACGAGTATTTGGACTTCTCGAAGAGTTGTTCCGATGCAGCGCGGTATTACCAAGCGCGAGCTGGATATGCAATAGAGAAGCTTTTTAGGTCATAGTTCGGTGCATCTAAGCGCCCGCTGCAGCTTAATGAGCAGATGTCCCAATGGGCTGAACTTCATAGGGTATCTGGCGTTGCCATGAAGGATGTTATAACCGGCTATGGCCAACTGAGCCTGTGCCGAGTAGCTGTTTCGGATTGGTGCAGAAGCTTGTTGACGTGGTGTCGTGAATCGATGCTGCGAAGCGATCGGCGTGCATTGAAGGTGCACAGATGTTCCTTGCCCGAGTCAAGATGTTCTGGGGAAAGATGAAGGCCATCGACGTCGTCACGAAGGGTCCGCCTGGAGGCAGGGACCGTCCGGAACCGGGGAGCTATTTTGAAGATGTCCTGGAGGCCGCCCGCTTGATAGAGGGACAATGCTCAAAAAACATAATGTTCGAGTGAGGTGTATGATGATTGTAAAAGACAACTTTATGGTTAATCTATTATGTTTTGCTCGAAAGCTTGAATTCCTCCTTTGCGGTTGTTTTAATATAATCTGAAAGTTTTCCAGTCGTCGGCTTCAGCCCCCTCGTAGGAAGAACGGGGGTGTTCGGCAAATCATTTAATCACTCTTTATCCAACATCTTGGTCCATGAAGGAGGTGATAGTGCGGCGAACCAGGCAATCGGACTATAAGGTGTTAACACTTTCACTTAACCATAGGAGTTTTATGGTGGGGCTACGACATAGCCCCTGGTGTGTATGCGGCATGTGGTGCCTTGCATATCTGATCTGAAAAAGATCCTTCGTGTTACACGGAGAATTGGTAAGGATTCCAATAAGTCGTCAAGTGGTTGACCAGCTCTCGCCGCATCATGACAGTCAGTTTTTGGCTTTCTCTACAGAGGTGCTCATCCGGTCTAGGCCAGGGCACAATCACAGTAGTTCTCCCTTTACTACCCTAGCCGATAGGGCGGAACGTATGGTAGCAAACACAGGAGTCGGGCAACCCAACTATTGACCCAAGACAATGATTCGGAGCTGATGTATATAAGGCCAAACTTGCGATGCTGAAGTACGCTATAGAGCTGTTCAGACTTTTTACTGGCAGCTCATTCGTTCCCATGCCGAGCCCCTGGCAGGGTATGCCGAGGTGTATCTGCAGAGCAGCCGTTAAGGCCATACTTATTGTTGAGAGAGTATGAAAGATCGGTTCGGATGAGACTTACTAAGAACGGAGCGATGTGCCAATGATAAATTTTTGTATATATATATATAATAATAATAATAATAGTAATAATAATAATAATAATAGTAATAATAATAAAAAGGAACCGTGAACCCGGCTATTTGACATGCTCGGGGTCGAGATCAGAGGAAAAAGGCCATATTACAAGCTCGGAATAAAGAGTATGGTCCACAAAATGTTATTTTGGACCTCCTGTTGCACATCTGCGTCGCCTGTCCTTGGGGAGGGGAATCCTTAACGGAAGTAGCCCCTTAGGTGAGCATACGGATCTGAACTTCGATAGAGTCCGTTTTAGATGCCGTCCCGCTGGTCACCTGTTATTTAGGGATGATATAGAAAAATAAAGTAAGCGGACATAAAACTTTACGGGAATGCTTGCAGGGTTGTATGTATTGTGCTTCCGCCGATGCCCGTGGTATCTTGAGTGCATAGTGATGTGCGCGAGGTGCAAATTTTGCCAGTACAGTACGCGGGTGGCGGAAGACGGACTGCTATTCGCGTTCCCGGAGTAGTCAAACGTCGGAGGGAAACTGTTTCTGGCCCCTAGCGTTCTGCTGGCGAGCCGATCCGTCGTCTTTATCGCCTGGTGGCCTCCTCCCCTTGTAATCAGCATTAAGCTTGCCTGCCTGCTTGAAGACGCAAGAGGTTCGGTTGGTATGATTAGCTGGCATATTGGAGTAACCGTGAATCTAACAAGATCGGTCCAATATCCTATCATGGGTGGATGGTCCATCCTGGTTTGCCTTTAGTGGCTTCTTCCGTTGACCGGGCTTCAGATTGTGAAATCCGGCGTTCACCACTGTGTCACTTATATTACTGCGACTGTTGTGTTCGGTTCGTCGTGGCTTGTCGTTGCCATCTCGGATTTCGGAAGTGCCCGGGCTGCTGGCGTCGTTGCTTTTATGAGCAAGCCAGTTGTCTTCTCCCGCACGGAAGCGGGTCATTAGAGTGGTAAGGGCTGCCATGGATTTGGGTCCTTCCTGGCTGAGGTGACGCGCTAACCATTCATCCCGGACGCTGTGTCTAAAGGCTGCAAGGGCTTCTGCGTCTGGGCAGTCGACAATTTGGTTCTTTTCGACTAAGAACCTGGTCCAGAGCTCCCTGGCTGACTCGCCGGGCTCCTAGACAATGTGACTTAAGTCATCGGCGTATAATGGTTGGACATATCTTCCCTGGAAATTGCCTCGAAAGGCGTCTTCCAAATCTTCCCGGTTGCCAATGGAATCTTCTGGCAAACTGTTTAGCTAGTACCGAGCTTGCCCTTTAAGCTTGAGGGGTAGGTATTTAATGCCATGGAGGTCATCTCCATGGGCCATGTGAATATGAAGGAGGTAATCCTCGATCCATACCACGGGATCTGTTGTTCCATCGTATGATTCGATGTTGACGGGTTTAAACCCGTCTGGAAATTAATGCTCCATTACTTCGTTAGTGAAGCAGAGAGGGTGTGCGGCTCCTCTATGTTCGGCCACACTATGAAGCACCTTCGGCGGCTTCCGTTTTACGGTGTTCGGCCCGGGCATGGTCGGCTTTATAGCGTCCGAATAGGCGACCATCATCATCAGTCGGGGTATATCTTCGTGATCTGTACGTCGCTCGTGTACGTCCTGCTCTACCCTCAATGTATTGGTTGATATCGCGGGTATTCCTCCGAGCTGTTTTGTTTTGATGGCCGGATGGGTTGGTATGGTGCTCTGCTTGGGCTGCAGCTTTGACTGGACCAAACTGTGGTCGGCCCGCAACATTATTCGATGGTGGTATGGGCTCCATCGCCCTGCCATCGTATTGAGGGAGCCACCTATTCTTGGGGTGGCTTTTGACTGGGCTGCTACGGCCGTATTCTTTGGCGGCCAAGACCTCGGTCCATCTATTATTGAGCAAATCTTGGCTTGCTTGAAGTTGCAGCTGCTTCTTTCTTAGGCTCCTTGTAGTGGCTATAAGCTGGCGTTTAAAGCGCTCCTGCTCGAGAGGTTCCTTGGGCATGATAAAGTCTTCGTTGTTGAGGATCTCCTCTTCCTCGGAGGGTGGGAGATAATTGTTGTCCTCCGAGTCCCCATATGGGGTCTGTTCATCAGAGTTGTCCTGCCCACCTTCCTGCTTGTCCTGCTCGGATTCTACCTCAATAGGGTCTTTGTTGTCTGGAGTGTCGTCTTCTCCTGTGCTGGCAGTGTTTTCTCTTGGACGATGTGACCTAGGGTGCCGGTGTCTAGGCTGTGTACCAGGCAGTTTATTCTCAACCGAATCCTCCTTATCATTGTCGAGAGCGCCGTAAGGTGTGTCTAACATACACACGTCATACCAGGAAGTGGTCATCCTATGCTGAGCGGGTAGGAAGCTCTGGCCCTGCCCCTCATCATCATCCACACCGTCGATGTCTTTGAAGCGGGGGTCAGGCGTGTTGGTTAGGTCTTCAACGATGGCTACGGAGTGGGTGGCAGGTCGGAAACAAAATTCTCCATCGTCCGCTGAAAGTTCGAACCGAACATAGTCGGCGACGGGTCATCTACCAGGGATAGGTTTTTTAGCGAGTTTAGCATGTCACCCATGGGAGAGTGTTGGAAGACATCTGCGGCACTGGACCTGAGGATCGATAACTAATCGAGTTCGGTATACGCGGGCTCACAGGGCTCGAAGTTCGACATCGGGGGCGAGTCCGAGGTTCCGTTGATGCAGATACCGTATGAAGTGGAATTTGTGTGCGGCTCCAGTGTTGCAGAATCCATAGCCCCCATGATGGAGCCGAGCTTCCTGTCTTCACGCGACTTGATCTGCTCCGGATTTAAGGCCAGAGCTGTTACAGGAGCTATCTCCTGGATGCGGCCCGATGACAGGTTTAAGCCATGTTCATCGAGGCGATGGGGAGCGGTTGCCACGGTCTTGAACCCGTCGAAGATCAAATCTCCACGGACGTCTGCGACGTAATTCAGGCTTTCGAATCTAACCTGGTCGCCAGGGGCATAGCTGTTGATCTGTTCCAGATGACCAAACAAGTTGGCCTGCAGTACGAAGCCACCGGACACGAAGCTCTGTCCGGGGAGAAAGGTTTCTCCCTGGACGATGTCATTACGGACGATTTAAGGGGCCATCGAGCCTTTTGTCGACGGCACAGTGGAACTCTCAATGAAAGCACCAATGTCGGTGTCAAAACCGGTGGATCTCGGGTAGGGGGTCTCGAACTGTGCCTCTAGGATCGATGGTAACAGGAGACAGGGGACACGATGTTTACCCAGGTTCGGGCCCTCTCTATGGAGGTAGTACCCTACTTCCTGCTTGATTGATCTTGATGAATATGAGTATTACAGGAGTTGATCTACCATGAGATCGTAATGACTAAACCCTAGAAGTCTAGCCTATGGTAATGATTATATGTGGTGTCCTTTCCGGACTACCCCCTTCGGTTTATATAGACACTAGGGGGACCTAGGGTTTACATGGAGTCGGTTACATCAGAAGGAATCTTCGATCGCTAAGCTTGCCTTCCACACTAAGTAGAGTCCAATCTGGACACGATGCAGTCTTCGGCCTTCATGTCTTCACAGCCCATAAGTCTGGCCCAAAGGATAATAGGTCGGACGCCCGAGGACCCCTTAGTCCAGGACTCCCTCAACCGCATCGTCGCCTTCGTCTCCCTGTTCCATTCACTCGGGATATGGTGCTTGATCCGCCCCAGACCCTGAGGTTGCATATGAGGGGCTGCGGGAATGGCGGCACGCGGGTTGATGTCGACTTTCCCGCCCCTCACGTCATGTACCTTCGTCGCGGATGGAAGACTTTTGCTCGTATCCACAGCCAACGGCGGGACTCGTTCTCTTTTTCAAATTAATGGAGAATGGCCTGCTCTCCGTTAAGGTCTTTGGAGACTCTGGAACTCGCCTAAAGTGCTGCGTGGAGAGCTCCTCCGATGACGAAGACTCTTTCTCAAGCGGGAGTGATGAGGAGGACAACGACAGCGATGACGAGGGTGTCGAGCGAGGGAACGTCAACTCCGACTCCGACTGACCGCGCCGCCCCTCCCTTGGCCACATGCCCTGCCGAGGGTCTTCCTCGTCAAGCTCTCCATCGACGTGTTCCCCATTGTCCCTCTTTTGCCTTCACCTGCTACACCTGGGAGGAAAAGGGAAAGAACAGGGATCACGGGGCACTTATCCTTTTTTAGTTTATAAGCCTACAGGACTTGGTAGAATTTAGACCTTGTAATCCCCTCGTTCATGTACTCATTCCATATGAATTGTACTTGTTTACAACGTATGAATGAAAAGAAGGGTGTTTGCTGGGTCTTGTTTGCGCGTGGGAGAGGGCCACACCGAGGAACGAGCCCTCGTTATCTTAGGATAAACATTGTATCCCAGGAATAGGCCTTGCCGTCCTCCTGCTCTATGGCTCAGCTACACTCACGCCCTTGGAGGAGTTTGGGGCCGAGTAGGATTAGGCCCTTCGCTTGCCCTCTTCCCATCGTACTACAACCAAGTATCGGCCCAAAGTAAGGTTTTCAGACACGGGATAGAGGGAGCAAGATGGCACGAGAGCAAGCGAAGCATTATATGTTCAAGTTTCATACGGGGGCACAGAGTGGGGGAGAAAGACTTATTTGATGTCACAGCCCTCGGCGACCTTGGCTTGCCGTGATTGGATCCTTAGACCTGTAGCCCCCGACAACCTTGGCTTGTCGGGGTCGGGGCTTTGACCTGTTCTCTTTCTTCCAAATAGCTCAGTAGAAATGTCCATGTACCCTGCGAATGAAAGAGGACAGAAAGGAGCAGAGAGACGCACACTCGACCTCTATGCTAGGGGTCAACCGCCGCTAAACACTATTAACCCTAACCGAGGGAGAGACTCAACCTAGCATGCATGCTAAAACTTAGGGCGCCAGTGCTTCATTTATTTAGGCTCAGGGTCTGCGCCTGGCTTTGTACAGAGGGTTACATGCCTTGTCGGCAAGGCTTGTACAAAAGGCGGCTTGCCGGGGGGCCCGACAACCACTGAGGGAGTCCTGGATTAGGGGGTCCTCGGACAGCCGGACTATATACTTTGGTCGGACTGCTGGACTATGAAGATACAAGATTGAAGACTTCGTCCCGTGTCCGGGTGGGACTCTCCTTTGCGTGGAAGGCAAGCTCAACAATTTGGATATGTATATCTCCTCCCTTGTAACTGACTATGTAACCCTAGCCCCCTCCGGTGTCTATGTAAACCGGAGGGTTTAGTCCGTAGGACAACAACAATCATAATCATAGGCTAGCTTCTAGGGTTTAGCCTCTACGATCTTGTGGTAGATCAACTCTTGTAATACTCATATCATCCAGATCAATCAAGCAGGAAGTAGGGTGTTAGCTCCATCGAGAGGGCCCGAACCTGGGTAAACATTGTGTCCCCTGCCTCCTATTACCATCCGCCTTAGACACACAGTTCGGGACCCCCTACCTGAGATCCGCTGGTTTTGACACCGACATTGGTTCTTTCATTGAGAGTTCCACTGTGTCGTCACCGTAACGTTTGATGGACCCTTAATCATCGACAACGATGTGATCTAGGGTGCGATTTTTCTCCCCGGACAAATCTTCGTATTCGACGGCTTCGTACTGCGGGCCAACTCGCTTGGCCATCTGGAGCAGGTCGAGAGCTCCGCCCCTGGCCATCAGGTCAGGTTTGGAAGCTTGAACTATATTGCCGACATCTGCGGAGACTCGATCTTCGACGGATTCAAGCCCATGTGAGGTGCCCCGCACAGTCACGACGAGCATGAATTAGCTCTGCCGCCGGACGGTGTTCGGGAGATCACACCTGTGGCTACTCCGGCCCTCAATCCGGAGCAGATAGTGCCGTCCGAGGACGGGTGAATGAACCCCGCCACGGAGGCCGCACACTCAGCGGCGATAGAACCGAATACTGACTCCACCTCCTATGAGACCTGTGCTGCCGGACCCTTGGATTAGTCCCCGCCCAAAGGCTCCGAACCGCCTACGTCCGTGCCTATCGAATCTGATTGGGCACCGATCATGGAGTTCACCTCCGCGGATATCTTTCAGCACTCGCCCTTGGGCGACGTGCTAAATTCATTGAGGTCTCTCTCATTGTCAGGAGACCTTTGGCCGAACTATGTCCGGCTCGAGTGGGAAGCGGACGACGAAGAAATTCGTCCCCCACCCACCACCCACTTAATAGCAACTGTCGATGACTTAACTGGCATGCTTGATTTCGGCTCCGAAGACATCGATGGTATGGACGACGATGCAGGAGAAGAACAGGATCCACCGCCCACAGGGCGCTAGACAGCCACCTCATCATATGATATATACATGGTGGACACCCCCAAAGAAAGTGATGGCAATAAGGCAACGGAGGATAATCCCCTCGAGAAGCAATCCAAGCACCGGCGTCATCGGCGCCGCTCTAAGCCCCGCCATAGCTAATATAGTGATACCGGCACAAGATACAATAACGCTGCGGACAGTGTCGAAGACGAAGACAATCCCCTCCAGCCAGGCTTCGAGTGGGAGGATGGGCAAGCTAGCCCTAAGGAACAAGCGGCAAACGGAGAATCAGAGGATGAAAATTACATGCCCCTCTCCGATGATGAGGTGAGCCTCGGCGACGAAGAATTTAACGCGCCTGAGGATCCTGTCGAGCAGGAGCGATTCAAGCGCCGGCTTATAGCCACAACAAAAAGCCTGGAGAAAAAGCAACAATGGCTCCAAGCTGATCAAGATCTGCTAGCGGATAGATGGACCAAGGTAATGGCAGCCGAGGAATACGAACTCGAGCACCCAACCAAAAGTTACCCAAAGCGTAGGTTTCTACCCCAACTCGAGGAGGAAGCATTAAAGCCTACACTACCAGCGTATGATGCGGCTGACCGGCCACCTCGTGGCCGAGACAAAGCGGCATATCAGCCCGAAGTCCAGCCCGCACCCCATCGCCAGTCAAACAAAAATATAAATGCCCGGGGTAACACGCAGGACCTGCGAGAAGTAGTGGAAAACAAATCAGGACATAAAAGATCGGTCTACGGATCACAGGGGCGCACCCCAACGCGTGACGACAACCATCACGCTGGATATACTAAATGCAGATCCGGCCGGGCCGAACTCAACGGACAAGACTCATATGAACTGCATCGTGATATAGCCCGGCACAGAGGCGTCACACACCCCCTATGCTTCACTGATGAAGTAATGGATCATGAATTCCTAGAAGGGTTTAAACCCGTGAACATTGAATCATATGACGGCACTACCGACCCTGCGGTATGGATAGAAGATTTCTTCCTCCACATTCACATGGCCCGCGGGGATGATCTACACGCCATCAAGTATCTCCCGCTAAAACTCAAGGGGCCGGCTCCGCATTGGCTGAATAGCTTGCCGGCAAACTCCATCGGAAGCTGGGAGAACCTGGCAGACGCATTCCTGGACAACTTCCAGGGCACTTATGTGCGGCCACCAGATGCTGATGATTTAAGTCACATAACACAACAGCCCGGAGAGTCAGCCAGGAAATTCTGGACTTGGTTCCTAACTAAAAAGAACCAAATTGTCGACTGTCCGGATGCCGAAGCCCTAGAGGCCTTTAAACATAACATCCATGACGAGTGGCTCGCCCGACATCTTGGCCAAGAGAAGCAAAAATCCATGGCAGCCCTCACGACACTCATGATCCGCTTTTGCACGGGCGAAGGCAGCTGGTTGGCCCGTAGCAATAACACAGCAAGCAACCCTGGCACATCAGAAGCTAGAGATAGCAATGGCAAACCCAGAAGCAACAAACACAAGCGCCGTAAAAATGGTTGAAACGCCGAAGATATGGCAGTCAATGCCGGATTCAGGGGCTCTAAGTCCAGTCAACGGAATGGGCCACTCACAAATGACAATTCGGGTCCGTCCAGTCTGGACCGCATACTCGACCGCCCATGCCAAATTCATGGCACCCCAGGAACACCAGCCAATCATACCAACAGAGAATGTTGGGTCTTCAAACAAGCTGGCAGGTTAGGTGCCAAAAACAAAGATAAGGGGTCTCAAAGGAACGATGGCGACGAGGAGCCCAGATCATCAAGTACAGGAGGGCAAAAGAATTTTCCCCCGCAAATCCAAACGGTGAACGTGGTAAACGACACCTACACTCCCAACCCGGACAGGGCGCACACCCTTAGGGATGTCGACTTAACGGAACCAGTCGTCCCACAATTTAAACTAGGGCCAATCACCTTCAACCACACGGACTGTCCAGTTAACACTAATCAGGGCAATCCAGCCGCACTAGTCCTCGACCCAATAATCGACGGGTTCCACTTCACGCGAGTCCTTATGGGCGGAGGTAGCAGTCTAAACCTGCTTTACCATGACACAGTGTGCAAGATGGGCATCGATCATTCGGTGATCAAGCCCACTAAAACCACCTTCACCGGTATTATACCAGGTGTGGAGGCCTGCTGTACAGGCTCCATCGCCCTTGAGGTAGTCTTCGGATCACCAGACAATTACCGTGAAGAAGAGTTAATCTTTGACATCGTCCCTTTTCGCGGAGAATATCAGGCACTGCTTGGACAAACCGCATTCGCTTGATTCAATGCAGTACCACATTATGCCTACTGTAAGCTCAAGATGCCCGGTCCGCGCGGCGTCATCACGATTAATGGCAAGGCCGAACTTTCCCTCGGCACCAAGGAGTATACCGCTACTTTAACAGCAGAAGCTATAAGTAGCACCTTCCAACCGAACCTCGAGACGACGGCCCGACTCCCGGACACCGCTAAAGGACTTCGAAATACTTCGCGGCAGGATAGCCCGGCTCATCCAGAGCTCAATTAAACACTCCGACGAAAGCTAGGACAGGCCACATACCGTTGCTCAACCGCTCTGCGGCACACAAGCATTTCTTACATTTTGTTTGCAGGTTTAACTTTGTGCAGACAAGGACTGGCGATATGGAAGCACCTCGAACACACAAGGGAATCCTTAGATATTCCCCGCGATGACCATCCGACTATAATCCGGATCCGCACTTAGCTTCTCCCCATGGTCTCAGCAGGTTCCACAGTCGTATTTCTTTTTTACCACATTACAGGTACTCACACACATCGACGTACTATTCAAATACAACATGTGGATTTATATAACGCTTATCTGCTGTTATTTCTTATTGAAATTCTTTTATCAAGTGGCATCCGTACACCATGATATGCTTGAAATATGCCAGGGGCTTCGTTTTTCCCATAATACGGCAGTAAAGTCCGGGCACCTTCATGGAAGTTTGGCACCCCGAACATATAGCATTATATGCATCAGCTCTGAATCATGTCTTCGGTCAAATGTTGGGTTTGCCTGGCTCCCATGTTTTGCTACCTTACGTTCCGCTATATCGGCTAAGGCGGCACAAGGAGAACTACTGCGATTGTGTCCCGATTCTTCTGGACAAGCACCTCAGTAGAGAAAGCCGAAAACTGACTGTCATGATAAGGCAAGAGCTGGTCAGCTGTTCGAGAAGTTGTAAAATCTTTAAGGATTTCTCCTGCATAATGCCATAACCAATGCAGCGTGCGATGGATCAGCTTTTCTTCCGATCATGTGCTTATATAGCCCCTCGTGCGGTCTTTCAAACACCAGGGGCTGCGCCTACCTTCCTTTTATAAAGCTCCTATGGCTAAGTGAGAGTGATAAAGCCCTATAGTCCGATTGCCTGGTTCGTTGTGCTGAACACTTCCTTCGAAGGAACCAAAACTGGGATAAATAGTGATCAGGTTTATCCCGAACACCCCCGTACTTCCTACGTGGGCGCAGAAGCCGACGACTGGCCAGCTCTCAGGTTTAATATAAAAAACGGCCACGCAGGAGAATAAACTTTTATATAATAGGCAATAAATAATAGAAATGACATTGTTCAACATTACAAAGGATAACATGATTGCATTCATGGAAATATAATATCCTTGGTGCATTGCTCCGCGGCTAGGCAGGATCCTTTCAGGACACTTTCATAATACAATTCGAGCTTGCGGTGCTCCTTCCCCTCTAGCGGTCCCTCGGTCATCAGCTTTTCAGCATCCATCTTCCCCGAGTGAACCTTTGCACAGGCGAAGGCCATTTGTGCACCCTCTATATAGACCGACCGCTTGATGACGTCAACTCGAGGGCAGGCACTCACAAGCCGCTTCACGAGCCTGATGTAGCTGCCTGGAATCGGCTCGGCACGCCACAGCCGGATAATCAAATCCTTCATGGCTAGCTCGGCCGCCCTATGTAGTTCGATCAACTGTTTCAGTTGGTCGGCAAAAGGCACCGGATAATTTGGTGCCAGATACTGCGACCAGAAGAGCTTATCCGCAGTGTTCCCTTCTTTGGCTCGGTGGAATTGGGCGGCATCCGATATGCTGTGGGGCAGTTCCGCAAATACCCCTGGAGAAATTCGAACACAAAATTAGAAACATGATTTTCTCCTCAAATACTTGCTTTACATGGAAAAAAGCCTTACACGCCGCGATCGTCCTCGCCTCTTGGATCTCCTGCAGGGCGCCTCGGGTTTCCCCTTGGGCAGCGCATGCAGCCTAATGAGCCCTGGCGAGTTCAGATTCTTTCTCCGTTAAACTCTGCTCCAAGGTCTCGCTTTTCTTCACGGACTCTTGATGCTCCTGCTCAGCTTCAATAACCCTGGCCTCGTGCTTCTCACGAAGAGCCTGCTCTACGGCTGCCTTTTCCTCGGCCTAGGGAATAGCCTTCCTCAGAGCCTCGACTTCGGTCATCGCCCCTGGCGCAAATAATGAAACATATGTTATCATACTGAGAATTTGTTTGCACTGAACGCGAACAAGGCTTGTGCATACCTTGTTTATCTTCCAACTGCCTTTTCAACTGGCCAAGTTCTTCTTCGGCTCGCACCAGACTTTGATTCAATCCGGAGACCTCCGTAGCATGGGAGGCAGCAGCCGCTGCAGACGCCTGCTTATAAAAGAAGAGAGATAGATGTCATCAAATGAGTCTTCCTGCGAACATAAAATTGATCATGTGTCCGGTCCTTTCTTGAACCGAAAAGTGTATTAGGGGCTACTCTCCATACTATGACACTCTTCGAAACCTTATAAAACATACCTCAAAGCCTCTTATAAGGATGATACAGGCTTCGTTCAGTCCACTCTCAGCAGACTGAATCTCCTTAATCACTGCACCCATAAGGGCACGGTGTTCATCGAAGATGGAGGCGCTCTTCAGTGCCGCCAACAAAACATCCGGCACCTCTAGCTGGACAGAGATTGCCGGTGGAACGGACACGCCCCCTCCAGCCGAGGGAGGCCTCCTGCTTGATTCTGGAGCCGTATTGGCTTCCGGAATTGCGTCCGACTGGGAGGCGAATTCAAGATGGCTCCCGCCGTCGACTCCCATGGGAATCTTATCCCCCATGTCTCCGGCCCCCGAAGTTCGACCTCCAGGCACTGCCTTCACGATCTCTTCCCCCCTTCTTGGTCGGGGTCCTTCCAGGACAAAGCCTCGGTGTTATGCACATATTTGGGGGAAGGGGCCTTCGGTGGCGTCTCGCTCTCTACATCATCCGAGCTCAGCGAATCCTCTGATGAGGATCGTTCGGTGCGGGACCTCGCCGGACTACAAAAAATATAGCTCAGGTTAAAATATTATGCCATGATGAGTCTGGACGCATAAGCGTGTTCGGATCTTATACTCACGAATTCACCAGGGGCTGGGCCCTGGGATCCCACGTCGGGCTGCTGTCGGCGGTGGCAGTGGACTCTTCCGAAAGAAGAGCTTTTCCCCTTTTAGGCGACTCGGCCTCCAAGTGTATGGAGGCCTCCCTCTTCTTTCTTCCCCCTGCTGGGGATTCGTCTTCGTCCTCCTCGTTGTCCTCTTCAGAGGCAGAACAGACGTTGGAGCCTTTGGATATTGTGTCCAAAGTGTCGTGGTGACGAAGGCCACCCTAGGTCTTTATGGCCTTCTTCTCGGTCTTCTTCGGCGCCTTGTACGGCCCCGGGACCAACATCTTCGTCAGAAGTGGGCCGGCCGGTTCTCCAAGCAATGGGACCGGACAGTGGATCCGCCCCGCCTTTTTGTCTAGCCCTAGGGGAGTTGAGGAAAACACATTGAGCATTTCCCTTGGGTTATGCGGGTAAAACGCATAAAAACTTACCGAGCTTGCAGGGCGGGATAGTTGATACCCGCGGTCCTCGGCCGAGTCCGGCCATGATTTTCCGGACTTGAAAAGCACCTTCCAGATGTCTTTGTGCGAGGAGCCAAAGAGCTTTCGCACGGTCTGGTGCTTGGCCGGATCGAATTCCCATAGATTGTAAGTCTGGTGCTGACAAGGTAGGATCTGACGAACTAACATCACCTGGACTCCATTGACAAGCTCGATTTTCTTGTCTTTCATATCTTTAACGCGCGTCTGGAGCTTAGATAGTTCGTCGGACGAAGACCAGTTCAGGCCCTTCTTTGGCCAGGACGTAAGCCGCAGGGGAGCTCCGGATCAGAACTCTGGAGCAGCGGCCCATTCCGTGTCGTGCGGCTGAGTGATGTAAAACCACTGTTGTTGCCACTCTTTAACGGAATCATTAAAAGTACCTGTTGGCCATGAGACGTTGGGCATCTTGCTCACCATGGCGCCCCCGCACTCGGCGTGCTCGCCGCTCACCACCTTGTGCTTCACATTAAAGATCTTCAGCCATAAGCCGAAGTGTGGCGAGATGCGGAGAAAAGCCTTGCACACGATGATGAATGTCGATATGTTGAGGAAGGAATTAGGGGATAGATCATGAAAATCGATCCCGTAATAATACATGATGCCTTGAACGAACGGGTGGAGGGGAAACCCTAGCCCGCGGACAAAATGAGGGAGGAATACAACCCTCTCTTGGGGTTCCGGAGTAGGGACGATTTGTCCCGCCATCGGGAGACGGTGGCCGATTTTCTTGGCCAGATACCCGGCCTCCCGAAGCTTTTTGATATGCTTCTCCTGGACGGTAGAGGCCACCCACTTGCCTCCTTCTCCGGATCCGGACATTTTCGGAAGGCCTTTGTGGGCGGAGAAGACGAACGCTCGGGCGCTGGGGCTCGGGCGAAGGGGAATGGATCGGGAAGAAGAAAGAAAGCGTGGGTGCGAAAGGGAGTCCTTATCCCCTTATAATGGGAGCAGGGATTCTGCGCCTCCCCACTTGCCTGGTAAACTCGCTTATTCCCCAAGCATCATAATTGATGGCGTGGTTGGGTTACCCACACCCGTATTGATGAGAATCCCGTGATAAGGGGACATGGTCTCTGCTTTGACAAGATGTGCCAAGAAAACCGCCTCGCAATACGTGTAGTAGCTGGTTGAGAAAAACGGTTCGAATAAAGACCGGGCCGTAGCATGATGTCATGTTATAAAAAGTTGTCAGCAGATTAGATTTGTGGAATAATATACTCTCTACAGTGGTATGTGGAATTTGTTTTGCAGAGCCAGACACGATCCTTGTGTTCAAAATCTTCTACGGAGTATTCGGAGAAGGAACCCGCCTTGCAATGCCGAAGACAGTCTGCGCGCTAGAATCATCGTCATTGAAGTTTGGTTCAGGGGCTACTGAGGGAGTCCTGGATTAGGGGCTCCTCGGACAGCCGAACTATATACTTTGGCCCGACTGCTGGACTATGAAGATACAAGATTGAAGACTTCGTCCCGTGTCCGGGTGGGACTCTCCTTTGCGTGGAAGGAAAGCTTGGCAATTCGTATATGTAGATCTCCTCCCTTGTAACCGACTCTGTGGAACCCTAGCCCCCTCCGGTGTCTATATAAACCTGAGGGTTTAGTCCATAGGACAACAACAATCATAATCATAGGCTAGCTTCTAGGGTTTAGCCTCTATGATCTCGTGGTAGATCAACTCTTGTAATACTCATATCATCAAGATCAATCAAGCGGGAAGTAGGGTATTACCTCCATCGAGAGGGCCTGAACCTGGGTAAACATTGTGTCCCCTGCCTCCTATTACCATCCGCCTTAGACGCACAGTTCGGGACCCCCTACCCGAGATCCGCCAGTTTTGACACCGATAACCGCGTCTTATGGGTGAAAATTGCAAAGATGTTTGATGTTCCAGGATTTGCTCACTAGAATAGCATCTTCGGTCTCCAGGCGGACTGCGCCGGGCCTAGTGACTCGTATTACCCGATAAGGGCCTTCCCACTTCGGTGTCAACTTATTGGAATTCTTGGCCGATTGAACATGCCAAAGAACAAGGTTGCCTTCCTCAAAGCTTCGGGCATGAACCTTGTGGCCATGGTAGCGGCGCAAGGCTTGCTGGTAGCGCGCTGCTCTCACAGCCGCCCGGAGACGATCTTCCTCAAGGAGTGTTGCGTCATCTTGCCGCAACTGCTCTTGCTCAAGCTCGTCATAAGTGAGCACTCGAGGTGACCCGTATGTGAGTTCCGTGGGGAGAACTGCTTCTGCCCCGTATACCAGGGCAAAGGGTGTCTAGCCGGTGGCTTGATTTGGCGCCGTTCTGATTGACCAAAGAACCGCCGACAACTCATCAATCCAACGTCTTCCGCTGTTGTGCAGCCTATCGAAAGTCTTTGTCCTCAGGCCTCGCAGTACTTCAGCATTTGCCCTCTCCGTCTGGCCATTGCTCCGTGGATGTGCCACAAAAGCAAAACAGACCTTGTTGTCGAGGTCTTGGATATATTGCATGAACGTGAGGCTTGTAAACTGCATGCCATTGTCGGTGATGACTTTGTTTGGCACACCAAAGCGGCTGACTAGCCCCTTGAAGAACTTGACGGATGATTGCGTTGTCACCTTCCTTACCGCTTCCACCTCCGGCCACTTTGTGTACTTGTCAATTGCAACGTACAAGTACTCAAAGCCCCCGACAGCACGGAGGAAGGGGCCCAGTATGTCGAGCCCCCAGACCGAAATTGGCCAGGAGAGAGCAATTGTTTGAAGTGCTTGAGCCGGTTCATGAAGCTTCTTCGAATGGAACTGGCACACTTCACACTTGGTTACTAGTGCCGCTGCATCCTGGAGGGCATTGGGCCAGAAGAAACCTTGCCGGAATGCCTTGCCGGCAAGGGCCCTCGACCCTATGTGGGAGCCACACATGCCTCCGTGTATCTCTGCCAACAGCTCCAGTCCTTCCTCCCGGGGAATGCACTTCAATTTCACACCGTTTGGTCTTTTCCTGTACAGGACGTCGTTGACGAACTGATACATGGCAGACCGATGGCCTACTTTCTCCGCTTCTTCCTGCTCCTCAGGGAGTTCCCCTGTTTGGAGGAATCGGACGGTATGTTGTGCCCATGCCGGAGCCTGGGGCTCGACGGCAAGGACTAACGGCATTTCCTCTGGCATGGGAGCGGCTGTCTCTACAGCCAGGGATTGACGCGGCTCCTAGGAGCTCGGTGGGAAAGTACTTGCCGGGGCCTGATTTCCTTCGCTTGTTCTACTCTATTGATGGTTGAACAGATGGTTGAGTCAACCGAAGCACAAAAGTACCTGGTTCCACAGGTAGTTTGAAGGCGGCACATTTCGATAGGTAGTCAGCAATGTCGTTCTCCACTTGGGGAACATGCTCTGCCTGTATACCATCAGAACGCTCCTCCGTCTTCCTCACCTCAACTACGTAGGCCTCCATCAACGGGATTTGATAATCCTGTTGGGGAACGTAGTCATTTCAAAAAAATTCCTACGCACACGCAAGATCATGGTGATGCATAGCAACGAGAGGGAAGAGTATCGTCCATGTACCCTCGTAGACCGTAAGCGGAAGCGTTATGAGAACGCGGTTGATGTAGTCAAACGTCTTCACGATCTGGCCGATCCAAGTACCAAACGCACGGCACCTCCGAGTTCAGCACACGTTCAGCTCAATGACGTCCCACGAACTCTTATCCAGCAGAGCTTCACAGGAGAGTTCCGTCAGCATGATGGCGTGATGATGGTGATGATGTTGCTACCGACGCAGGGCTTCGCCTAAGCACCGCTGCAATATGATCTAGGTGGATTATGGTGGAGGGGGGCACCGCACACGGCTAAGGAATCAATGATAAACTTGTGTGTTTTCTAGGGTGCCCCCCTGCCCCTGTATATAAAGGAGCAACGGGGAAGGTCGGCCGTCCCTGTAGGGCGCGTCAGGAGGAGGAGTCCTCCTCCTAGTAGGAGTAGGACTCCCCTTTCGTACTCCTACTAGGAGGAGGAAAGGAAGGGGGAAGGGGAGAAGGAAGGAGAGGGAGGAAAGGGGAAAAGGGGGGCCGACCCCCTAGTCCAATTCGGTTTGAGCTAGGGGGGTCGCGCGCCCTGCCTCCTCTCTTCCACCACTTGGCCCATTGAGGCCCAATACTTCTTCCCATATTCCTGTAACTCCGTGGTACTCCAAAAAGTACCCGAATCATTCGGAACCTTTCCGATGTCCGAATATAGTCGTCCAATATATCGATCTTTATGTCTCGACCATTTCGAGACTCCTCGTCATATCCCCGATCTCATCCAGGACTCCGAACTACCTTCGGTACATCAAATCACATAAACTCATAATACAGATTGTCACAGAACGTTAAGCGTGCGGACCCTACGGGTTCAAGAACTATGTAGACATGACCGAGACACGTCTTTGGTCAATAACCAATAGCGGAACCTAGATGTTCATATTGGCTCCTACATATTCTACGAAGATCTTTATCGGTCAAACCGCATAACAACATACGTTGTTCCCTTTGTCATCGGTATGTTACTTGCCCGAGATTTGATCGTCGGTATCTCTATACCTAGTTCAATCTCGTTACCGGCAAGTCTCTTTACTTGTTTCTGTAATGCATCATCCCGCAACTAACTCATTAGTTGCATTGCTTGCAAGGCTTATAGTGATGTGCATTACCGAGAGGGCCCAGAGATACCTCTCCGACAATCGGAGTGACAAATCCTAATCTCGATCTATGCTAACCAAACAAGTACCTTCGGAGACACCTGTAGAGCACCTTTATAATCACCCAGTTATGTTGTGATGTTTTCTAGCACACAAACTGTTCCTCTGGTAATCGGGAGTTGCATAATCTCATAGTCATAGAAACATGTATAAGTCATGAAGAAAGCAATACCAGTAAACTAAAATGATCAAGTGCTAAGCTAATGGATTGGGTCAAGTCAATCACATCATTCTCCTAATGATGTGATCCCGTTTATCAAATGACAACTCATGTCTATGGTTAGGAAACATTACCATCTTTGATCAACGAACTAGTCAAGTAGAGGCATACTAGTGACACTCTATTTGTATATGTATTCACACATGTATTATGTTTCTGGTTAATATAATTCTATCATGAATAATAAACATTTATCATGAAATAAGGAAATAAATAATAACTTTTTTCTTGCCTATAGGGCATATTTCCTTCAGTCTCCCACTTGCACTAGAGTCAATAATATAGATTACACAGTACTGATTCTAACACCCATGGAGCCTTGGTACTGATCATGTTTTGCTCGTGAGAGAGGCTTAGTCAATGGGTCTGCAACATTCAGATCCGTATGCACCATGCAAATCACTATGTCTCCCACCATGGACTTGATCGCGGATGGAATTGAAGCGTCTCTTGATGTGTTTGGTTGTCTTGTGAAATCTGGAGTCCTTTGCCAAGGCAATTGCACCAATATTGCCACAAAAGATCTTCATTGGACCCGATGCACTAGGTATGACACCTAGATCGAATATGAACTCCTTCATCCAGACTCCTTCATTTGCTACTTCCGAAGCAGCTATGTACTCCGCTTCACATGTAGATCCCTCCACGACGCTTTGTTTAGAACTGCTCCAACTAACAGCTCCACCGTTCAATATAAACACGTATCCGGTTTGCGATTTAGAATCGTCCGGATCAGTGTCAAAGCTTGCATCGATGTAACCTTTTACGATGAGCTCTTTGTCACCTCCATAAATAAGAACCATATCCTTAGTCCTTTTCAGGTATTTCAGGATGTTCTTGACTGCTGTCCAATGATGCACTCCTGGATTACTTTGATACCTCCCTGCTAAACTAATAGCAAGGCACACATCAGGTCTCGTACACAGCATTGCATACATGATAGATACTATGGCTGATGCATAGGGAACACTTTTCATTTTCTCTCTATCTTTTTGAAGTGGTTGGGCATTGAGTCTTACTCAATTTCACACCTTGTAACACAGGAAAGAACCCTTTCTTAGCTTGATCCATTTTGAACTTCTTCAAAAATTTATCAAGGTATGTGCTTTGTGAAAGTCCAATTAAGCGTCTTGATCTATCTCTATAGATCTTGATGCCTAATATATAAGAAGCCTCACCGAGGTCTTTCATTGAAAAACTCTTATTCAAGGATCCTTTTATGCTATCCAGAAATGCTATATCATTTCCAATCAACAATATGTCATCCAAATATAATATTAGAAATGCTACAGAGCTCCCACTCACTTTCTTGTAAATACAGACATCTCCAAAATTTTGTATAAAACCATATGCTTTGATCACACTATCAAAATGTTTATCCAACTCCGAGAGGCTTGCACCAGTTCATAAATGGATCGCTGGAGCTTGCACACTTTGTTAGTACCCTTTGGATCGGTAAAACCTTCAGGTTGCATCATATACAACTCTTCTTCCAGAAATCCATTCAGGAATGCAGTCTTTACATCCACTTGACAAATTTCATAATCATAAAATGCGGCAAGTGCTAACATGATTCAGACGGACTTAAGCATAGCTACGGGTGAGAAGGTCTCATCGTAGTCAACTCCTTGAACTTATCGAAAACCTTTCGCAACAAGTCGAGCTTTGTAGACAGTAACGTTACCGTCAGCATCAGTCTTCTTCTTGAAGATCCATTTATTCTCAATGGCTTGCCGATCATCAGGGAAGTCAACCAATGTCCACACTTTGTTCTCATACATGGATCCCATCTCAGATGTCATGGCCTCAAGCTATTTTGCAGAATCTGGGCTCATCATCGCTTCCTCATAGTTCGTAAGTTCGTCATGGTCAAGTAACATGACCTCCAGAACAGGATTACTATACCACTCTGGTGCGGATCTTACTCTGGTTGACCTACGAGGTTCGGTAGTAACTTGATCTAAAGTTTCATGATCATCATCATTGGCTTCCTCACTAATTGGTGTAGGTGTTGCAAGAACTGGTTTCTATGATGTACTACTTTCCAATAAGGGAGCAGGTATAGTTACCTCATCAAGTTCTACTTTCTCCCACTCACTTCTTTCGAGAGAAACTCCTTCTCTAGAAAGGATCCATTCTTAGCAACAAATGTCTTGCCTTCGGATCTGTGATAGAAGGTGTACCCAATAGTCTCCTTTGGGTATCCTATGAAGACACATTTCTCTGATTTGGGTTCGAGCTTACCAAGTTGAAGCTTTTTCACATAAGCATCGCAGCCCCAAATTTTAAGAAACGACAATTTTGGTTTCTTGCCAAACCATAGTTCATAAGGCGTCGTCTCAATGGATTTAGATGGTGCCCTATTTAATGTGAATGCAGCTGTCTCTAAAGCATAACCCCAAAACGATAGGGGTAAATCAGTAAGAGACATCATAGATCGCACCATATATCTAGTAAAGTACGATTACGACGTTTGGACACACCATTACGCTGTGGTGTTCCGGGTGGCATGAGTTGCAAAACTATTCCGCATGGTTTCAAATGAAGACCAAACTCGTAACTCAAATATTATCCTCCACGATCAGATCGTAGAAACTTTATTTTCTTGTTACGATGATTTTCCACTTCACTGTGAAATTCTATGAACTTTTCAAATGTTTCAGACTTATGTTTCATCAAGTAGTTATACGCGTATCTGCTCAAATCATCTGTGAAGGTGAGAAAATAACGATACCCGCCGCGAGCCTCAATATTCATCGGACTACATACATGAGTATGTATGATTTCCAACAAATCTTTTGCTCGCTCCATAGTTCCGGAGAACGGCGTTTTAGTCATCTTGCTCATGAGGCATGGTTCGCAAGTACCAAGTGATTCATAATCAAGTGATTCCAAAATTCCATCAGAATGGAGTTTCTTCATGCGCTTTACACCAATATGACCTAAATGGCTGTGCCACAAATAAGTTTCACTATCATTATCAAATCTGCATCTTTTGGCTTGAACATTATGAATATGTGTATCACTACTATCGAGATTCATTAAAAATAGATCACTCTTTAAGGGTGCATGACCATAAAAGATATTCCTCATATAAATAGAACAACCATTATTCTTTCATTTAAATGAATAACCGTATCGCATCAAACAAGATCCAGATATTAGTATCATGCTCAACGCTGGCACCAAATAACAATTATTCAGGTCTAAAACTAATCCCGAAGGTAGATGTAGAGGTAGCGTGCCGATGGTGATCACACCGACTTTGGAACCATTTCCTACGTGCATCGTCACCTTGTCCTTAGCCAATCTTCGCTTAATCCAAAGTCCCTATTTTGAGCTACAAATATTAGCAACGGAACCAGTATCAAATACACAGGTGCTACTACGAGCTTTAGTAAGGTACACATCAATAAAATGTATATCACATATAGCTTTGTTCACTTTGCCATCCTTCTTATCCACCAAATACTTGGGGCAGTTCCGCTTCCAGTAACCAGTCCCTTTGCAGTAGAAGCACTCAATCTCAGGCTTAGGTCCAGACTTGGGTTTCTTCTCTTGAGCAGCAACTTGTTTGCTATTCTTCTTGAAGTTCCCTTTCTTTTTCCCTTTACCCTTTCTCTTGAAACTGGTGGTCTTGTCGACCATCAACACTTGATGCTCCTTCTTGATTTCTACCTTTGCAGCTTTTAGCATTGCGAAGAGCTCGGGAATTGTCTTATCCATCCCTTGCATATTATAGTTCATAACGAAGCTCTTGTAGCTTGGTGGCAGTGATTGAAGAACTCCGTCAATGACGCTATTAACAGGAAGATTAAATCCCAGTTGAGTCAAGTGGTTATGGTACCCAGACATTCTGAGTATATTTTCACTGAGAGAATTATTCTCCTCCATCTTGCAGCTGTAGAACTTATTGGAGACTTCATATCTCTCAATACGGGCATTTGCTTGAAATATTAACTTCAACTCCTTGAACATCTCATATGCTCCATGACATTCAAAACGTCGTTGAAGTCCCGGTTCTAAGCCTAAAGCATGGCACACTGAACTATCGAGTAGTCATCAACTTTGCTCTACCAGACGTTCATAACATCTGACGTTACTCCTGCAGCGGGTTTGGCAGCTAGCGGTGCTTCCAGGATGTAATTCTTCTGTGCAGCAATGAGGATAATCCTCAAGTTATGGACCCAGTCCGTGTAATTGCTACCATCATCTTTCAACTTTGCTTTCTCAAGAAACGCATTAAAATTTAACTTTGCTACCATCATCATATTTAAGAACTCCCACTTAGATAGACATGCCTCTGATCATCTAAGTGATCACGTGATCCATAGCAACTAAACCATGACTGATCATCATGTGAAATGGAGTAGTTTTCAAAGGTCAACATCACTATGTTGATCATATCTACTATATGATTCACACTCGACCTTTCGGTCTCAGTGTTCCGTGGACATATCTGCATATGCTAGGCTCGTCAAGTTTAACCCGAGTATTTCTCTGTGTGCAAAACTAGCTTGCACCCGTTGTATGTGAACGTAGAGCTATCACACCCGATCATCACGTGGTGTCTCGGCACGATGATCTTTGGCAACAGTGCATACTCAGGGAGAACACTTGTACCTTGAAGTTTAGTGAGAGATCATCTTATAATGCTACCATCAATCAAGAAGAATGAGATGCATAAAGGATAAACATCACATGCAATCAATATAAGTGATATGATATGGCCATCATCATCTTGTGCCTGTGATCTCCATCTCCAAAGCACCGTCATGATCATCATCACTGGATTGACACCTTGATCTCCATCGAAGCATCATTGTCGTCACACCAAATATTACCTCCACGACTATCGCTACCGCTTAGTGATAAAGTAAAGCAATTACATGGCAATTGAATTTCATACAATAAAGCGACAACCATATGGCTCCTGCCAGTTGCCGATAACTGTGTTACAAAACAAGATCATCTCATACAATAAAATTTAGCATCATGTCTTCCGGCTATCACAGACCAATCAAGCATATCATGTCGACTTTTGAATCTGGGACTTGACTATCCTTGAGATAGCAGTTCCCTGGTCAGGAAAGCGGAGTCACTAGAACGATATGAGGTGACTGAAATAGAATTTTTTTCCACCACTTTGCAATTGCAAGAAAAACAAGGAAACAAAGTCGTTAGGTGGTATACTATATCTATTTGTTTATTAGAATTCCTTCTAATGACTTATGCATCTGGCCACTGACTGAATTCGAAGTAGGGCCAGTGTATAAAGACTGTAAACTAACAAATATAGTTATAGATTTGATTGACTTACTAGCTTACGGGAACACTTTGACCATATCACATCACATCATGCCCTGCAAAAACAAGTTAGACGTCCTCTACTTTGTTGTTGCAAGTTTTACGTGGCTGCTACGGGCTAAGCAAGAACCGTTCTTACCTATGCATCAAAACCACAACGATATTTCGTCAAGCTAGTGTTGTTTTAACCTTCAACAAGGACCGGGCGTAGTCACACTCGGTTCAACTAAAGTTGGAGAAACTGACACTCGCCAGCCACCTCTGCACAAAGCACGTCGGTAAAACCAGTCTTGCGTAAGCGTACGCGTAATGTCGGTCCGGGCCGCTTCATCCAACAATACCGTCGAACCAAAGTATGGCATGCTGGTAAGCAGTATGACTTGTATCGCACAACTCACTTGTGTTCTACTCGTGCATATAACATCTACGCATAAATCTGGCTTTGATAACACTGTTGGGGAACGTAGTGATTTCAAAAAAATTCCTACGCACACGCAAGATCATGGTGATGCATAGCAACGAGAGGGAAGAGTATCGTCCACATACCCTCGTAGACCGTAAGCGGAAGCTTTATTAGAATTCGGTTGATGTAGTCGAACGTCTTCACAATCCGACCGATCCAAGTACCGAACGCATGGACCTCCGAGTTCAGCACACGTTCAGCTCGATGAAGTCCCACGAACTCTGATCCAGCAGAGCTTCACGGGAGAGTTTCGTCAGCATGACGGCATGATGATGGTGATGATGTTGCTACCAACGCAGGCCTTCGCCTAAGCACCGCTACGATATGATCGAGGTGGATTATGGTGGAGGGGGGCACCACACACGGCTAAGGGATCAATGATCAACTTGTGTGTTCTAGGGTGCCCCCTTGCCCCCGTATATAAAGGAGCAAGGGGGGAGGTCGGCCGGCCACATAGGGCCCACCAGGAGGAGGAGTCCTCCTCCTAGTAGGAGTAGGACTCCCCTTTCCTACTCCTACTAGGAGGAGGAAATGAAGGGGGAAGGGGAGATGGAAGGAGAGGGAGGAAAGGAGGAAAGGGAGGCCGGCCCCCTAGTCCAATTCAGTTTGGGCTAGGGGGCCGCGCGCCTAGCCTCCTCTCTTCCACCACTTGGCCCATTGAGGCCCAATACTTCTTCCCGTATTCCCGTAACTCCCCGGTTCTCCAAAAAATACCCGAATCACTCGGAACCTTTCCGATGTCCGAATATAGTCGTCCAATATATCGATCTTTACGTCTTGACAATTTAGAGACTCCTCGTCATATCCTCGATCTCATCCGGGACTCCAAACTACCTTTTGTACATAAAATCACATAAACTCATAATACGGATCGTCACCAAACGTTAAGCGTGCGGACCCTACGGGTTCGAGAACTATGTAGACATGACCGAGACACGTCTTTGGTCAATAAACAATAGTGGAACCTGGATGTTCATATTGGTTCCTACATATTCTACAAAGATCTTTCTCGGTCAAACCGCATAACAACATATGTTGTTCCCTTTGTCATCGGTATTGATGTAGGGTGGAACCCTATACGACCGATATTTCATGAAAGAAGCGGATCCCACGAAGAACACGAAGAACACGGGGAAGAACAGAGAGAAAACACAACGGGAAACACTCAAGAACAAGTCCAATCACACATCCACTAGACAATCAAACACACTAGATCCACAAGGTACATGAACAACAAAGGGAAAGATACAAGGTAAGGTTCATCTCCATGAGGAGGTCTTGACGGTAAAGTTCATCCCAAATCCAAAGGAGATGGGGGCTTGAATCATAGAAGGATCTTCCCACACGGGGGTCTTGACACCAAGGTGGATCTTCTCCAAAGAGGGGTCGTGGTCTCTCTCGTGGAGTAGATCCGTAATGGATGGGCAAAGCTCTATCTCTAAATGAGCTACTACTTTGTTAACCCTAGAAAGGAGGTAGGGGTGGTCTATTTATAGTCTAAGCCACGAAGGGGTAAGTGGGACAGAGATACAAGGATAAAGGCCCGGCTGCGCACACGTAGGTACCGGACGACCGGTGGGGGTCGGACGTCCAATGGCTCGGGACGGTCCGGACGTCGGGCGCGTGTCGGACGTCTGTTGATTCTTCTCGGGACAGGTGGTGCCGGACGTCCGGTTGGCGTCGGCCGTCCGGCGTTTTTCTTCGGGATCGGTGGCACCGGATTTCTGGTAAGCATCGGACGTCCGGTGCCTGGGACTTGTTGGACCTCCAGTGTTCGTCGGTTGTCCGGCGGCTGTAGAGGGTCGGACGCCCGGTGGCTTTCGGTCGTCCGGTCGTTCTAGACTCTACAACTCCTTCTTCTTTCGTATTCTCTTCCATGCTTCCCTTGCGGATGGTGTAGGTGTTCCTTGGCGCTTGTACTCTTCCTCGTCATCCGTGAATTTCTGACAATACCTATGCATGCGCACAAGAGGGGTGTCAAGTAGTATACCATCCTCAAAGGGGTCAAGTGAGCACGTGTAAAGGAGATGATTCACCTTTGTGTATGTGAAGTAGATGTCGCATGTCTCACTTGCCAAACCGACTCTTGACATGGTGATGCTCTTAGGATTCTCCACATCATCTATCCACCCTTGGGAAAGATCCGACCTCGGATCGAAAACCAAATCACCATGGGAAAGAGATGGCTTCGCCGTGTAGAAGGGGACGTTCACCAAGTAGTCATCATCTTCAAGCTTGAAGTGGGTACTCTCCAATGTCGCACCATCTAGTGATTCCTTCAAAATGAGCAAGGAAAAAAAACACTGGAAGGCATGTGCTTGTGCATTCTTCACATTACCGAAATGGTACGAAAGGTGGTGTAGAAGCGTGTCGTGGTCGAATGTATGAGTCTCGCTCTCAAGAGCTCGAATGGTCAACTCATGTGACATGGACGTTGTCATCAACCGCATGAAAGGAGAAAGTATGAATCATCGGTGATGCAACAAGGCAAGCAATCATAGTAATCAAGTCGTGCAAACCAGTGGAGCAAAGATGCAACACACTAGAGTAAATCATGGCAATCATGTCATGAGAGGAAATAATAGGCATAGACAACGCACATGACATATCGCAAGCACGAACACAAAGCAAGATGAAAGTATCATCATAGGCATGGGGTACAAAGAAAACATGGAAATGGCAAGCAATATCTCCACCAAGCTTGCAAAGACACATACAAGTAGTAGAATCAATCATCATCTGCAATGCAAAGCATGGGTCACAAATGCATGGCAAAGGCATAGGAATAATCATATCATGCAAAGTGTACATGGCAAGATGGGCAAATGATATATAATGGACAATAACCCATAGCCAAGTGAGGGCCATGTAGAAGAAATGAGTGAAGTCTTTGCGCGAGGAGAGAGGTGGGAAAGACAATCCATGGGATCCCAAGTCATCATTGCTCTCTAGAGCTCGTTTTGTCAACTCGTGGGATTGCGAGGTTGACAAGTATTCATGGGTACCTACGCGAAAGAGACACAAACCAAAGAAATTCTATGCATGGTAAATGTACACATTATCCATCATGATGTGTGTGTGCACGTGAGAGTTAGCTCATGATAAGCATCGCTCAAAGAAATTGGATACATGGTATAAGAACATGTCATCCATCGTGAAAGAATAGTTATCGTGTACAACACGATGGGGATGCAAATTGAGCATCCAAGTATAAGGCACAACAATAGCATTTTTATTCATGGGGAGCATATTGTGCACACGAGTATTGGGATCATGCAATGGATGGGAGGGATCAAATCTCATAAAATGTATGAGGAAACTATGGGGGTCTCCTCATGACCAATATTGGAAACATCATATGGAGAAAATGGACAATATCCAAAACAATGCATATCCGAAGCTAGGTGTTCATGGCATGGAATATGAGATAAATGATGCAAAGGAAGCACATCAATATCATCACAAGAAAAACAAATTCCAATAACCATGGGCTTGTCATCTATGCCATATGTGCAAATTGGGTTTATTTTAATGGTATATGCATAGTTACTATGAAGATAGTGTAAATATGACATATAGTTGATCTCATGCATAGCATATGA
Organism: Triticum urartu; assembly: GCF_056163025.1. Taxonomy (NCBI): domain Eukaryota; kingdom Viridiplantae; phylum Streptophyta; class Magnoliopsida; order Poales; family Poaceae; genus Triticum; species Triticum urartu. Next base: position 225,566,191 of record NC_141874.1, on the reverse strand, counting down.
CAAGTCAAGCGAATTGGCAAACATGATGTGACCTAAAGAATTGTCACAAGAAATCCTATGCAACATGGCATCACTACTAATAGACTCCACATGGCAATCATCAAACTCATCACAAATGGGTAAATCATCGCATGGGGAAGTCACACTAGCATGAAGCATGGTAATAGGTTGATCAGCATCATGCAAGCAATCAATGTCAAGAATGTCCACTTGTGGGACTAGAGCATCACCTTCACCTATGTTATCTTTGTCATTCCACTCATGTCGTGTAGGTGAGGTGGGAAAGGCCAAATGGTGGTCATCTTTATCTTGATGGAACCATGTGGGCGGTGCATCATATTCCACCATGGCCATCGTCTTGTCCAAAGGGAGGACGAAACCATCGCCAATCGGCGCATCATCATAGATGGGACCTAGCACCAAATGAGAAGACACAATAGAGGTAGAGGTGAAGTTGTTGTAAATGCAAATGGCCTCACATGCCCTATCAACTATCACGCTCTCTCTATGTGGTGGTTCACTCACTCCCTCAAGGTAGGTGCACTCAATCTCACGTATGGTGGAGTCACTCATCTCACTCAAGTGATGGGGGTTGTGGCTCTCCTCACATGGGAATTGTGGCAACACATCATATATGGGGCTAGTGGTGAAGTAACTCTCACTCTCAATATGGTGGAAAAAGTCACGCAAGTCATCATACGTCAGCGTGGTCAAAGGGGAAATCCCATGCTGAACCATCTCATCACCGTCGCCATGGATGAAGGCCAAAGATGGCCATCATCAATCTCGCCTCTGAAGATGGAAGCATCATCCTTGCTCGTCACCATGTCGCTCGCCTACAAAGCTTGGTCCTTGATGGTTAGTCGTAGTCGTCACCGCACCATCTTGAAGAAGAGTCGAAGTAGACTCAGCATCATCAATGCCACAAAGAGGGATGGCGGTGAAGTCAAACTTGGGAGCATCGTCTTGGAGCTCGTTGGGCTTGGACATCATGGTGGTAATAGCCTCATGCTCATTCTCATGGAGCTTGGTCATCGCGAAGTGAGCTTGGGGTAGAGAAGCTTTGGCCTTCATGAGTTCTTGTTCCTCCTTGAGAGCACCAATGTAGTTGTCGTCGAGGGACTTGTAGTTCTCGAGGAAGATCGTCTTGGAGATGTCGTTGTGAAATACCATCATGAAGTCGAACTTCATAGAAATGGGGTCGTCCATGCCGGCTCATCGCAAGGCTTTCTTCATCTCCTTGAAGTACTCGTCGATGGACTTGGATCCTTGGGTGGTGTTCTCCAATTGGCGTAGAAGTTGTTCCATGTAGGTTGGAGGCACGAACTCTCGCTGCAAAGCTCTCTTCGTATTGGGCCAACTCATGTCGTATGTCTCCGAAGGTGCATGAAGCCACCATGTGGACACGTAGTCGTGGAAGTTCCTTGTGGCACACTTCACTTGATCTTCGGGAGGAACTTGATGTAGCTTGAGGTAGTCGTCCATCAAATGCTCCCACTCGATATACTCCTCGGGTTCTTGAGTCCTATAGAAAGTAATCACGTGGTCGATGTCAAGGTCGTAGTAGCTCGTGGAAGTCGCGGACTTGAGCTTGGGGAGCTTCTCTTGAGGTGCTTGTGGGCGAAGATGCCATATGTCCGTAGGCGAAGATTCCTTGAAGTCGCTTGGCGAAGATGCCAAGGGAGATGGTGAAGTCGTTGAGTGGTTGTTGGTGTTGATCTCTTCACCTTCACGTCCTTGTTGGTGATGATGTCAATGCCGATGTGATTTTGCCAGAGATGGTAGCTCGGAGACATGTGCTCTTGCGCGTCTTCTCGAAGATGAGGAAGATCGCTTGTAGGACTTGATGAGGGCTTTGATCTCCTCCATTTGAGCTTGCATTTTGGCGTCGTTGGAGTTGTTCGTGGCATCGAACTCGTCATTGTTGTTGTAGACCGAATATGAAATACCTTGCCTATCCATCACAAGACTCGAGTAGAGGTGAGTAGGAATTGAGATAAACAATACCAAGTTACCTTTTCCCAAAGTTGAGGATGTATTCCGTTTCACTCAATGTGGGATGAAAGAATAGTGGAATTGGTACCGGACTTGTTCACTCACACCTACTAGCTAAAGCTTATGGAGTAGCTCGGTCAGGATAGTGGCACCAAAATTTAATGCAAAATGTTAGCAAGAGTCAATAATGTTGAAAGAGATTCACAAATTCACAAGTGAAACAAGTAGACCAATAGCAATATGTGGTACACGGAAACACACACACGGATAGATAAATGGGGTCGTGCAACCAAGGAGTGAGCACAAAATGTGGAATCCACGGAAAATGCTCGTGTTGCGCAACTCAAAAGAGACGCTAGCACGATTGCTCTATAGGCGGATACGACACTTGTGCACAACCTATAAGATGCAAAATCTATGAGCTTTCTATCCCAAGTATGCTAGATATGTATGATGTTTCGGTGGTATGATCCAAGATGCTCGGATATGACAATCTTATATGCAATGTGGTATGATGCTATGGAACTTGATTACAAGCTTCTTTGCTCTTTCTCTTTTGCTTAAAAGCTTATTCTTTTTTTGGGCACTTTGCAAAATGCACAAACCAAGGTAGCAATTGTGTATATGCGGGAACAAACTTTTGGCACACGAGATGATACGAAACCCAGATGATACCGATATGGTATGGTATGTATGCAATGTATGGTGTAAATCAGTAATGTCCACAAGTAACATTGCCGGAAATACTCAAAGGCTAGTCTCGATAGGAAAGTGATGCAAAATGGGCTAGGGGTTATTAATGCAATGGCAAGGGAATATACAATGGAGGGATACCACGATACCAAGATGATATGTAGGTTACCGTCCTTGGAGATGATGAGTGGCGGTGTTCTTGATGTAGATACCAAGATGATGGATACTCGTCCCTAAGTATCCAAAACACCTTAGGAAACAGAAAAACCGCGAACTCAAAATCTCAAATGTCAAATGTCAAATGGTGGTAGCGGGAATGCGGTGGTGGTTGCGGAAGCTCAAAGGGATTGCAGAAATGCAATGATGGGTTGTGGAGTATGCAATGCGGAAATGGAGGGTAAGGTGGTGGACTATACACGGTGTCGGAGTTGGAAGCACGGTCCCTAAATAGCCGAAACACCTTAGGAGACACAACTCACAACACAAACAAAATTGGGTTAAGTCGGTGTGGAAGAAGTGTATGGTTGGTAAGCCTATGCGGAAGTGGTGGTGCTGGTTGATGAAGAAACAACCATCCCTAAGTAGCCTAGACACCTTAGGAGACTAAAATCACTCCTCAAGCAACCACTAATGTGATCGGGAACAAAATTGGTTAGGTTGCGGAAGTCGGTGGTGGTGTAGCGGATGATGTGGTGGAAGCCCTAGGCAAAGATATCAAAATTGTCAAAATTTTATGGAGTCAAATGATTTTGGTGGTATTTTTGTGGGAAGGGGGATGTCAATAGCTTCAAAACGAGCTAAAGAACTTCAAAATCGGTGGTCGGATGAATTAGTTACGGCCGAAACAAGAATCAGCCGAAGTCTGAAACTACAGGTTACGGACGTCCGTAAAAGGATGGATGTCCGGGGGGAAGACGTCCGGGCGGGCTTGGAAATCCTTAAATTTGGCTCGGGTTAGGTGTTCCGGATGTCCGGAAAAGGTCAGACGTCTGGTCGTTCCAGGGGCTCCGGACATCCGTAAAGTGTCGGTCGTCCGGTGGGTCGGGGTCAACGCGAGATGCGAAATACGTGGCGCGATTTTGGGCGGAATTTGGGGATTTTGGGGTCAAAATTTATGAGATTTCATGGGTGAAAGATGGGGAAACTTGGGGATATGGTAGATCCACTTGAAACCAAGCAAATCCATGGATCAAATCCAACAAAAATTCATCAAACTAACAAATCACAAAAAAAATTGGTGCTATTTTTGGTGGGGATTTTCGAAATTGGGGAAGAACACAACAAAATTAGGCTAGAAAACGAAGAGGGGAGGCTCCGAAATCGTGATCAACATGGCTCTAGATACCAAGATGATGTAGGGTGGAACCCTATATGGCCGATCTTTCACGAAAGGAGCGGATCCCGCGAAGAACACGAAGAACACGGGGATGAACGAAGAGAAAACACAAGGGGAAACACTCAAGAACAAGTCCAATCACACATCCACTAGACAATCAAACACAGAATATCTAGAAGGTACATGAACAACAAAGGGAAAGATACAAGGTAAGGTTCATCTGCATGAGGAGGTCTTGATGGTAGAGTTCATCCCAAATCCAAAGGAGATGGGGGCTTGAATCCTAGAAGAATCTTCCCACAAGGGGGTCTTGAATCCAAGGTGGATCTTCTCCGAAGAGGGGTCGCGGTCTCTCTCGTGGAGTAGATCCGTAATGGATGAGCAAAGCTCTATCTCTAAATGAGCTACTACTTTTCTAACCCTAGAAAGGAGGTAGGGGTGGTCTATTTATAGTCTAAGCCACGAAGGGGTAAGTGGGAGAGAGATACAAGGCCAAAGGCCCGGCTGCGCATAGGCAAGTACCGGGCGACTGGTGGGGTTCGGACATCCGGTGGCTCTGGACTGTCCGGACATCCGGCGCGCGTCGGACGTCCACTGATTCTTCTCGGGACAGGTGGCGCCGGACGTCCGATTGACGTCGGTCGTTCGGTGTTTTGCTTTGGGATCGGTGGCACAGGATTTCCGGTAAGTGTCGGACGTCCAGTGCCTGGGACTTGTCAGACGTCCGGTATTCGTCGGTCGTCCGGTGGCTGTAGAGGGTTGGACGTCCGGTAGCGTCCAATCGTCCGGTCGCTGTAGACTCCTCAACTCCTTCTTCTTCCGTCTTCTCTTACATGCTTCCCTCGTGGATGGTGTAGGTGTTCCTTGGCGCTTGCACTCCACCTCGTCATCTGTGAAGTTCCGACAATACCTATGCATGCACACGAGAGGGGTGTCAAGTAGTATACCATCCTCGAAGGGGTCAAGTGAGCATGTGTAGAGATGATTCACCTTTGTGTATGTGAAGTAGATGTCGCACGTGTCACTTGCCAAAAGGACTCTTGACATGGTGATGCCCGTAGGATGCTCCGCATCAGGTATGTTACTTTCCCGAGATTTGATCGCAGGTATCTCAATACCTAGTTCAATCTCGTTATCGGCAAGTCTCTTTACTAGTTTCCATAATGCATCATCCGGCAACTAACTCATTAGTTGCATTGCTCGCAGGGCTTATAGTGATGTGCATTACCGAGAGAGCCGAGTGATACCTCTCTGACAATCGGAGTGACAAATCCTAATCTTGATCTATGCCAACTCAACAAGTACCATCGGAGACACCTGTAGAGCACCCTTATAATCACCGAGTTACATTTTGATGTTTGGTAGCACACAAAGTGTTCCTCCGGTAATTGGGAGTTGCATAATCTCATAGTCATAGGAACATGTATAAGTCATGAAGAAAGCAGTAGCAGTAAACTAAAACGATCAAGTGCTAAGCTAACTGAATGGTTCAAGTCAATCACATTATTCTCCTAATGATTTGATCCCGTTTATCAAATGACAACTCATGTCTATGGTTAGGAAACATAACCATCTTTGATCAACGAGCTAGTCAAGTAGAGGCATACTAGTGACACTCTGTTTATCTATGTATTCACACATGTATTATGTTTCCGTTAATACAATTCTAGCATGAATAATAAACATTTATCATGAAATAAGGAAATATATAATAACTTTATTATTGCCTCTAGGGTATATTTCCTTCAAATTCTTGTTTACTTGCCTGACGACAAGCTGTGAATTGCCCCTGACGATGAGCTTCTTGATCCCGAGGTCTGCCGTGATCCTGAGACCGGCAAGCAACCCCTCGTATTCAGCAGTGTTGTTCGTGGACATCTCCCTGGAAAGTGCATCTGGATTACATACTTGAGGTGCTCTCCAGTGGGTGCAATGAGCAGCACTACAGCACCAGTGCCTTGCAGCGAGAAAGCCCCGTCAAAGTACATAATCCAGTTGTGACTTGCCTCCTTGCCGGGGAGGCTGGTCTCCTGGATCTCTTCGTCAGGCGTTGAGGTCCACTCGACAAAGAACTCTGCCAAGACCCTGCTCTGGATTGTCAAAGTACTTTAAAACTTCAAACCAAAGGTCGACAGTTCCACAACCCACTCCACAATCCTCCCGGTTGCGTCTGGGTTATGCAATATCCGTTGCAACGGGAGGCGGGTGACGACGGTGATTTCGTGTGCTTGGAAGTAATGACGTAGCTTCCTCGAGGCCATAAGGAGGCCGAAGAGCATTTTCTACACACCGAAGTACCTTGACCTTGCCCCCTGCAAGAGGGAGCTGACAAAGTAAACCGGGTGCTACATCATTTTCTTCTTCTGCACCACTTCGTCTGGTTGCGCAGGCCCTGTCCTTCCAGCGTCAGACTCTGCCAGGGGCCTTGCCTTGCCGGCATCAGGCCCTATCGGGGGAACTCTGCCTTGCCATCCTCCTGTCCTGCCGTTGCCACTGCCTCTTCGTCGACCTCCCTCTGCGCCACTAGTGCATCACTGACCACTTGATTCGTTGCCGCCAGATACAGTAGCAATGGCTATTGTGGTTTGGGTGCAACAAGTATCGGTGTAAAGGAGAGGTATTTCTTCAAATCCTGCAGCGCTGCTTCGGCCTCTGGGGTTCATTCCATTGGGCCTGCCTTTTTCAAGATTTTGAAAAAGGGAAGGGCCTGCTTAGAAGACTTGGAGATGAATCTGCTCATGGCGGCAATGCAGCCAGTGAACCGACGCACATCCTTGATCCGCTTGGGCACCTCAATCTGCTCAATAGCCTTGATCTTGTCTAGATTCGCCTCGATCCTATGCTGTGACAGAAAGAACCCGAGAAGTTTGCCAGACAGAATGCCGAGGACACACTTCTCAGGGTTCAACTTGAGGTTGATCTTGTGCAGATTTGCAAACGTCTCTTCCAAATCTTGTACAAGTGTTGCCCTGTCCTTGCTTTTGACCACTATGTCATCCATATAAGCTTCCATATTTCTATGTAGCTAGGGTTCAAAACCAATTTGGACTACCCTTGCAAACGTTGAGCCAGCACTCTTCAACCCGAAAGGCATCCGTAAAAAGCAATACGTGCCACATGGGGTGATGAATGATGTCTTGTCTTCGTCTTCTCTTGTCATGAAGATCTGGTGGTATCCTTAGTAGGCATCAAGGAATGATAACATATCACACACGGCCGTGGATTCAACAATCTGGTCAATGCACGGCAACAAGAAAGGGTCCTAGGGTCAAGTCTTATTGATATCTGTGTAGTCAATACACAACCTCCACTTCCCATTTGCCTTGCGCACCACCACCGCATTGGCCAACCACGTCGGATGGAGTACTCCTCTCACCAAGCCCGCCACTTCTAACTTCCTGATGTCCTCTGTAATGAACTCCTGCCGTTCCAAAGCTTGCTTCCTGACCTTCTGCTTGACGGGTCGCGCATGAGGATAGACAACAAGATGGTGCTCAATCACGTCCCTGGGAACGCCGGGGATGTCGGATGCTTGCCATGCAAACATGTCGACATTCGCCCGCAGGAAGGTGACGAGCGCGCCTTCCCATTTGCTATCTAGGGTGGATCTTATGGTGAAAGCCCCTCCCATGCCATCCTCCTTGACGGACACCTTTTTGGTCTCTGGTGGTGCAGCTCTAGAATTCTTGCTCTTGACGGTGGATCTCTCTGGCACGTCCTCGACGGGAGCACAACGCTCCGAAGAGGTGCACTTGCCGGAGTGGGTGCGAGAGGTCTTGCCGGTCTTCTTCCCTCCTGGGGCTCCAGCGGCAGGAGCAAGAGCCTTGGCCGCAGTCGCTGCAACTACTTCCCGGTACAGTTGGTTGGTGCAGACCAGTGCGTCCTTCTTGTCAGAGGGGACGGTGATGATGGTCATCGGCCCATGCATCTTCAGCGTGTTGTAGGCATAATGTGACGCCGCCATGAACTTGGCTAGTGCCGGGTGGCCGAGGATCCCGTTGTAGGGTAAGGGGATCTTGACTACATCGAAACATCCCTCTCTGTCCTGTAGTTTAACTCGCCTCCAAACGTCACGGGCAGCGTGACCTTACCCTTAGGCTGAGTGCTCCCCAGGTTGACCCCTTGAAACTTGCCTATATTTTCGAGGTCTCCATCAAGAATCTGCAGCCTTTTGATCACAACGGGCGAGATCAAGTTCAGACCGGCCCCGCCGTCAACTAGCATTTGCGTCACCTTGAGGTTGCGTATTGTTGGCGAGACCAACAACGGCAAACACCCGACTGTAGTTGTGCGATCAGGGTGATCCTTGGTGTCAAAAATGATAGGCGTGCTGGACCATATTAGTAGCTTCTGAGCATCGAGTGATGGTTCCGCTGCTGTGATCTCACGCGCCCACTGCTTGAGCTGGTGGTGAGAGGTGTGTAGCGAGGTGCCACCGTTGACGCACATGGCCTCCGTAGCCTTCTGGAACTCATGCTCGCCGGACTCCTTCTCTTCGTCATGATCATCATCTCCTTGCCTCTTGTCGCGGCCCCAAGCGGGCCTCTCTTGCTGGTTATCCTTTCCGCGGTGACCTCCTTGGCCGCCACGCTTCTTGCTAGATCCCTCGGCACCATCCTGGCCCTTCTCCTTGTCCCGCCTCTCATACTCAGCTTTTTGCTTCTCAGTAAGCAGCTCGACTTGCCAGCAGTTCTGGAGGTCGTGGCCCTTGGTCCGGTGGATCTTGCAGTATTGCTTGTGGGAGCCTCCTGGCTTGTCGGCAGCTGCCAAGGACCGGCAAGTGGCGCACCCGAAAATTTCCTAGCCAGAGTCATCTGCCTTGGCCTTCTTGGCAACGCCGGTGTCCCCGGATCCCTCGACGGCAAGCATGGCCTTGCCCTTGCGCTTCCTGTTGCGGCGCCGGTCCTTCTTCGTTGAGGTGGCTATGTCTTCGTTTGTGGAGATGGTTTCCGCACCGGCGTCCTCGCCAGGGTACTTCCTCCCCTCTTTAGCTCAGGCACACCTATCGGCCAGAACGTAAAGTTCGCCCACATCTTTAACCTTGTTCATCGACAACTCTTCACGCATCTTGCGGTTGCGCACATTCTGATGGAATGCGCTGATCACGGCAGCGGGATGAACATCTGGGATGTTGTACTGTACCGGGCTGAACCTCTATATGTACTTGCGCGGGTCTTCACCTTCCTTCTAGGGGATGATATGCAAATCGCTCGCCTGGCCATGAGCTTGGTGGCCTCCAGTGAAGGCGCCAACGAACTCATGACACAAATCCGACCAAGAAGAAATGGAATCCGCCGGCAAGTGCATCAACCATGACATGACACTGGGTTTGAGTGCCAATGGGAAGTAATTGGCAAGCACCTTATCGTCGTGAGCTCCAGCAGCTTTCATGGCGATGGTGTAGATGCTAAGGAACTCCGACGGATGGGTCTTGCCGTTGTACTTCTCGCTGACATCGGGCTTGAACGTGCAGTGGGAGGGCCACTGGAACTGCCGCAGCTCATGGGTAAAGGTTGGGCAACCCACCTCATAGGGTAGGCCGCCAGAGCCTCCTGGTGCTGGGTGGTCCATAGTTGACCCTGCCTGCCTATCTGACTGGTGGCGTGCGTCGCGCCGGCGCTCGATGGTGGTTCAAGCGTCTTCATGGGCTCGCTCCCGAAGAACTTGGCGTTGATCGCGATGGGTCCGTGGGTTGGACGATGCTATGGAGATGTTATCACAACCATCATCACGATGGACCGGCACCTGCGGTGGCTGGCGTGGAGGAGGAGAGTGCATCGTGGCCGCAGCACCTCCGGTCCTTCCACCAATGGCATGCGGTGATTCGACGGAGCGCCGGCCTAAGGGCCCCGCTGGTTGCGTCTCATCTTTGTTGGCAACGCCAATGAGGTTCCGTCGGTGGCTCTTCACTCGTCGAGCTTTTCTGAAGCGGGAGAAAAGTCTAGGAGCAATTACGCGCACGCCAAAGATTCTGTTGGCGTGGGTGGTGGCGAAAGCTGCGTGGACCGTGACATGCTCCGACTTCTAACCACGTTAGAAGGGACTCTATCATGGCCTGGCGGCTGTGCGCCATTTTTGCCAGCGCCTTGGCGTCCACGCTAGCCTTCTATGTCCCTCGAATGACGCACAGGACTCTTCCCATGGTGGCGCCCAGGTCACCAGCATGGTGACGCTACTCACCGCGTACAACCTGGGAAGAAAGCGTCCTGGGCGCCGGTGTAGGCACCTCGGAAGTCGCCGCGCTGCCCGTGGGTGGCACAACGCCGCCCCTGGAGGGCCCCGCGCCGCCTTCGGGGGGGCCGTCTCCGTCTTTGGATTTGGTGGCGTGCGGCCCCTTGTATCGCGCACGAACGATGCCACTGGCCAGGCTTTGGCTGCCAGAGCAATGCGGGTTTTCGCGGGCCGTGCCTCGGCTTCCGCCCGTGACCGCCCCACCATTCGCCCGCACAGGTACGGGCCGTTCGGCCCCCGACGAACCGATCAATGTGATCGTCTTCTTCTTGGGAGCCATGGCGATGAAGAATTACTAAACCAACTGCTAGACCGGATTTTTACAAATGCGTCCCCTACCTGGCGCACCAAAGATGTCGATGGAAACGACACCTATGGAATCACTGGGATCCCTTCTACGGTTGGCGGGCACGGGGTTGTGCAAAGAGTAGGTCTGGCGGCCAGCACAAGGATCATTTACCCAGGTTCGGGCCGCGGAGACGCATAATAGCCTAGTCCTGCTTTGATGTATATTTGAGTGTTCTTGAACTAGCTACGGTGTATGTCTAGTTCCAAAGATCTGAATCCCCCTCTAGTACGCCTCGGGCTTCCTTTTATAGCCAAAAAGGGGTCGCCACAGTGGCACACAGGAGGTGGAAAGGTGTATAGTGGCTGAGTCTATCCTCTGGCACCGTCGGACAAACGCATTTAATGCGCTACCGACATGCCCCTCTTGCTTTATTGGGGATGGCAAGGAAGCTCGTCCCAGCTGTCGCCGCCTTGCCTGGCTTCGACGCGCGTCCGAGCTGACGAGGCGTTGTAGTGCCATGTTGGCTGGCTGCTGGGCTGGCGTGGTGGTGGAGTCTTCATGAAGATCTGGATGCCACCATGCAGGTGCTTGCCGAGTCGGTGTGGAGGCCGCACGCTGCCACGTAGATGCCTGCCCAGCTGGTTGAGCTAGCAGCTGCATCGGAGCGGTGGTGGAGTCTTGGCAGACGTGGGCTTGGCTGCGGCCCCGTAGATGTCCTCGGTAAGGGTCTTGCTTGGGGCCCGGCAAGGGTCTTGCTGTGGCACCGCGGTCGTCCCTAGCAAGGATCTTCCGGGGATCTCATGGATTTCCTTGGCAAGGATCTTGCCAAGGATCGTCGTCTTCTAGTCCTCATCTGATCTTGTGTATTTATGATCTCCACAAATATCTGCATGCCACCATGGAGGTGCCTCCCGAGACTTTGTTCCGATGTGGGTGATGGCGTTGGAACCCCTTGGCTCAAGGGCGGCGCGTTCTGCTGGCATTCGGCAAGTTGCCCCAGCAAGGCTCTTGCCGGGGCCGCGGAGGCTGCCCCGGCAAGGGTCTTGCCGGGGGAGTCCACCTCGCCCTCTTGCTCTCTGTGCCTCTGGCCTTGGCGTTGCTTCGGTCATCTCATGCTCCGGCTTCCCTCCTCTGCCTTGCTCAGTGCGGCCGCGGGCGCGGCTCTGACTGCCCGTGTAGAAGTAAAGGGGTACAAAGGAGAGCCCCTACTTTGTACACCAACAACCACCCCCTCCAACACTCTTGGTCTGTCCCTCTCCCAACATTATTCCTCTCCTATACATATGCATGGATGCCGATCGATCTCCCTTAATACATAAGGTAGGCCTCTCTCCTCCTCCACACATATACCAGCCATTGTACCTCTATAGTTAATAAGGCCTCCCCCCCAACACACACCGATAGTCGAGCGCTGTAGGTAGGTATCCATGCCACAGATACAAACTGAACCTATCTCCTCTCATGTTCCAGTAGGCCAGCCACCCTATATCTTTGACGTGGGCACACACAAATTCGATGACACTCTTTATGAAGTAAATATGCCCTAGAGGCAATAATAAAGTTATTATTTATTTCCTTATATCATGATAAATGTTTATTATTCATGCTAGAATTGTATTAACCAGAAACATAATACATGTGTGAATACATAGACAAACAGAGTGTCACTAGTATGCCTCTACTTGACTAGCTCGTTGATCAAAGATGGTTAAGTTTCCTAACCATTGGCATGGGTTGTCATTTGATTAATGGGATCACATCATTAGGAGAATGATGTGATTGACATGACCCATTCCGTTAGCTTAGAAAACGATCGTTTAGTATGTTGCTATTGCTTTCTTCATGACTTATACATGTTCCTATGACTATGAGATTATGCAACTCCCGTTTACCGGAGGAACACTTTGTGTGCTACCAAACGTCACAATGTAACTGGGTGATTATAAAGGTGCTCTACAGGTGTCTCCGAAGGTACTTGTTGGGTTGGCGTATTTCGAGATTAGGATTTGTCACTCCGATTGTCGGAGAGGTATCTCTGGGACCTCTCGGTAATGCACATCACTCAAGCCTTGCAAGCATTGCAACTAATGAGTTAGTTGCGGGATGATGTATTATGGAACGAGTAAAGAGACTTGCCGGTAACGAGATTGAACTAGGTATTGAGATACCGGCGATCGAATCTCGGGCAAGTAACATACCGATGACAAAGGGAACAACGTATGTTGTTATGCGGTCTGACTGATAAAGATCTTCGTAGAATATGTAGGAGCCAATATGAGGATCTAGGTTCCGCTATTGGTTATTGACCGGAGACGTGTCTCGGTCATGTCTACATAGTTCTCGAACCCGTAGGGTCCGCACGCTTAACGTTACGATGACAGTTATATTATGAGTTTATATGTTTTGATGTACCGAAGGTCGTTCGGAGTCCTGGATGTGATCACGGACATGACAAGGAGTCTCGAAATGGTCGAGACATGAAGATCAATATATTGGAAGCCTATGTTTGGATATCGAAAGTGTTCCGGGTAAAATCGGGATTTTACCTGAGTACCGGGAGGTTACCGGAACCCCCCGGGAATCAAATGGGCCTTAGTGGGCCTAGGTGGAAGAGAGGAGAGGAGGCAAGGCTGGCCGCGTGCCCCTCCCCCTAGTACGAATAGGACAAGGAGAGGGGGGCAGCGCCCCCCCTTCCTTCCTTCTCCTCCACTCCTTCCCCCTCAAGTCCTAATCCAACTAGGAAAGGGGGGAGTCCTACTCCCAGTGGGAGTAGAACTCCTCCTGGCGCGCCCTCTCCCTTGGCCGGCCACACCCCCTTTCTCCTTTATATACGGGGGCAGGGGGGCACCCTAGAGACACAACAATTGATCATTGATCTCTTAGTCGTGTGCGGTGCCCCCCTCCACCATAGTCCACTTCGATAATACTGTAGCGGTGCTTAGGCGAAGCCCTGCGTCGGTAGAACATCAACATCGTCACCACGCTGTCATGCTAACGAAACTCTCCCTCAACACTCGGCTGGATCGGAGTTCGAGGGACGTCATCAGGCTGAACGTGTGCTGAACTCGGAGGTGCCGTACATTCGGTACTTGATCGGTCGGATCGTGAAGACGTACGACTACATCAACCGCGTTGTCCTAATGCTTCTGCTTTTGGTCTACGAGGGTACGTGGACAACACTCTCCCCTCTCGTTGCCATGCATCACCATGATATTCCGTGTGCGAATTTTTTTGAAATTACTACGTTACCCAACAATGGCATCCGAGTCTGGTTTTATGCATTGATGTTATATGCACGAGTAGAACACAAGTGAGTTGTGGGCGATATAAGTCATACTGCTTACTAGCATGTCATACTTTGGTTCGGCGGTATTGTTGGATGAAGCGGCCCGAACCGACATTACGCGTACGCTTACGCGAGACTGGTTCTACCGACGTGCTTTGCACATAGGTGGCTGGCGGGTGTCAGTTTCTCCAACTTTAGTTGAACCGAGTGTGGCTACACCCGGTCCTTGCAAATTTTAAAACAGCACCAACTTGACAAACTATCGTTGTGGTTGTGATGCGTAGGTAAGAACGGTTCTTGCTAAGCCCGTAGCAGCCACGTAAAACTTGCAACAACAAAGTAGAGGACGTCTAACTTGTTTTTGCAGGGCATGTTGTGATGTGATATGGTCAAGACATGATGCTAAATTTTATTGTATGAGATGATTATGTTTTGTAACCGAGTTATCGGCAACTGGCAGGAGCCATATGGTTGTCGCTTTATTGTATGCAATGTAATCGCCCTGTAATGCTTTACTTTATCACTAAGCGGTAGAGATAGTCGTGGAAGCATAAGACTGGCGAGACGACAACGATGCTACGATGGAGATCAAGGTGTCTGCCGGTGAAGATGGTGATCATGACGGTGCTTCGGAGATGGAGATCACAAGCACAAGATGATGATAGCCATATCATATCACTTATATTGATTGCAAGTGATGTTTATCTTTTATGCGTCTTATCTTGCTTTGATTGACGGTAGCATTATAAGATGATCTCTCACTAAATTTCAAGATAAAAGTGTTCTCCCTGAGCATGCACCGTTGCCAAAGTTCATCGTGCCCAGACACCACGTGATGATCGGGTGTGATAAGTTCTACGTCCATCTACAACGGGTGCAAGCCAGTTTTGCACACGCAGAATACTCAGGTTAAACTTGACGAGCCTAGCATATGCAGATATGGCCTCGGAACACTGAGACCAAAAGGTCGAGCGTGAATCATATAGTAGATATGATCAACATAGTGATGTTCACCATTGAAAGCTATTCCATTTCACGTGATGATCGATTATGGTTTAGTTGATTTGGATCACGTGATCACTTAGAGGATTAGAGGGATGTCTTTCTAAGTGGGAGTTCTTAAATAATATGATTAATTGAACTTAAATTTATCATGAACTTAGTACCTGATAGTATCTTTCTTGTCTATGTTTTATTGTAGATAGATTGCCCGTGCTGTTGTTCCATTGAATTTTAATGTGTTCCTTGAGAAAACAAAGTTGAACGATGATGGTAGAAATTACACGGACTGGGTCCGTAACTTGAGGATTATCCTCATTGCTGCACAGAAGAGTTACGTCCTGGAAGCACTGCTAGGTGTACCTCCTGCACCAGCAACTGCAGACATTGTGAATGCATGGCAGTTGCGTGTTGATGACTACTCGATAGTTCAGTGTGCCATGCTTTATGGCTTAGAACCGGGACTTCAACGACGTTTTGAACGTCATGGAGCATATGAGATGTTCCAGGAGTTGAAGTTAATATTTCAAGCAAATTGCCGGATTGACAGATATGAAGTCTCCAATAAGTTCTACAGTTGCAAGATGGAGGAGAATAGTTCTGTCAGTGAACATATACTCATAATGTCTAGGTACCATAATCACTTGACTCAGCTGGGAGTTAATCTTCCGGTTTATAGTGTCATTGACAGAGTTCTTCAATCACTGCCACCAAGCTACAAGAGCTTCGTCATGAACTATAATATGCAAGGGATGAATATGAAAATTCCCGAGCTCTTCGCAATGCTAAAAGCTGCGGAGGTAGAAATCAAGAAGGAGCATCAATTGTTGATGGTCAACAAGACCACTAGTTTTAAGAAAAAGGGGAAAGGGAAGAAGAAGGGGAACTTCAAGAAGAACAGCAAGCAAGTTGCTGCTGAGGATAAGAAACCCAAGCCTGGACCTAAGCCTGAAACTGAGTGGTTCTACTGCAAGCAGACTGGTCACTAGAAGCGGAAATGCCCCAAGTATTTGGCGGATAAGAAGGATGGCAAGGTGAACAAAGGTATATGTGATATACATGTTATTGATGTGTACCTTACTAGAGCTTGTAGTAGCACCTGGGTATTTGATACTAGTTCTGTTGCTAATATTTTCAACTCGAAACAGGGACTACAGATTAAGCAAACACTGTCAAAGGACAAGGTGACGATGCGCGTGGGAAACGGTTCCAAAGTCGATGTGATCGCGGTCGGCACGCTACCTCTACATCTACCTTCGGGATTCGTATTAGACCTAAATATTTTTTATTTGGTGCCAGCATTGAGCATTAACATTATATCTGGATCTTGTTTGATGCGAGACGGTTATTCATTTAAATCAGAGAATAATGGTTGTTCTATTAATATGAGTAATATCTTTTATGGTCATGCACCCTTGAAGAGTGGTCTATTTTTGATGAATCTCGATAGTAGTGATACACATATTCATAATGTTGAAGCCAAAAGATGCAGATTTGTTAATGATAGTGCAACTTATTTGTGGCACTGCCGTTTAGGTCATATCGGTATAAAGCGCATGAAGAAACTCCATACTGATGGACTTTTAGAACCACTTGATTATGAATCACTTGGTACTTGCGAACCGTGCCTCATAGGCAAGATGACTAAAACGCCGTTCTCCGGTACTATGGAGAGAGCAACAGATTTGTTGGAAATCATACATACAGATGTATGTGGTCCGATGAATGTTGAGGCTCGTGGCGGATATCGTTATTTTCTCACCTTCACAGATGATTCAAGCAGATATGGGTATATCTACTTAATGAAGCATAAGTCTGAAACATTTGAAAAGTTCAAAGAATTTCAGAGTGAAGTTGAAAATCATCATAACTAGAAAATAAAGTTTGTACGATCTGATCGTGGAGGAGAATATTTGAGTTACGAGTTTGGTCTACATTTGAAACAATGTGGGATAGTTTCACAACTCACGCCACCCGGAATACCACAGTGTAATGGTGTGTCCGAATCGTAATTGCACTTTACTTGATATGGTGCGATCTATGATGTCTCTTATACATTTACCGCTATCGTTTTGGGGTTATGCTTTAGAGACGGCCGCATTCACGTTAAATAGGGCACCATCAAAATCCGTTGAGACGACGCCTTATGAACTGTGGTTTGGCAAGAAACAAAAGTTGTCATTTCTTAAAGTTTGGGGCTGCGATGCTTATGTGAAAAAGCTTCAACCTGATAAGCTCGAACCCAAATCGGAGAAATGTGTCTTCATAGGATACCTAAAGGAGACTGTTGGGTACACCTTCTATCACAGATTTGAAGGCAAGACATTCGTTGCCAAGAGTGGATCATTTCTAGAGAAGGAGTTTCTCTCGAAAGAAGTGAGTGGGAGGAAAGTAGAACTTGATGAGGTAACTGTACCTTCTCCCTTATTGGAAAGTAGTACATCACAGAAATTGGTTTCCTGTGACACCTACACTAACTAGTGAGGAAGTTAATGATGATGATCATGAAACGTCAGATCAAGTTGCTACTGATCTTCATGGATCAACCAGAGTAAGATCCGCACCAGAGTGGTACGGTAATCCTCTTCTGGAAGTCATGCTACTAGATCATGATGAACCTACGAACTATGAAGAAGCGATGGTGAGCCCAGATTCCGCAAAATGGCTTGAAGCCATGAAATCTGAGATGGAATCCATGTATGAGAACAAAGTGTGGACTTTGGTTGACTTGCCCGATCATCGGCAAGCAATTGAGAATAAATGGATCTTCAAGAAGAAGACTGACGCCGACGGTAATGTTACTGTCTACAAAGCTCGACTTGTTGCGAAAGGTTTTCGACAAGTTCAAGGGATTGACTACGATGAGACCTTCTCACTCGTAGTTATGTTTAAATCTGTCCGAATCATGTTAGCAATTGCCGCGTTTTATGATTATGAAATATGGCAGATGGATGTCAAAACTGCATTCTTGAATGGATTTCTAGAAGAAGAGTTGTATATGATGCAACCGGAAGGTTTTGTCGATCCAAAGGGAGCTAACAAAGTGTTCAAGCTCCAGCGATCCATTTATGGACTGGTGCAAGCCTCTCGGAGTTGGAATAAACGCTTTGATAGTGTGATCAAAGCATTTGGTTTTATATAGACTTTTGGAGAAGCATGTATTTACAAGAAAGTGAGTGGGAGCTCTCTAGCATTTCTGATATTATATGTGGATGACATATTGCTGATTGGAAATGATATAGAATTTCTGGATAGCATAAAGGGATACTTGAATAAGAGTTTTTCAATGAAAGACCTCGGTGAAGCTGCTTATATATTGGGAATTAAGATCTATAGAGATAGATCAAGACGCTTAATTGGAGTTTCACAAAGCACATACCTTGACAAAGTTTTAAAGAAGTTCAAAATGGATCAAGCAAAGAAAGGGTTCTTGCCTGTGTTACAAGGTGTGAAGTTGAGTAAGACTCAATGCCCGACCACTTCAGAAGATAGAGAGAAAATGAAAGATGTTCCCTATGCTTCAGCCATAGGCTCTATCATGTATGCAATGTTGTGTACCAGACCTGATGTGTGCCTTGCTATAAGTCTAGCAGGGAGGTACCAAAGTAATCCAGGAGTGGATCATAGGACAATGGTCAAGAACATCCTGAAGTACCTGAAAAGGACTAAGGATATGTTTCTCGTTTATGGAGGTGATAAAGAACTCATCGTAAATGGTTACGTTGATGCAAGCTTTGACACTGATCCGGACGATTCTAAATCCCAAACCGGATACGTGTTTACATTGAACGGTGGAGCTGTCAGTTGTTGCAGTTCTAAACAAAGCATCGTGGCGGGATCTACATGTGAAGCAGAGTACATAGCTGCTTCGGAAGCAGCAAATGAAGGAGTCTAGATGAAGGAGTTCATATCCGATCTAGGTGTCATACCTAGTGCATCGGGTCCAATGAAAATCTTTTGTAACAATACTGGAGCAATTTCCTTAGCGAAGGAATCCAGATTTCACAAGAGA
Source organism: Triticum urartu (assembly GCF_056163025.1). Taxonomy (NCBI): domain Eukaryota; kingdom Viridiplantae; phylum Streptophyta; class Magnoliopsida; order Poales; family Poaceae; genus Triticum; species Triticum urartu. The sequence continues at coordinate 225,547,350 of NC_141874.1, read as the reverse complement.
ACGAAGCACATCAAGAGATGCTTCAATTCCATCTGGGATCTAGTCCAGGTGGGAGACATAGAAATTTGCAAGATACATACGGATCTGAATGTTGCAGACCCGTTGCTAAGCCTCTTCCACGAGCAAAACATGATCAGCACCAAGGCTCCATGGGTGTTAGAATCATTACTGTGTAATCTAGATTATTGACTCTAGTGCAAGTGGGAGACTGAAGGAAATATGCCCTAGAGGCAATAATAAAGTTATTATTTATTTCCGTATATCATGATAAATGTTTATTATTCATGCTAGAATTGTATTAACCGGAAACATAATACATGTGTGAATACATAGACAAACAGAGTGTCACTAGTATGCCTCTACTTGACTAGCTCGTTGATCAAAGATGGTTAAATTTCCTAGCCATTGACATGGGTTGTCATTTGATTAACGGGATCACATCATTAGGAGAATGATGTGATTGACATGACCCATTCCGTTAGCTTAGCACACGATCGTTTAGTATGTTGCTATTGCTTTCTTCATGACTTATACATGTTCCTATGACTATGAGATTATGCAACTCCCGTTTATCGGAGGAACACTTTGTGTGATACCAAACGTCACAACGTAACTGGGTGATTATAAAGGTGCTCTACAGGTGTCTCCGAAGGTACTTGTTGGGTTGGCGTATTTCGAGATTAGGATTTGTCACTCCGATTGTCGCAGAGGTATCTGTGGGCCTTCTCGGTAATGCACATCACTTAAGCCTTGCAAGCATTGCAACAAATGAGTTAGTTGCGGGATGATGTATTACGGAACGAGTAAAGAGACTTGCTGGTAACGAGATTGAACTAGGTATTGAGATACCGACGATCGAATCTCGGGCAAGTAACATACCAATGACAAAGGGAACAACGTATGTTGTTATGCGGTCTAACCGATAAAGATCTTCATATAATATGTAGGAGCCAATATGAGCATCCAGGTTCCACTATTGGTTATTGACCGGAGACGTGTCTCGGTCATGTCTACATAGTTCTCGAACCCGTAGGGTCCGCACGCTTAACGTTACAATGACAGTTATATTATGAGTTTATATGTTTTGATGTACCAAAGGTTGTTCGGAGTCCTGTATGTGATCACGGACATGATGAGGAGTCTCGAAATGGTCGAGACATGAAGATTGATATATTGGAAGCCTATGTTTGGATATCTGAAGTGTTCCGGGTAAAATCGGGATTTTACACGAGTTCCGGGAGGTTACCGGAACCCCCCGGGAATCAAGTGGGCCTTATTGGGCCTAGGTGGAAGAGAGGAGAGGAGGCAAGGGCTGGCCGCGCGCCCCTCCCCCTAGTCTGAATAGGACAAGGAGAGGGGGGCGGCGCCCCCCTTCCTTCCTTCTCCACTCCTTCCCCCTCTAGTCCTAATCCAACTAGGAAAGGGGGGAGTCCTACTCCCAGTGGAAGTAGGACTCCTCCTAGCGCGCCCTCTCCCTTGGCCGGCCACCCCCTTGCTCCATTATATATGGGGGCAGGGGGCACCCTAGAGACACAACAATTGATCATTGATCTATTAGCCGTGTGCGGTGCCCCCCTCCACCATAGTCCACCTCGATAATACTGTAGCGGTGCTTAGGCGAAGCCCTGCATTGGTAGAACATCAACATCATCACCACGCCGTCGTGCTAACGAAACTCTCCCTCAACACTCGGCTGGATCGGAGTTCAGAGACGTCATCGGGCTGAACATGTGCTGAACTCGGAGGTGTCGTACGTTCGGTACTTGATCGGTCGGATCGTGAAGACGTACGACTACATCAACCGCGTTGTGCTAACACTTCCGCTTTCGGTTTACGAGGGTACGTGGACAACACTCTCCCCTCTCGTTGCCATGCATCACCATGATCTTGCGTGTGCGTAGGATTTTTTTGAAATTACTACGTTACCCAACACTTTATCGATCATGCGCGCGCACACACACACATCATCCCTCTCTTCGATCCTATGGATACCTCAAGCTGATGATACCTCCACTCTCTTCTCGTGATCGCCCCCTCTATATATATGATATATCCAGGACTCTATTTTCACACACATTGCATATGTTGCATTTTTTGATTGACACCCCCCAAAAACACTCACGAACCCACACACTAGATCTCTCTATGTTTGTATCTCTCTCACACAACCCCATGTAGGTGGTGTACATACACGAAGAGAATAGGTGCACGTCCTCACGCTTTGTGCCCAACCACACCCGCGCGGGTACACGGTGGAGCTCATTTCTGTACAAAATGGTAGCCCACGTGCTAATTTGAACGCGTGTAGCGGTTGTTTACCTACGGAGGTCGTGTACCACGCGTGCACAAAACAAAGTTTGACTTGATGCATTGGCGCGTTATTTTTAAATAAAGTTATATCGCTCAATGGCACGTACACAGTATATAAAACAATTTTTATGGAGAAAACGGTAGTCCACTCCACTATATACAATGGAGCCTGCCTGCCTGGGTTTGTCTCTTTTCAGAGTATCTCACACAAGGCGGTGGTGGCCTCTCTCTCTCACCGTTGGTCATTGATCCGGCCGCATCCAGTCCACCGGCGGAAAGGGAGGATGTGCATCATTTCTCCATTCGACGGCGCCGAGGCAGCATGTCCCAATGTGTGGTACCCGTCGTTCTCTCTGACCAAGCTACGGCGCGGTAGGGCCTACGCCACCTTCTCGTTGTCGCAATATGCGCAGATCCCGCCCGCCGCCGCTCACCTAGTTACATCCCGACGACCACCAGGTATCCCCTCCAGCCTTGCTCCACTGCCCATCTTCCCACATCACTTCATGTGGAAAATCTTGCATGTGGATCTACACATAGTTCTTTGCCCAAAACGTAGCTCGTCCGACGTACTTTCCATATTGCAATCTCGTCCTCACACTGTTATCTTCCCTTATGACATGGAATATGCTTCTTTTTTGTCGTCGCATGTGTCATCAACTTCTATTGGCCAATAATTGTTTCCTTCCTACTTCTTCTTTGCAAACAGGGCTATCCATTTCATCTCGTTGCTATTGCGACCTTTTGGTGAACTACACAAATCACTTTTTTCTTAAGAGTGTTTTGTGCAGTTGTACTAAAATGTCACACGGGCAATGTCTACATTTCAGTGCGACTGCACAAAGGGAGATTGGTTTTTCTCTATCCTCCTCATCCAAATTCGAGCCTAATCTTCTCCAACTATTTGCTTAATCTTCTCCAACTAGTTAGTCTTAAGAGAGACTGCAAAGGTGACCGGCTTCTATTTGTGTGTTTATTGTTTCATAAGAAGTCCTCTATTGTCATAATCACACTTAATATCTTTGGAACGGGGACACTCAGCTCTATTTTAGTGGAACTACACAAAATGATCGGAATGTTGCATGCTCCAGACAGCTACTTTTTTTCCCAACATGCCTTGTTGATTTAGGCAGAGTTGGGGGGACATTGGTGCCAATGAAAGCATGGATCAATTTTAATTTAACACGTTCTCACAACTTTTTCTTCATTTGTGATGTAAATACTAGCTCTGATCTGCTAATCATTGAGATGCATTAGCAAGGAAGTTAGTTTTTTATTGTTTCCAAAAGAGCATCGATGGCAAGACACACGAAATAAAAGCTGAAAGCTCAGAGCATTGTACAATTTCATGTATTGGAAAATTATTTGTATAGTACGTCAATTATGTAAACAAATGCTGGAATCCTAATAGCATTGCTAGAAGCCTCTTCAGCATCCGGGTCCATGTGCCATGCACAAAATTATACTTCCTCGGTTCCTAAATATTTTTCTTTTTACAAATTTCAAATGGAAATATTTTAGAGTGTAGATTCACTCAGTTTGCTTCATATGTAGTCACTCATTGAAATCTCAAGAAAGAAAAATACTACGTAGTATATTTAAGAACGGATGGAGTAGTGCACAACCGCATGGGAGACTCAGCCCGGTTGTTGCGCCGCACTAATAGTGAGCAGTAATGAGCAGTCAAATCATAAGCCCCACCTTTCCCACTGTAAGTTGCTCGGAAGAAGCAACCATCAATATGCTCTAAAGTCTCTTTGGTGGTGGAAATGCATGGAGAGAAATGCATCAGAAAGCAGCATGCCCTATAAACTGTGACGGAGGGAGAAGTAGTATGAGGCCATGTTTGGATCATCGTTTCTCTTTTGAATACACTTGAAAAAAATACACAACTGTGCCAATCGTTTCAATTCCGGCTGGAATTTGCACAGCGGCCAGTAACTTACGGGTGTAAGTTATACGCCTCTGTATTGAAATACAACCATTCCAAGCATGGCCTGAAGGTGCAAAACCAAGTACGCGTATGGCCAGTCGGTCAATGCACTTCCTCTTGGAATATCATTGACATGTGGGATCGGAGTGTGAGCAAACCGATCTCAATTGATGGCAAAATGGCCAACCAGCCGTTCCTTGAGAGGGATGAGGAGCGAGAACACACAGACAGGCTCGCACGGAGGCCAAGATATATTCGAGCATGGTTGATCGATATCATCATTACATGTTCGATGTTTTGTAACACTACCATTGGGCTGCCGTTTTCCGCCCTTCTCCCGAATAAATGTGTACTTTATCAAAGATTAAAATAAAATAAGAGTACAGACGCTCCACCATGCGGTTCTAGTAGTAGTACTACTCATACAACTATAAACCTTGCGCTTGGCTCTTCACCTCTTTGCGAAGTCGAACAATGATGGTATTCCGCATGTTGGGTACTACAAGGTATGCTTGTGGCAATCTGACACCGAATGAACTACTGCATGTCCACCGCCGGGGCGAGGGTAGGTTGCATTAGTCAAAAGGCGTAAGCGAGCTTCACCTTGTCCTGCAAGCTTCTCCTCATTCTGCGAGTTGACGGACACACCAAAAATTAGGGCTAGTCCATACTCCCTCCTTTCCGGTTAATATGGCTTAATCTTTTTTGCGGGTAAATGAGAGAGCTTTATTCAGATATAAGCATTCTTAGGACAATCAGCCAAGAGACTGGTCACTAGGAAGTGAGGTACCCCACAATTAAAGAAGAAGGAAGTGAGGTGTTTCATCAAGCCAGCTCTCGGCCACATTCAAAGTACAGCAAGCACGGTCCGCACAAAGATGCGCCGCAAGGTTTGCTGACCTGTTTACATGCTGAATAACAAAAAAGGAAATATTACCGAGTGCTCCTTGTCGGTGTCAAAACCGGCGGATCTCGGGTAGTGGGTCCTGAACTGTGCGTCTAGGCCGAATGGTAACAGGAGGCAGGGAACACGATGTTTTACCCAGGTTCGGGCCCTCTTGATGGAGGTAAAACCCTACATCCTGCTTGATTAATATTGATGATATGGGTAGTACAAGAGTAGATCTACCACGATATCAAGGAGGCTAAACCCCAGAAGCTAGCCTATGGTATGATTGTTGTATATGGAGTTGATTGCCTACGGACTACAACCCTCCGGTTTATATAGACACCGAATAGGGTTAGGGTTACATAAAGTCAGTTACAATGGTAGGAGATCTTGAATATCCGCATCGCCAAGCTTGCCTTCCACGCCAAGGAAAGTCCCATCCGGACACAGGACGAAGTCTTCAATCTTGTATCTTCATAGTCCAGGAGTCCGGCCGAAGGTATAGTCCGGCTACCCGAACACCCCCTAATCCAGGACTCCCTCAGTAGCCCCTGAACCAGGCTTCAATGGCGATGAGTCCGGCGTGCAAATTGTCTTCGGCATTGCAAGGCGGGTTCCTCCTCCAAGTCCTTCATAGAAGATTGTAAACACCAAGAGTAGTGTCCGGCTCTGCAAAATAAGCTTCCACATATTGCCATAGAGAGAATAATATTAACACAAATCAAATCTGCTGACGTATTCCGCAGTGCGTCATCACACTACAGCCAAGTCCTTCACTCGAATCGTTTTCACTTTTCCACCTCAGCGTGTTTTGCGAGGCGGTTTCCTTGGCACGTCTTGTCAAAGCAGAGATCGTGTGCCCCCCTTTTACGGGATTCTCATCAATACGGACGTGGGTAACCCAATCATGCTCGTTAGCATGTTTTCTCGATTAAAGGTGAGTCCCAAACGGTTACAGGGAGGGCTCCTGGTATTCAACCTCTTATAAAGAGACCAGGGCCTTACTCCTTTTCTCCAATCCCAAAACAAGTTCGCTCGTCGCCTTGAGTTCCAACACCCTAGGCTCCAGATTCCGGGCGCCTCAGACCTTTGACAATGTCCGGTTCCGACCTTCAAGGCCGATGGATTCCCTCCTCCGTCACGGAGGAGGATGTGCTAAAGTTGAGAGAGGCTAAGTTCTTGACCGCCAAAATTTTGCACAGGTTGCCTGCTCAAAGGTAGGCTATCCCCAGTCCCCAGCCCGGTGAGAGCGTAGTGTTCGTGTCTCACTTCCTTCGGGGGTTAGGCTTCCCGATGGACCCCTTTGTGAGGGGACTGCTGTTTTATTACGGGCTGGAATTCCACGACTTAGCTCCGGAGTCCATCCTCCATATCTCCTTGTTTATCGTTGTATGCGAAGCGTTCCTCCGTGTTACCCCTCACTTCGGATTATGGCTCAAGACTTACAAAGTGGAGCCGAAGATGATCAAGGGATGGCACGCAGAGTGCGGATGCGCTGTTATAAGCAAAAATGCAGATGATCCATGGCCCGAGGGCTCTTTTCAAGAGGAGCTAGGCTTGTGGCAACGAGAGTGGTTTTATATCACCGCTTCCCGGAGCACCAAGTGGGTGGCGCTTCCTGCCTTTCGCTCGGACGTGCCCACAGACGTGCCCCTGTTACAGGGCCGAATTAAGGATCTCTTGGAAGGAGACCTCAGCTTGGTCAAGGTGACGCAGGTCATGCTGATTCGCCGAATATTGGCCGGAAAACATCGCCCCCTTCGCCTGTGGGAGTTTAATCCAGAGGGACCGCGAGCTCTCCAGAACTTTATGGGCGCAACGCCCGCGGAGATGTATAGACTGTTCTTCGGATCACAAGAGATGTGTCCGGATTTAACCGAGGACGCAGGCCTAAGCTGCAATCGCCTGGATACTCAAGTAAGAAACCTTGTGCCCGGACCTTCTATCCGTATAATTGTTAGAAACTTGCCCCTAAAAGAGCCGTCCTTTTAAACAGGAGTGGATAGCGAAGGCAAAGCTGATCAGGTGTCCGGCTCCCCTTCCTGAAACCAGGCCGGATCCCGTGCTGGTCAGGATGCTGGAGATAATGCCTTTGGAGGGGGAGGACAAGGAAGCTATGGCCTCCTCGAAGGAGGCTGCTCCGAAGGGAGGAACCGACAATTCCTCTCCTAAGGGGAAGAAGAGAGCCGCCTCTGACGACCCGGAAACCATGGCCTCGAAACGGGGGAGAAAATCCTCGTTAGAGGGTCTGACACCGGGGAGTTCCTCGGCCGGACTATGCCCTCAAGGGGATCAGCCCTCCAGCGATCCGTAAGTGGAGAAAAGATTTTCCTCTTGAGGGATGAGGGAAGTCCTTGATTCATATCTGAGAAGATTAAACAAACCTTTATCTTGTAGCTCGGACCTCAGCCCTTCTCAGCAGAGTTCGTCTTCGGGGGATCTCCTTCCGCAGATGATGGAGAGCGGGACGCCTCCCCCTGCCGTGCCGCCTAGCGAGGCAGGCGACCCTGAGGTGTCGTTGCGGAGGGTTTCTCCAAATCCGGCAGGGGCGGAAGGTGGCTATGCGGCCCCGCGAGGTTCTCTGCGTCCGGCCTTTGAAAGAGGTCATGGGACGAGCCCGGCACCGTCTGGTGCTCGGCCAGAGGAGCTAAAGATTCTGCTGGGGCGAGCTTCTATCTCAGAGGAGCACCACGCTTTGATGGGCACAGTGATTGAAAGGATTTCATCCGTAGAGAGCGGATTGTATGAGGCCGTCAAAAGTTTACTGACGGGTTTCAAGGTACATTAGATAATGTATACTTTTGTCAGTTGCGCATGAGTAAGATGCGCCCTGTGTAGATAGTAGCCCCTGAGACTCTGCGCGTCGTCAAGAAATGACGGCATGCGGAGGATCATAATCCCAGGTCTAAGATGTCGCCTTTGAATGTAGGCGGCAGGGTGTCCGGAATCGAGCCAAACTGACGATTTTGCCGAACTAAAGCGGCAACAGGACGTGGCAGATGCCAACGTCACGCTTGTCAATAAGCGGCTTGATGAGGCTCAAGGTATGTAATTCTTCGGGCGGCATCAGGTAAGAACAGTTTTATGCCTATGTCTTACGATGTGTGTGCTTGACGCAGATGGTGCGGCCGCCGTGGAGAGTCTTAGGGCAGAACTTGCCCGAGCTAAAGAACAAGCCAGCGAAAGTGACACGGCCACTAGGAAAGCCCTTGAAGAGATGAGAACTGAACAGGCTGCTCATTGCCGAAGCAAGGAAGAGATGGCCGAGATGGCCGAAAAGTTAAAAAGCGCTATAGACCATTGCAGACTTCTTGAAAAAGAAGACCAGGAGAAACAGACGGACTTAGAGAAGGCCGTTGCCAATGCCAAGGATGCGCGCTCTGTGATGAGAGCTGCGAAGGAGGAGCTGCGTCAGGCCGAATAGATTGCGGCTGGAAAGCCCTTTATGCTGCGAAGGAAATTTTGTGATCCGAAGTTTGCTCCGTTGGACCGGATGTGGAGTGTGGAGGATACCTATCTGGAAATGGCAGCGAGTGCTGCTGATGCGACCGAACACTTTCGAGATTAGAAAGATCGCGAAGTGGAAAAGCTTTTCTGGTCACAGTTTCACAATCCAGAGCGTCCACTAGCAGTGGATGATCGTTTGGCTCAATGGGCCGAACTGAATAGGTTGTCTGGACTTGCCATGAAGTACGTCATGGGTCACCTGTGGCCGGGGAGATCGGAGCCGAAGAGTTATTTCAGCTTGGTGCAGCAATTCCTTGACGTGGTGCCGCGTATAAATGCAATGAAGAAGTCAGCATGCATAGAGGGCGCTAGGATGGCTCTTGCCCGTGTTAAGACATACTGGGCAGAGATGGAGACCACCGTTGTTGCGTCCCGAGATTCGGACAAAAGCCGAGTACCCTCCGAGCACTATTTTCAGGAAGTTCTTGAAGGCGCTCGTGTAATAGAGACGCAGTGCCCGAAAGATGCTAATGTATGATAGCATATGTAATTATGAAGTAATATTTTGATAAACTGTAGTGGCTCTTTTATACTTGTGCCTCCAAGTATTGGGAACACCTCCTGTGCGGCCGTTTTAAGATATATATATATATATATATATATATATATATATATATATAATCTAAAAGATGGCAGTCGTTGGCTTCAGCCCCCACCCACATAGTGCGGGGGTGTTCACAGAAGACACATTTTCACACTTAACCCAACGTCTTGGTCCTACAAAGGAGGTGATAGCGCAGCGGGCCAGGCAACCGGACTATAATTCTTTAACACTTTCACTTAGCCATAGGAGTTTGACAGTGAGACTATTTAGGTAGCTCCTTGGTGGCAACTGCACTCGCCCGAGTTCGGGGCGCGTATGTGCCTGACCGGGAAGCGACCCTTCATTAAAGCGGAGGAATCCGATAGATTCCGATAGGTCATCGAGTGGCTGACCAGTCTCACGCTACATCATGACAGTCAGTTTTCGGCTTTCTCTACTGAGGTGCTCGCCCGGCTGAACCGGGGCACAATCGCAGTAGTTCTCCTAGTGCTACCTTAGCCGATAGAGCGGAACGTAAGGTAGCCGAACTCAGGAGCCGGGCAACCCAACATTTGACCAAAATCATGATTCGGAGCTGATGCATATAATGCCAAAACTCGCGACGCCGAACACTCCCTAAGGTGTTCGGTCTTTATGAGTGCGGGCGAGACAACACTCTTTATGAAAAAAATCCCCCTAGTGTCCAGGTACGTGCAAAAATTCTGACATGGCCACATGCCAAGACGCCAGCCTCCTCCTTGGTTATATCAGAAAGAAAAAACCAGGGGATGTGTAGCAACAAGAGACAGTAAAAAAGGTTTACGCAGGGTCTTAATCTAAAAAGAATCCTTTAGGACGGGTCCCTACTGCACGTCTGCGCCTGTGTCTCCGTTGTGCCGTATTCTGGACGGGCGTCGCACGACGTTCATCTGTAAAAGAGAGGAACTGAGTTGAAAACGGGTCGTGCCGAAAAAGTTTAAAATAAGCAAAGTATAAAGTAAGATATATAACATTGAGCTTTATTGTCTCTTATTGTATATGCGTGGAGCCCCTAGTGCGGGGGTATATGGCTTCTAGGCCTGCATCAATGATGATTTTGCATCGAACTCGTCTATCCGTGTTCGTGGTCTTGAATGACCTATTTCGAAGTTTTTTTTTGGCCGGTGAGGCCATTTTGATGTGGGGCTGACAAAGCGGCCGCACAGTCCTCCGCTTGGGGAGGCGCACATTAGTGCTTCTCCTTCAAAGAGATGATGCCTCGTGGACCGGGCATCTTAAGCATAAGAGATGCATAATGCGGTATTGCGTTAAAGCGAGCGAAAGCTTCGCGTCCCAGTAGTGCTTGATAGCGACTTGAGAATGGGACGATATGGAAGGTCAGCTTTTCGCGGCGGAGGTTATCGGCAGAGCCGAATATGACTTTGAGCCAGAGAAAACCCATACGATGGGTGTCCGGACTAGGTATTACCCCTTGAAAGGAGGTTTTGCTGCGGCGGATTCTTGCTGGGTTTATCCCCATGTGCTGGATTGTATCCTGATATATCAGGTTTAGTCCACTGCCGCCATCCATAAGGACATTTGAAAACTGGAGTCCGCCAATTATTGGATCGAGTATAAAGGCAGTCCAGCCTACATTCTTGATATTCCTAGAATAATCTAGCTGATCGAAGATGATCGGTTTTGACAACCAGTGGTAGGACCCTTTGGGCCGCGTGGTGCGTACCTTTACGGGTGCCGCTCGTTTTGTTATGTGAAGTGAGTTCACTATTTTTACTTCTTGTGGGAAGTTCTTTTGTTTCCTGGTGCTCTGCTTTTGGGGTTCGTCCTCGTCTTCGCTTGGTGTGTCGAGCCCCTTGTGTTCGGCATTGAATCTGCCGGATTGTTTGAAAACCCAACAGTCTTTGTGGATGTGGTTAGCAGGCTTCCCGGGAGTACTGTGTATCAGACATATCGTGTCCAGGATTTTATTTAGGTTGGATGGATCGCCCCTATTATCCTGGGGGGCGATTTTTCCTGATTTTGTCGTGAGCCTTTGAATCCGGCATTGACTGTCGTGCTCTTCGGACTTTTGTCCTTAGTCCAGCGACGGTCCTTGTTGCGTCGCGGTTTTCCGTTTCCATCCCTAGTTTCGTATGTACTTGGGTCGCTGGGGCTGCACCTTGCCAACCAGCTGTCCTCCCCTGCACAAAAGCGGGTCATGAGGCTTGTTAGTGCGGCCATTGTTCTTGGCTTTTCTTGGCCAAGGTGTCTGGCGAGCCATTCGTCTCGGACGTTATGCCTGAAAGCTACTAAGGCGTCGGCGTCCGGACAGTCGACTATCTGATTCTTTTTAGTGAGGAATCTATTCCAGAACTGTCGAGCTGATTCTCTGGGTTGTTGAGTTATGTGACTAAGATCGTCTGCATCCGGAGGGCGGACATAGGTCCCTTGAAAGTTTGCTCGGAAAGCATCCTCGAGCTCTTCCCAGCATCCAATTGTGTTTTCGGGAAGGCTTTTAAGCCAATGCCGGGCCGGCCCTTTAAGCTTAAGGGGTAGATATTTTATGGCGTGGAGATCATCTCCTCTAGCCATGTGTATGTGGAGGATATAATCCTCGATCCAAACTACAGGGTCTGTTGTTCCATCATATGCCTCTATGTTTACGGGTTTGAATCCCTCTTGGAATTGATAGTTCAGGACCTCATCAGTGAAACATAGGGGGTGTGCGGCGCCCCTGTATTTGGGTGTGCCGGATTCTGATGATGGCTTCATAGCGTTGCTTACGAGAGCTTGCTTTCTTGGCCCATAAATGGACCTGACTGGGCCATGATGCGAATCCTTAAGTGGGTCGCATGCCGATTTAGGTGCGGCGCCGCTTGCCGCTTTATGGGGTCGTCTATCCGACCGTGTGGCTTTTTCATTTTTTGAATGCGAGGGCTCGAGGGCCTCTTTGTCGAATTCAGGCAGTAGCTTTCCTTTCGGATAGCTTTTAGTGCGGCGATTGTCGCTGTACTAATCTGTGGTATTGATTACTTTGCTCCATCTAATCCGGAGTGCATCTTCCGCTGTTTTTAGCTTCCGCTTCTGCTTTTTTAGGCTGCGTGCAGTTGCAACGAGCTTCTCACGGAGATTCTTCTGCTCCATAGGTTTATTCGGCGTGAGGTCGTCCGGAATGCCGTTTTCGCCGGAGAAGGGATGTTCGGTTTCTCTATCCGTGTTGCCCTGTTCGGACGGTTGCTCTAAGGCCTGCTCGTCGTCTACCGGCTCGTCCTGCTCTATGCCTGGGTTTTTGTCGAGGCGGGGCTTGGGTTGGCGTTTACGCCGGCGCTTTGATTGCTTTTCGGGGGGTCGAGCTCCCGTCCCATCCCCTTTTTCCTCGTTGTCGCTTCCTTTAGGGTTATCCACCATGTACACATCGTGAGATGAGGTGGCTGTCCAATGCCCTATGGGCGTTGGTTCGTCGGTATCTCCTGCATCGTCATCCATGCTGTCGATGTCTCCGGAGTTAAATTTGAGCACGTCGATTAAATTGTCGACAGTGGCTACCAAGTGGGTGGTGGGTGGGCTTTGAATTTCTTTATCGTCCGTATCCCATCCTCGCTGACCGTAGTTTGGCCAGGGCTCTCCTGATAAGGAGAGAGACTTGAGAGAGTTCAGGATATCGCCACAAGGCGAGTGCTGAAAGATGTCTACGGCGGTGAACTCTATTATCGGCGCCCAATCGGATTCGATCGGCAGGGGCGCGAGGGTTCGGAGTTCGGAAAGGAGTCCGGATCCTCGGAGTCACGGATCATGCAGAGTGCGGGGCTAGCGTTCGGCTCGATCGCCATTGAGATCGAAGCCCCCGAGGTGACGTCCAACCGCTCATCCTCGATTGGCGCAATAGGCTCCGAGTTAGGGGCTGGAACCAATGTGTGTGCGGCCTCCAGGACACTGTCCGGAGGCAGAGCTAGATCATGCCTCTCGAGATAGTGCGGCGCGCTTGGCCGTGGCTCGAACCCATCGAAGATCAAGTCTTCGCGGATGTCAGTCGTGTAGTTTAAGCTTCCAAACCTAACTTGACGGCTAGGGGCATAGCTTTCGATCTGCTCCAGGTGGCCGAGCGAATTGGCCGGCAGAGGGAAGCCGCCGAAGACGAAGATCTGTCCGGGGAGAAAAGTCTCACCCTGGACCGTATCATTGTTGATGATCAAAGGGGCCATCGGGCCTAAAGGCGATGACACAGAGGAACTCTCAATGAAAGCACCAATGTCGGTGTCAAAACTGGCGGATCTCGGGTAGTGGGTCCCGAACTGTGCGTCTAGGCCGGATGGTAACAGGAGGCAGGGAACACGATGTTTTACCCAGGTTCGGGCCCTCTTGATGGAGGTAAAACCCTACGTCCTGCTTGATTAATATTGATGATATGGGTAGTACAAGAGTAGATCTACCACAAGATCAAGGAGACTAAACCCTAGAAGCTAGCCTATGGTATGATTGTTGTATATGGAGTTGATTGCCTACAGACTACAACCCTCCGGTTTATATAGACACCGGATAGGGTTAGGGTTACATAAAGTCGGTTACAATGGTAGGAGATCTTGAATATCCACATCGCCAAGCTTGCCTTCCACGCCAAGGAAAGTCCCATCCGGACACGGGACGAAGTCTTCAATCTTGTATCTTCATAGTCCAGGAGTCCGGCCGAAGGTATAGTCCGGCTACCCGAACACCCCCTAATCCAGGACTCCCTCACTCCTATTTGTAAAAGGATCTGAGCCAGAATTAAGCGAGAATTTGGGTGAGTGTTCCATGCAATCAACTTCCATTATCACATGCGAGAACCCTCGAAGAGAACCAAATGTGTTGAAGATTTCTTTATCACAATTTTAAAATATAATAAGAGTGCAGATGCTCCTCCATCCAGTTCCTAGTATAGTAGAGTACATATCTCTATAGTAGTAGTACTAGTACTAGTAAACTTTGTGCTTGGTTGTTCGCCTCTTCGGGAAGTCGAACAATATTAGTAGTACTAGTATAGTGTATGCTTCTGGCAATCTGACACCGAATTAACTGTTGCACGTCCACCGCCTGAGCGAGGGAGAACTTGCATTAGTCAAAAGTTTATCCTTGTCCTGCAAGCCACTGCGCGCAAGCTTCTCCCGTCCTGCAAGCTTCTCCTCGTTCGGCAAGTTGACGGGACACAGCAAAGTAATGCTAGTCCATACTGCCTCCTTTCCGGTTAATATGACTTCATTTCAAACGAGATAAATACACTGTCTATCATTGTATATTTGTAAAAATACGGTCAGTGGACTTCATAATATGCTCATTGTGCTCAATATATACATTTTCCGGTGTTTATGCGGTCACTAGCTCACCCTGGTTGAGTATGTGTGTGCATGCACGTGTAGGTTGAGCACTTGAGCATGACCGTGTGTGTTCCATTGTGTGCTCGGACATGCATGCATTAGGGCGTCGCACGCGTTTTTACGTCCATGTGTACGTGTGACTGTTGCATCCATGCACGAGATTGTAGTCCCTTACATTCACATGTTCATAAGTCAATGCTTTGTCAAAACGTTGCATGCAAGGTTTAATCGTTCGTTGTTCATGCATGAATTCCCGATATTAATACGTTGGTAAAGACAATTTCTTGAGGAAAACAAGCCCATTAATTGAGTACAAAGGGGACCAATAAGCCAGGACGGAGGGAGTACCAGTAGTGAACCGGAAGGAGGGAGTAAGTACTAGTAGTACAGTACTACATAACAACATGCAGTAACAAAATTCCTCTATGCGCATCCTGTCTACTCACGTCTCATGCAAGAAAATAGAGATAAGTACAAGTGAAACTCAGGAACGGTCATACACGTAGGGGGAGTATGTATAGGGGGCACTAAGGAGCAGTCAAATCACATAGTAAGTTAGTCGGAAGAAGCAACCATCATTTCACTCTTTAATGACACGTACACAATATAAAATGGTTGATATGGAGAGAAAAAGAAAAAGCACTATATGTAGTTATATACACTAGCAGGAGCCTAAGCTACAAGCTTGCTTGCTTGGGTTGCTCTCTTCACAAGCATAGAATGACGTTGGCCACACCGCTGGTCACATATCCGGGCTGATCCCGCTGCTGGGGGAAGGGAACAATGTTCTTTGTAGACGCGGTCGACATCGGCGAGGGAGAAAACCCACAGTCGGTGTGTCCCAATCCGGGGTCCCCGCAGTATGGGCTGATGCCGCGTCCCAACTGCCCTTCTAGCTACAACCCGACATCCCACGTAGTACATCTTACTTTTGGAGCCGGCTTGCGCCACTGCCGCAGCTCCCCATGTAGCTCCATCTCCATATTTGTGATGAGTTTATGTCTCATGAACTAGTGCCAGTACTATTATTATAATCACACTTCTTCAATATATTTGGCATCAGGGATGCTCAGCTCGATTTTAGTGGAACTGCACAAAAGCATCATATGATCCGAGGGTGCCAGCCATCTTTCCTTCGACGAGTTCTACCTAGCCACGAAATTAAATCATGTTTAGGGTTTAGGGTTTAACTCATAGTGACCCCATCAGTAGTTTTTCTTTTGTACATGCTCTCACAACTTTTGTCTTTAGTTGTGAAGTAAATATTGGCCATGATCTGTGAATCATTGAGATGCATCGGCATGCGTGTTAGTTTTCCTTTGTATTTAAAGGAATGTTATAACGGGGCAACCTTGGAGTAGGAATGAAAATGGAGTGGAAAGTTTCTGTTTTTCCGAAGAAAAAATGGAAACAGAGGGAAACCAACGTTTAAATCACGTTTGTCGCATTCGTGTCTCACCCTCATCCATGGCTCGACCCCACACGGTCGCTCGACATGCCACTCACCGCAAACCGAGTATACGGTAACTTTCCTGCCTGCTTGTCGATGGATCGCGCCATGGAGTACTAGCACTACTGGAAGAGATTGATGAGTTGGGGGAGGACAGCTAGCTGTAGCACAGACTCCCAAGAACTTTTTACATGCATGTTGTGACCGGCTATTGCGACCTTTGAACATGGAGCAGTGGCGTGCACTGGGAAGCGGCCCGGGCGACGCTCTCTCGGCCGGCGCGCCGCTTCAATGCCGGTGCTAGTGAGAGGTCATGTCCGCTCTGACCGGGCATGAATGCGGCACTGACCGTTCTGGGCGGGAAGCACGCGCAGGTGATGAAGAGGGTTCGGGTTGGTCAGGAGCGGGTGTGCTAGCGGTCCGGACGCCCGCAAACAAGAGATGTTGTACGTTAATATTGCTGCGTATATAATTAACAACGTAAATAATGTGCTAGTTGGAAAAATATGATTGGAGATGGAGATTGAGATGGAATTTTATGTAAACACAGATATGCATGTCTATGTCTTTTTGTTTTTTTGTGGGAACAAACTTGTATTACTCACGTAGCCAGGCTACACTTGGAGTTACAAAGTTCGACAATGCCATCAGCGCCTGAACCTAGCCAAACAGCGATACGACCACTAGTCCTACCATAATGAGCTAAAGTATGACTCACAATGTTGTTGTTTCGTCGAACATGAGCAATACAAGTATTTCGGAGTGCCATGAGCGATCTAATCTCACGCACCAAAAAACCAAACCGATATCTATCAAGATCTTCATTCCTAATGCTCACCATATTTGTAGCTTCAAGCCAGTCGGTCTCGATATTGATATTTGGAGCTTAGACTCCCCATGTACTTTATTATATTAGTATAATTTACCGTAGAACAATTGTTCTACATTGTGTGGATAAAAAAAAGATTAGTCCACTTCAGTGCTAGCGACAAACCCTCTTTGATGGCCAACAATTCTGCTTCCAGTGCGTTCGCGCAATAACACAAGGTTCTACATGAAGAGAAAATTATAGAACCCCCATGATCCCTTAGGCCTTGTACAACGGTAGGTGCTTAGAAAGATAAACCGGATTTTTCTGAAGCACCAATGCTTATTTATACATGAGAGACACTTAGTTAAGCATCTACCCTATACAAATAGGCACTGGTGCTTAAGGAAAGCCTGGTTTATTTCTCTAAGCACCTCCCCTAAGAACCTACCATTGTACAAGGCCTTAGTATCATGCCTGTACTAGCAGTTCCATTCTCTGGCAAGAAGGAACCATCTGTATTCAGTTTTACCCGGCCATCCTCAGAGGCATGTTTATGTCTATGTGTGTGTGCGACGACTCTCGCGACCTGGAAGCGGGGGCGTGTTTTTGATCGAGTTTTCTTTCTTGGTAGGTTAAAAAATTGTCCGCCAATTTTTGTTTCTTTTTCCTGGGAACGCACATATTCTATTTAAAACCACTACTATGGAGAGATTTTTCTAATCCATTGTATATATAGCCTCTTGTTTGGTAGGGTTTTTCGCGTCTCGCTCTCTCACCCTATCCATATCAAAACCAGATGACAATGTCCACTCTATCTCTCTCCTCACCGGTGGTCACAGATCCGGCCGAATCCCGTCCACCGCGGGAGGTGAGGAGGTGCAACGCTGATGTTGTCGCCGTCGGTGATGGAGGAAGCCGATGCGCACCGTCCTCTCAGAGCCGGCGCTGGCGCGGACGAATGTCCTCCGCGCCCTTGTTCGGTGCCGTCGTGTGGGCAGATCCCGTCCGCCTGCCTAAGCGACATCTCGCCCTCCTGAGGTACAACTTCTTGTACTGGTCCAGCTCCCCAGGTCGCTGCATGTGGGTTTTCTTCTATGCGACTACTCCCCAGCTCCCCATGTATAGTAGCTAGGGTTCGTCGGCTGGTCCAACATCACCTACTATTATAGAGGAAATGCCACTCGAAAAGTTGTCCTGACTTATGCCTCGTTGGTGGTATACATGTTGTTTCGATAAAAAGTACATGGTGGTTGTGCGGTCATTGTCCATATGCTCCTATTGTTGCTGCTAATCTAATACTATCACTGGTTAAATGAAGAAATGTTTTTTTCTCGAGTATCCTGGTTTAGTTGCCATCAAGATAATCATGATGCTTCTGTTTGTTGGTGTACTTTTCATTAATTCTTATTGACAATTGAGATGTTGTTGTTAATCTTGTACCACTGCCAAAACAAAGTAACAACACTATATCCCCCTTTTATATTTTTGCAAACAACGACGCGTATCTCCATACCCGGGCATGTCTTCCTCAATTTTAGTGGAACTGCACAAAATTGGATGGCCATTGTTGTTCCACCTCACTGTCCTCTGTCGCGTGCTTCTTCCTTCCTCGAGCTTGATTAATGAGAAGAAACAGACCACGGTGAGGATTTGTCGAACTTCATAGGTTCCTGACCCAAACTTGATGCCAAATGGATGATGCATCACCATGATGACCTATTGATGCTCATGGTTGCGCCTCATGGTTGCGTCGGCTGGTGAAGCTGGTCGATTTTCCATGAAAAACAAGTTGTCTTCCATCAGTGCTCTTTGATTGTTACCCACAAAGATGATATCCTTCATCAGTTCACCTTGGTTGCATTGGAGACGCAGTCGTCTTTCACGTTGGTGCAATTTTATCACACAATTGGCTATGAACCAAATTTTTCCTCGAAGAAGGATCGACGTTGGTACTACGAGCATAAGTTTTGTATTGATTTCTAAGCCTTCTCACAACTTTGTCTTCAGCTCCCCTGTAATTTTATTTGTCGAACTATTAACTTTGATTAAAAAATGGTGTGGACTAAAAACCCGGATGGACGTAGTCGCCCTCCATTTTTATTTACTCCTCATATTAGATTTGACTGTAGTCAAACTTTGTAAAGTTTGACCAAGTTTAGGCTGAACACAACAAACCATAATTATTGAGAGAGGGCAAACTGTACATACTATCAAACCTTTCCGATAATTGAAATTAAAATTCTTTATTTGTAAACACTCTCACATGTTTCCGATAATTTGGAGCATGTGTGGTTGTTCACTTAAGAGAGGGTAGTGTACCGCACGACCCAGACAGGAAGTGCGACCAGGACGCGTTGATCGTTAGTTCATCGGAAGTAGTAGTTTTCTTCACTGGTACGTTAAATTAAGAGTTTCGTTTCGTACTTAAACAATTTAAAACGATTGTTATGGAGATAATAAGAAAACCACTCCACTATATATTGGTAGTATACACGATTACTATATGGACGCAGCTTCATTGACTTAGTGCACCTGCCTTTGGGTTTATGACAGGTGGGCCCAAAATGTGGCTGGCCCACCTGTCATACAGCCAAAAGCAGGTGCAACTAAGGCACTGGAGCTTAGTCCGTAGTACAGTATATATGTAGTACTTTATAAGGTGGAGCCTCAGCGCTTGTTCGCTAGAGTTTGCACTCTCCACACTCTCGCCGCACTACATACATATATACACACTGGAGGCTCAGCGTTCCTTTGCTAGGGTTTGCTATATTCACAGTCTGTCACCCAGTCACCCCCTTCACCAGATCTAAAAAAGACTACGTTGGCCTCTGTCTCTCTCTCCCCCCTCACCGCTGGTGAATGAGGCATCCGGATCTCATCGCACCGGGAAGGGGAGGAGGTGCAGCATTCACTCTATCGCCTTCGATGAAGGAGGCAATCCACTACCGTCTTCGTTGTTCTCTTTCACCCAGCGCCTATGCGGGAGGGCCACCGGGCCCTTCTTCCTCGCTGCCGTATGTAGTGTGGGCAGATCCGGCCTCCCGCCACACACCTTGCCACACCCTGACGACCCTAAGGTATAAGTTTCTTTGAAACCGCCATTGCTCTAGCTGCATGCAGATCTTTTTAGATTATGTAGTCGAATCTAGGTCTTGGTTCAAAGAGGAAAGAAGGGTGCGGTGGGGTGGAGCATGAATCTAGGACGTGGTTCAATGAGGAAAGGAGGGAGGGAAGTAGTATAGACTGGCTATCTAGCCGCTTTGTTGGTTGAAAAGGGAAACATGGGGTAACCCAGTACACACATCTATAGGGAACCGATCTCTTTGTTGAAAAGGGAAAGAAACTGGGGGGTCGGGTAGTATGTGTAGGACTAGATTTGCTTCCCTCACATAGGAAGAAAGGTTCAAAGAGAACAAATATGGGACCAACGCAGATATGTTGCTTGGCTCCATACTCTGCATCACCCATTTATACGTGTGGACGCACATGGTGCTGGCATGTCCCATGTCCCGTGTCCCATACAACTATTTTGATGTTGTTAATCTAAGAATGCTGCTGGAAAATTGAAGTAATGCCACTGTTAAAAGTAAATTAAATTCATAACGAATGTTGTTTTAAGAGAATGTCTCTGTTAATATGAATCAATGCAACTGTTTTAGAAATGCTACTCTCCTACTTTGTTTTCCATCAAGATAAGTTAGATGCTTCTTTTTGTCGCCGTTTGTTTCAACCTCCTTTATTGGCTTGTAATTGTTTCCTTTCTTGCCTCTGTTAAAATATGGATATCTATTCAACTTGTTGCCATAGCAAACTTAAACGTCACACCGGCGACTTTGCTTGATTTCAATGCAACTGCACAAAACGAGATTGGATTTCCTATTCGTGTTGGCAGATTCGTAGGTGATCTTGTGTGCGTCATGACAGGTTGGTACTTTCCTTCATCCACACGATCGTGCAGTGCGTTTTGAGATGATGTGCTACTTGTATTAGTACTATTTTAAATAAATGTTGAATTGAAGCTATTGTATTGCTCTCTTTTCCCATTAAGTAGTGAACAAAAAAGGTACCAACCCAGACATGATGCTTGTTGCTTTGTTACAACAAACTCTGCATCACCCCCTTTATAAGTGGATGGAAGCACATGGTGTTGTTGCGCCCACTCTCCCCTGGAACTGTTTATGCTTTTTGTTAATCTAATGCCGCTGGTAAAATTAAGCAATGCCACTCTCAGAATTAACTACTGAATCTTAGTTCAAAACTGCAACACTTGTTAGGGATTGGCGGAATTATTATTTTTGTGGCCGCATGTTTCATCCTCCTTTATTTTGCCAGTAATTAATTCCTTTTTTGCGTCTGTTGAAATAGGGATATCTATTCAACTTGTTGCTATTGCCACATTTTTCTTCGCTACGCGAAACATGTATGTTTTAAGAGTGTTTTGTGCAATTCAACTTGAATGGCACACCAGCGACTTTGCTTAATTTTGGTGGAACTGCACAAAAGGAGATCATGGATTTTCATATATGTGTTGGGATTTCTTTCAAGTCCTCCACGCGAGTTGTTTCAAATCTTGGTCAAGAAAGGTCAGTACCAACTTTCATCCACATGATGCTGCAGTGTGCTTTGAGATGTTGTGCTACTTCTATTGGTACTGTTTTGGATAAATGTTGAATTGAAGCTATTGAACAGCTGTGTTTTACCATTGAGTGGTCAAAAATTGTTCCAACCCAGACATGATGCTTGTTTCTTTGTTGCAACAAAACTCTGCATCACCCCCTTAATAAGTAGATGGAAGCACATGGTGTTGTTGTGCCCACTCTCCCCTGGAACTGTTTATGATTTTTGTTAATCTAATGCCACTGGTAAAATTAAGCAATGCCACTCTCAGAATTTACTACTGAATCTTAGTTCAAAACTGCAACACTTGTTAGGGATTGGCGGGATTACCATATTTGTGGTAGCATGTTTCATTCTCCTTTATTGGCCAGTAATTGATTCCTTTTTTTGCCTCTGTTAAAACAGGGATATCTATTCAACTTGTTGCTATTGTAGACTGGATTTCCATATATGTGTTTAGATCTCTCTTAGGTCTTCCTCACGAGTTGTTTCAAATTTTTGTCTTGAAAGGTCAGTACCGACTTTCCTCAGAATTAACTAATGAATCTTAGTTCAAAACCGCAACACTTGTTAGGGATCAGCGGGAGTACAATTTCTGTTAGGGATCGGCCGGAGTACATGTTTAAGAAATGTATTGTTCATATAATGTCTCTGTTATTATATATCAGTTACAGTGTTTTACAAATGGTACTATCCTGCTCTGTAGTTCTTTCTACATGTTTAACCAATGTACTTTTAAGATAATGTCTCGGTTAAAATGAATCAGTCGCATTGTTTTAGGAATGGTACTTTTCTGCTTTGTCGTTCATTATACATGTTGAAACAAGGCATTGTTAAGATAATGTCTCACTTAATATGAATGAATCACACTGATGGAGAATTGCTACTCTCCTGCTTTGCTTCCCATTAAGATAAGGTAGATCAGTAGATGTTTTTCTTCTGGGAGTACAAGTCATCAACCGTTATTTCTCAGTAATTGTTTCCCTTATACCTATTGTTGCTTACCGGGATATCATAATTAAAGCTCGGTTTTATTCTGACTTTGATTTTAGTTGAACTACACAAAAGGAGCCAATGTGTCTAAGGCAAACTGCTGCATTAGTGGGTCCAGTTGGTTTTACCACTTTGCAGAAAGAAGCAGTCACTGTTTCCGCTACATTACATAAGGAATGATCGAGAAGCTTTACAGAGTATTAGTAGACGTTGGTGACATGACTAGTGTGCAGAGAGCATAGGCAACTCTACAACACATGGAGTGCACTGGGCAAAAAAGTGCCCAAACAAGTACAAGAAGCCATGACAGGACTCCAAGTCTATCAATGTCATTCTAAGCAACAATAATGGGGCATCTGGGTATGTTAATCTGTTTACCGTACTTTCAGTTTGTTAGTACACCGATTGGTGGGTTGACACTAGGGCCAATATTCATGTGTGTGTTGATGTGTCTTTGTTTTCTTGCAGCTTATAAATATGAAATCCACAGGGTTGCCCAGCTTGATTTTAGTGGAACTGCATAAAATGTTCAGATGTTTCATGTCCTCCATAATACTTCATAATGCACAATACATCGAATGGTTCTCTAATCATTCGTCATCACCTTGAGCCATCGAACTATCAGATGACAAACTGATGACAAACCCTGCCCGTTCCAGAATCATAGGCATTACATATTTTGAATGGGAAAATCTTGTCAAAGTTTAATCATTAATGTTAGCAAGAAGACATTAGTTTAATATATTGGAACTGGAAAACCTTGTCAAATTTTTCTCATTGAGCCAGAAGACATGCATTTGATATTTTTGAGTGGGACGCCCTTTGCTGTGAGCAACGTCGATCGTTTTTTCCTATTCCTGTCTTCAGTTCAAAAGTAAATATTTACTCTGCTGAGATGCATAGTCACATGGATTTTCACTTATGTAAGGTATTTTAAGAGTTTGTTCTGAATGTTGTCTATGTAATGCCAGGCCTTGTGAGTTTGATTGCAAAGTTGAGCTTGGAATGCTCTGGCATGCGGCATCACGAGCTGTTCACATGCCTCCTGAGAATAATGCTTCATATTGTTTTGCATGTTGAGCTAATGTCTGTGATTTGCATATTAAGAAGATCATCCTCTTCTGTTGTTTCTATGCTTAAGAAGTTCATTGTCTTATGTTTTATTCATAGCCTATACGACAACTCAGGTAGGTTAGAGGTGAAACCATATGAACTTCCAACAAACTCATCATCTTAGGCCGTGATTGGATCGTCGTTTTCCAACAAAACCGCTTGTAAAACTAACGCTTGTAAATAAAAGCAGATGGTCTCGGGCGAAGCGTTTGGTTGGTCGATTTCGACTAGTAAAATATAAACTGGTCTCTCAAATTACACGTGTAACTCGCCGGTTTTCATTACATACCTCGGGCCCTCGGTTTCATTATGCCACTATTTTATGCCTTGTTTTCGATGACAAGTAAATTACACTTGTATCTTAATACATGTGTGAACTAAACCAGAGCTCCCAAGTGCAACCTTACCATTTCATGCCGTCTTAGTCTCTCGAACGTGCTCATAGGTGTTTGATGATCCTGGCTTCCTGAATGAGCAGCGGGCGCTGTATCACACCATTCATAGGGCCTGCGAGGCCCTCTCTGTCGTCCTTTGAGTTATTGCGCTCGCCGTGGCACCGAGCATTGTCAACATGGTCAACGAACACGAGGATTCAGGAGATGACTTTATTTTGACTGAATGGCAATAGGGACCCACTAGGGCCATAGCTGTACGTACGCAAGTGCCTCCTTATTATGTACAACTATATTTTTTGCTTCCTCCTGGTTTCCTGACATCACGGTCCCACGCCATTGTCAACCTATGTAGTCAATAAACGAGAGAATTGCACAAGGAACGGCCGACAGCTCGGACCAAGCAGCTCGACCAGTATTTGTGTTTTTGAGGTGTGAGCACTGCAGAGTTTTTCTTGAGCGATGCTTTCGTTATTGTTCATAGGAGAGCAGGGTATTAACTAGGCGGGCTGCGGCCCGTCTAGCCCGGCCAGATATCCAGCCCAGATATTAATTTTTTTCAAGCTGAAAATGGTTAGCCCAGTTATACTTTTTTTAGGAATACCAGGCAAGGTCAACTTGTTATTCTCCGCCCCGCTGGGCTGCAAATCTTTCCTAGGAGGGATGCATTAGGATTAACAAGAAAATGGGCTTTAAGAAATAATAAATGGGATGTAATTATAAAAAGTGGGCTGTAACTATAAAAACATGCACCAAACATGTAATTAGTTTATAAAATATTACTTTTTGATTTTGAAAATTTTAATTTCATTAATTGTTGCGTGCGCAATGTTTTGTTGGATTTTTACGTAAGACAAATTTATATTGAAATTGTATTTAATTTGACTAAAAATTTCGGGATAAAAATATTTTGGATCCCATCAAAATGTGGGAAATTTTATTGAATTATGTTTTGAACGTTTGGTTGAAATTATTAATCGTTGCCCTAGCTAGAAAATGGGCTGTACTTTAAACAAATTGTAAATGGGTTGTAGTAAATTCCATTAGAATTCAAAAATGGGTTGTACATTCTTACAAATCTCAAATGGGCTATAAGTTCTCTGCCACACACTTGTGGGCCTACTAAGTTGACGCATCCCCTAAAAAAATAAGTTGACGCATATGCAAGGCTTTATCAACTTACAGTCAACACACGGTTCTAGCAATAGTGGCCGTTGGATGTTCATCCAACAGATGTCGTGCTTCTTCTTCAATCTCGGATATTCTAGCTTCACCCACCCAAAAAATGATTCCTCCCCTAACATCTGGGGCACACCGTTTCAGAGGCTGACCTATGGGCCTACTAATTTGACGCGTGCTGAGGGCTTTATCAACTTAGTCAATATAAACGATTCTAGCTGTAGTGACCGTACTATGTCCATCCAACGGCCGTCGTGCTTCTTCAACCTCTCGTCTTCTTGCTCCAGCCTCCCAAAGCAGCGCCGGTTGTGCCACCTGCTCCTACCTCCCATGGCTGGCTGTGCTCCCGCGGAGGCCTCACAGCCCCCTACTACTCCCACCGCTGGCCAGGCCCTGCGGCAACGGCATCCTCACACTGCAGCCGAACCAGTGAACCCTCGTACTCCTCTCCGCATGGGCATCCACTGCCGCGTCTTCCCCGGCTCCGCGTTGTCCCCTTCCTAGGCCTTGCCGTCGTCCACCGCCTTGGTGCTCTCGGCGCGGCGTGGTCAATGTGGTCAACGACCGACTTCCATTGGAAGTGTACTTTACGTGGAGAGGCTGACAGCTAGGTCCATGACCGCAGCAAGGAAGTGCCTCCTTATTACGTGGAAAATAATTATTCCTCCACCTGAAAGTGGGGACCCACCGGACGGGCCACCGTATTTTGCAAAAAAAACGTTTCCCCCCTAACTGTTGGGACCCACCAGCTACATCTTCACACGCAAGGAAGTGCGTCCATATTATGGGCAAAAAAACCATTCGCCCCCTGACTGCTGGGACCCACCAGCTACATCATCACACGAAAGGAAGTGCCTGACAGTCGGGACCCACCTGGTCGAAGCATACGTAGTGTTGTCATTCTGGTCGCGAACGTGTACGTACATACTGGTCGATCGTTCTGTCTGCAGGCTGCAGCGATGAACTGTGGCCGTGCAAGGAAGGGCACATGTCGTAGTTGAGGCACGCAAGTGTCGTAGTAGAGGCGCGCATGTAGCATGTACACGTACGTACAACGGCCAGGGTGCAAGAAAGAAAATACGGCCACGTACGTACATACGGGCGGGGTCTCGAACGCCTACTCGCGCATACGTATGGCCAGGGCTGGTGTACATGGTTGTGGCTGGGTCGGAACGGAGAAACTGCGTCGTCGTCGTGTTCATGGGGAGCCGACCGGCTGGGTCAGAACGGAATGCATCGTCGTGTTCATCGGGAGCCAACCGGCTTGAACGGAACAGCCGATGGAAACGAGGCTTGGCGTACCGCAGAAAGGAGGAAACGGCCTTGTGTTCGACCGGCCACGGTGGAAACAGGATCCTGTTCATCGGGAGGGGTCTGACGTACCGCAAAACGGAGGAAACGGACCTCCTACGGTCGAAACGGTGTCTTGTTGATTGGGAGGGGTGTGGCGTACCGCAAAACGCAGGAAACGGACTTGTGTTGGAGCGCTAAGGTTGAAACGGGGGTCTTGTTCATCGGGAGGGGTGTGGCATAACGCAAAACAGGACTCCACGGGATACTGTTCATCTCCACCGTCGACCTCCTCCAGCCTCCACCCGCGACTGTTCATCGACGAGCTCCTGTTCATCCAGCCTCCACCGCGCACTCCTCCACCAGCTACTGTTCAACCAACCCTCTCCACGGGGGTCCTGTTCAACCACCCCTCCACGGTCTACTGTTCATCCAGACCTCCATCGGCTACTGTTCAACCAACCCTCTCCACGGGGGTCCTGTTCAACCACCCCTCCACGGGCTACTGTTCATCCACCCCCAACCGGCTCGATCGGGGTCATGTTCATCCAGTGGCAATGGCCTCTACTACCACGGGTTCCTGTTCATCCAACCCCCACCGGGAACTATTCATCCAAACCCCCAACAATGCTCACTGTTCATCCAGAGGCAACATCGATCGGCTTCAGTTAGCAGCAGTAGTGAAGGAATCGGTCGATCGGGTTCAGTAACGCGTAGCCTGCAGTGCAATCGCTTGGGTTCAGTTAGATCCCAACGCCTCGCTCGGGATCAGTTAGAGTGCAATGCCTCGCACGCACGCACGTACGTATGAGAGAAACACGCATCGCTCGGCCCCGACCACCCACCGTAACCGGGAACTCCCCTGATATTTTCCTCGCCCTCGCTTCTACCACGGTTTTCTCCGTCATGGACGGCCCAAAGAATGTCATGCAGCTGCGTCTCCGGCCCGCCCAGGACGAAAAACCCATTTTCTGTCATGATTTTTTGTCATAGAAGTAGGAGCCCACCACATCTATGATGATACCGGGTTTTGTCACAATTATCATCATAGAAGTGTCATAAGTATGACAGAAAAAAAATTTCATTCGGCCCAAAATGGCAAGGATGTGTCTTTTTTGTAGTGAATAGTGTGAGATCATTTAGTGTAAGAGAAAATTGAGTGTTGCACGAACTTTTCATGGTGAAGAATAAAAGCGATAGACTGTATAATAAAGGTCGCTATCACGAGGGGCAATGTAATGTGACGTTCTTTTGCACTAAGGGATTGTGCATACAAATAAATAAGCTCATGGCAACCTATGCTTCCCTCTGCGAAGGGCCTATCCTTTTCTTTTATGCAAGAATCAATGTTTGTTCTCTCTATTCCTTTTATTTTTCTCCTTTGGCAAGCATCATGTGGTGAGGAAAGATCTAGGCACATATGTCCAGCTGAATATGGGTGGCATGAGTTATTATTGTTGACATCACCCTTGAGGTGAGTACGTTGGGAGGTGAAACCATAAGCCCCTATCTTTCTATGTGTCTGGTTAAAATGTTTTTCTCATGTATACGCGGTGAGTGTTAGTAATCATAGAAGACTATATGGTGGTTGAGTATGTGGACTTGCCTAAAGGCTCCGACACGTGACCCTTCCTAAAATGATGATGAATTGTAGTTGCAAAGTTGACTGAGAACATAGTTTGTTGGTTTCTAATAGAGTTTTTTGCTTTATACTTCGATTGTGTGATGAATTATTACTTATTCATGAGAAGTATATGATAAAAGTTCTATGACAAAAGTCCTATGTTTAAATTTTGTTGCTATTATAATAATCAACATGATGCGTCTATGTTCGTATTTTGTTTTTATCGACACCTCTCTCTCAAAGCATGAGGACATGTTTTTCTCTCCATGGCCATCTCATAACTCTCAATACACGCCTCTGGAGGATGATCCACCGTATAATTAGGCACCTTATGAGGACCCTTGAAATCCTTAGGCAAACGCTCAGTGCGCAGAGCCAGCACTAAACATGGCACACCAAATGTTCTAGATGTCACTCCTGCCTCCACAGATGTCGAAGGATAAACCGGAGATTGTTGTTGAGCCGCTAGCTGAGCCACCATCTTCGCCTCCCGACGCGCCATGCCCTGATCCACCAAAGTCTGAGCATCAACACCACCGCACGCTGGGTCATGCCTGCGAGGTTGGTTATGGTGTTGTTCACTGCTTGAAACTGCTGACGAGTCAATGTGCCTGCTATAACTCTGGCTTGGCCGAGGGGTGATACGTCCATTTTGCATCATGTTTTCTTACTGTTATTTATAATGTTTTTATCCATAATAATGCTTTTTGGAGTAATTCTAATGCCTTTTCTCTCATAATTTGCAAGGTATACACCAAGAGGGAGAATTTCGGTAGCTGGATATCTGGACTTGGAAAAGCTACCTCGGGCTACCTATTCTGCACAACTCCAAACAAGCTGAAACTTCACGAGGATTTTTTATGTAATATATAAGAATTATTGCAGCCAATAAATACCATAGGGGGACCACCAGGTGGGCACAACCCACCTGGGCGCGCCAGGGAGCCCAGGCGCGCCTTGGTGGGTTGTGCTCCCGTCTGCCCACCTCCGGTGCCCTTCTTTTGGTATATAAGTCATTTTGACCTAGAAAAAATAAGGAGATGACTTTCGGAATGAAGCGCCACCGCCTCAAGGCGGAACTTGGGTAGGAGCACTTTTGCCCTCCGGCGGAGCGATTCCGCCAGGGGAACTTCCCTCCCGGAGGGGGAAATCATCATCATCATCGTCACCAACAACTCTCCCATCTTGGGAGGGCAATCTCCATCAACATATTCAACATCACCATCTCCTCTGAAACCCTAGTTCATCTCTTGTGCTCAATGTTGTTACCAGAACTATAGATTGGTGCTTGTGGGTGACTAGTAGTGTTGATTACATCTTGTAGTTGATTACTATATGGTTTATTTGGTGGAAGATTATATGTTCAGATCAAATATGATATTTAATACTCATCTGATCATAAGCATGTTTATCATTTGTGAGTAGTTACCTTTGTTCTTGAGATCACGGGAGAAATCATGTTGCAAGTAATCATGTGAATTTGATATGTGTTCGATATTTTGATAGTATGTATGTTGTGATTCCCTTAGTGGTGTCATGTGAACGTCGACTACATGACACTTCACAATATTTTGGGCCTAAGGGAATGCATTGTGGAGTAGCAAATAGATGATGGGTTGTTTGAGTGACAGAAACTTAAACCCCAGTTTATGCGCTATTCCGTAAGGGACCGATTGGATCCAAAAGTTTAATGCTATGGTTAGAATTTATTCTTAATACTTTTCTCGTAGTTGTGGATGCTTGCGGGAGGGTTAATCATAAGTAGGAGGTTTGTTCAAGTAAGAACAACACCTAAGCACCGGTCCACCCACATATCAAATTATCAAAGTACCGAACATGAATTAAACCAACATGATGAAAGTGACTAGATGAAATTCCCGTGTACCCTCAAGAACGTTTTGCTTATCCTAAGAGGTCGTTTTGGCCTGTCCTTTGACTCAAAAGGATTGGGCTACCTTGCTGCAATTTTATTACTACTATCGTTACTTGCTCGTTACAAATTATCTTGCTACCAAACTACTCTGTTACTTACGATTTCAGCACTTGCAGACATTACCTTACCAATAACGACTTGTCATTTCCTTCTACTCCTCGCTGGGTTCGACACTCTTAATTATCGAAAAGAGCTACAATTGATCCCCCTATACTTATGGGTCAGCAAGGGGTTGAGTGAATCCGTTCACAGCTATACGAATAAGCCGCTTGTTGAGCCACAGCCGTTTGAAGAAGTTCTTTGGCCATCTGTGTCTCTATCGCAACTGGAGACTAGCCTTCAACTGGAAGAGCCACCAATCGTGATGCCGCAGCAATCATGTTATCCAAAGGGTTAGAATAATGACCCGGTGGTGTCGGAAAATGCTGAGGCGGAGCCATATTCAAACGAGGCAGATCCACAGTGTGCGGCTGAACTGGTGCTCCAGTCACGGGCGCCTCAACCACCCGGTTCAGCACGGGCGGGTCACTGGTCCCTGCCCCCGGCGTGTTAAAAAATTTCTCGCATCGTACTCCAGAGGTAAGCGACTCTGGTATCTCCTTCTTATGATGGCATTTGAAGCGTTTTGATCCAAGGTAAGCCAGAACGACTCCACCTAAATCTGTTGTGCCTGAACGTCCAAAGCAGCTCGCTCTGTGAGCATCCTAACGTTCGCAGCCGCCAGCTCTTCCTTAGCTTGAGCTATCTCATCTCATAACTTCTCAACATCCACCTTACGATGTTCTTGAGTGTCTGGGGTCACCTCCACCCCCATCAAAGTCGCCAATGCCTCCAACAACTCTGTCAGAACTTGAGCCGGTGGGCGCACAGGGCCGCTAGCATCAGTCGTCATCGCGGCCGTTGAGCTGGAGGTCATGGCCGCTGTGGATGTTAAGCCAAGCACCGGCTGTGTACCGTCCATGAAGATCGCAACCCTGTTCGACGACTCATAGGGGTCCGGAATACTGTCACCATCGGAACAGCCCCCAAGCCAGTCGTCTTGCAGTTGATACATTGAATTAGTTTCGGCGGTTGACGATTCACCATCCGAGCGGATGGCTGATACGTCTCCAACGTATCTATAATTTTTGATTGTTCCATGTTGTTTTATTATCAATCTTGGATGTTTTATAATCATTTTTATAGTCATTTTATATTATTTTTTGGTACTAACCTATTGACATAGTGCCAAGTGCCAGCTGTTGTTTTTTCCATGTTTTTTACATCATAGAAAATCAATATCAAACGAAGTCCAAATGCCCCGAAACTCCATGATGATTTTTTGTGGGCCAGAAGGAAAGCAATGGGCCCTAGTTGCACCTGGGGGATGCCCCGAGGGGGGAACAACCCACCAGGGCGCGCCAGGAGGCCCATGCACGCCCTGGTGGGTTGTGCCCACCTCGGGTGCCCCCCCGGACCGCCTCTTTGCTCTATAAATACCACGATATTCCAAAAACCCTAAAGGCATCGGTGAAATATCCATCCAGCCATCGCAGAGTACAAAACCACCAGATCCAATCTAGACACCATCTCGGATGGGGTTCACCACCTCCATTGGTGCCTCTCCGATGATGCATGAGTAGTTCTTTGTAGACCTTCGGGTCCGTAGTTAGTAGCTAGATTGCTTTCTCTTTCTCTCACTGCATTCTCAATACAATGGTCTCTTGGAGATCCATATGATGTAACTCTTTTGCGGTGTGTTTGTTGGGATCTGATGAACTTCAAGTTTGTGATCAGTCATATCTTTTTATATCCATGAAAGTTATTTGAGTTTCTTTAATCTCTTATATGCATGATATCTTTTAGCCTCGTATTTCTTCTCCGATATTTGGGTTTTTTTGGCCAACTTGATCTATTTAACTTGCAATGGGAAGAGGTGCCCAGTAGTGGGTTCGATCTTACGGTGCTTGATCCCAGTGACAGAAAGGGAACCAATAGTATGTATCGTTGCTACTAAGGATAAAAAGACGAGATCTATATCTACCACCATATAGATAAACGGATCTGGTCTACATCATGCCATCGTTCTTATTGCATTACTCCGTTTTTCCATGAAATTAATACACTAGATGCATGCTGGATAGCGGTCGATGTGTGGAGTAATAGTAGTAGATGCAGGCAGGAGTCGGTCTACTAATCTTGGGCGTGATGCCTATGTAATGATCATTGCCTGGATATTGTCATAATTATTTGAAGTTCTATCAATTTCCCAACAGTAATTTGTTTACCCACCATTTGCTATTTTTCTCGAGAGAAGCCACAAGTGAAACCTACGGCCCCCGGGTCTTCTTTCTCATATATTTGCCTTGTGATATACTTTTCCTTTACATTTTTATTCAGATCTATTAAACCAAAAAAATGAAAAAATACCTTGCTGCATTTTATCTTTATTTATTTTATTTGGCGTTCAATCTATCAATTTACTACAATTTACCTCACATCAGTTTGCCTATCTTGAGGCACCGTACCCCGGAAGGGATTGACAACCCCTTTAACACGTCGGGTTGCGAGGTGTTGTTATTTGTGTGGAGGTGCTGCTTACATTGTGTTGCTTGGTTCTCCTACTGGTTCGATACCTTGGTTTCATAACTGAGGGAAATACCTACCGTCGCTGTGCTACATCGTCCCTCCCTCTACAGGGAAATACCGACGTAGTTCCAGCTACCATCAAGGAGAATTTCTGATGCTGTTGCCGGGGAGGATCTTCAACATAACCAGGTTCCTAATCAAAAATTGCATATCCTTTACATTTACATTATTTTCCATTTGCCTCTCGTTTCCTCTCCCCCACTTCACAAAAATTTGCTGTTTTATTTGCCTCTTTTATTTCGTTCGCCGTTCTCTTGCTTTCAAGTCTCGATGGCTAGCGTCCCTACCCCTCCTTTGTCACCAGATTTTGAAGTCTTGTACTTCAAACAAAGACAAGGAGAAAATTTGAAAGATGCCTAGTATAGGCTTATGGAATCGTATCGTATTTCCAACTTAAAGGGGGACGCCAAGGTTTTGCTTCGTAATTTTTACATAGGATTGGCTTTGCATCATAGAAAACTTCTTGATGTCGCCGCTAAAGGAAATTTTATTGAACTTGATGCCAATGCTGCCTATGAACTCTTAGAGGGAATCTTGGGAATTCCACCTCAAAAGAAGGGGCTTCATTTTACCCCCGATGGAGCTCAAATGTTGGACAAACTTGGTGTGCGTAAGCATATGGTTGAATTACAGAAATACAATGAACCCCTCAAACACGTCAATGGTAGTATCAACCGCATGAATACCTTGATTACTCTTTGCAACAAGCGGTTGGATATTTTGGATCTCAAGATGGTTTCTTTTCCGGAGAATTTAGGGAAGCGTAAAGAGCCTCCTGGGTTTGAGAAAACCCTTACAAAAGTTTCCAAACCTTCGGAAGACAAAACTTAGATCCTTGCCTTATGCCTAGCTAAGGGCGTAAAACTATAGCGCTTGTTGGGAGGCAACCCAATGAATAAAATTTATTTTTGCTTTCTGTTCTTGAGTGTTAGCACAATTATGCTAATGTTATGATTGTGGTTTTTATGTTTTAATTAGTGTTTGTGCCAAGTAAAGCCTTTAGGATCTTCTTAGGCAATAGTTGTTTGATCTTGCTGAAAAAACAGAAAGTTTTACACTCACGAAAACAATTATCATTTTTTACTAGAGAGCGATAAAATACCCATGCCAATTGCAGTAGATCAATATACAAATTACTCAGGTCGTCCTAATTTGGCATACTTTTTGGAGTTAAATAAGTATTGGAAATAGTCAGATTGCTACAGACTGTTCTGTGTTGACCGTGCTCGAGACTATATTTTCATACGTCACATGATATGTGTTTTGCTTGGAGCGTCTTGTATGATATGTGTCTTTACTTGTTTTATTTTGTGTTTTAAGTCATCAATCCTTGCTGGAAACACCTATTTGAGAGAGCCAAAATTATATCATGACTTGTTAGAATTTCTCTATATGCTTCACTTAAATCTTTTATGAGATAGGACTTGCTCTAGTGCTTCACTTATATCTTTTTGAGCATGCTGTGGTTTGTTATTTTTGAAGAAATACTCTCTTGCTTCACTTAGATTTGTTTGAGAGTAGTAAAATTTTGAAGAAATTCTCTCTTGCTTCACTTAAATTATTTTTAGAGAAAGAAAGTTTGTTATGCTCATGATTTTCACTTATATTTGTTCGAGCTTATGAAAAGCAACACATGAAAATTAGTGCCAAAGTGATAGATATCCAAGAAGGATAAAGAAAAATAAAATATCATGAAGATCATCGGACAAAATAAACTTGATTCTTAGTAATAGTTTTTAGATATGATGATGTGATATGTGAGTCATGTTGATGAGTAATGATGCTCTGGTAAGAATATTGGTGTTAAGGTTTGTGATTCCCTATGCATGCCCGAAAGTCAATAATCATGCAGTGAAAATTATATCCTACTTGTGGTGCATTATTCGGTGTTAATTATGCTTAATGCTTGCTTATGAGATTATTCGTTTCTTGGTTGGTTGCTTCTCAATCTTTTTGCTTGCCTTCATTTTGCACCAAGTATGACCTCTACTCACTACAAAAAAATACACTTCCGTGATGATACGTGTTTGTCATAGTAGGTCACGTTTTCTGTCATGCATGTACATCCATGACAAATTTATGGCAGAATCCAGATAGTCATACATGTGCTGTCATAGAAGTGTTACATGACATTACCAAAATTATCATCACGGAAGTGTCCACTTCCATGACGATAAATTGTGTGTCATGGAAGTTCTTTCATAAAGGGTGACCGACACATGGCATCCACCGTAACGGGTCGCCGTTAAGTTATCGGGTCCGGTTTTGGATCCGATAACTCGTTAACAGCCCGGACCAATGAGGATTTTCCACGTGTAAAATTGTCATTGGCCGGAGGAAACACGTGTTGGCGCACCGTTGGGACAGATGTCATCCATTCATTGGACAGGAGGCGCCTATGATAGGTGGACACGTGGCACGGCCCAACAGAGGCCCATTCCGGAGAAAAGGCTGGGCCTGTCAAAATAAGCGGGCCGGCCCATTAGCGGCCTACTTGAGTCAAGCCCATATGCAAGTATGGCCCATACAACTTACATAGAATCGACCCATCAAAGTCCCATTCTAGATTTGACAATTTTCAGCCCATCGTTAGTTTAATCCCGTTAACGGCCCGCTACGTCTTTAGGCCCAATTGCGGCCCGAGCTTCTTTCGTCCTGTTAGCAGCCCATCGTCAGTTCCAGCCCATTAACGGCCCGGAATGTCTTTCAACCATTTTCCGGCCCATTCTGCAATTAGGCCAATTCTAGCCCGCTGTGACTTTAGGCATGTCCTCGGCCCATTCGGTAAATGGGCCAACTCTTAACACATTTTGCTCTCAGCCTATTAACGGCCCACACAACAGTTGGGCCTTTGACTTTAGGTCCATTAGGGGCCCACATTCCGTAGGGCATCATTTTAGCCCAACGCGACTTTCGGCCTGTTAAAAGCCTAGTTTGCAAATTGGGCCTCCTCTGGCCCATAACACTTTCGGCCTCTTACTGGCCCATAAAGTAAAAGGGCCGAGACAAAATTGACATTTATTTCGGCTTGCTAGAAGCCCGTGGGCCATTTCCATTTATATGGCCCTATCAAGCTTTTGGCTTGTTAACAGCCTGCTAAGAGCCATTGTTTTGGTGGGCCACATAATTTGGGATCCACTTAATATTATTTTGACCAACCCAGTTAAGGCCCGCTTTGACTACACATGTTTGTTCATTTGTATGGCGTCCAGGAAATGTTTGGGAGTGTTGGACATACTATCGCCTCTAAAAACATACACTATACAATAAAAACACTAAGGCATAGAAACGTGGAATAGTCCTACACTATACAATAAAGAAATTACAGCGAATATACCCACTTGGCACTATAGTTCGGCACCAGTGATAATAAAGCATACACAAATAGCAAATTACATAAACTGGACAAATAAATCTCATACATCATGGACACGCATCAACATAACTTACAATTTGAACTATAATCTCTTCAGAAAATAAGGTTGGCCGGATTCAGATAGCACAAATTTCAGTCTGCAAAATCTCTAATTCCTTCGTGGTTACCTCAGTGTCTTGTTTCATTTTTTGACTCCTGCATCTAGTACCTGCTTGTCCAATCTCAACTTGTTGATTGTACGTTGAGAATTATGTACACGTTCTCTTGCCACCTCTAGTTGATGCTCGAGAACATTAGCACATTCCAATTCCAATCCATAATCATTCGGTAACGGCCATGCCGCACTGCTCGCAGATCTTTGTGTTGATGTCACTTCATCCTGAAATTTTTCTGTAAGTACACATGACTAGGGCAAAAATATAGTTACAACAGTGAACCGAGCAAGACAGACTATTTTGTACATGGGAAAACATGACTAACAATAATGTTGCACGTCATGAAGCATAAGCAGGTGATATTTTTAAAAATTATAAAAATGGTAGTCTGTGCAGCCTGCATACAGAAATATCTCTTAGCTCACGAGAGGAGCATGATGTTCGGGCCAAATCCAAAACACAGACAACTTACAAATTTAGACAGCATGTTGCATATAAGTAAGCAAGCAGTTGGGCATTCTGTAGCTCAATTAAAGTAGTAGGGAGCATAATGAACAACAGAGGGATTCATACAAACCTACTACAGCAAGCAAAACTATGCAATCATTAGCCTAGTATAAACTAGATTGTGAGCCTCATGTAGTAATAGGTTGTTAATAGACTTCAAAGCTTCAGGCACACTTCGCCAGAGTAATTAAATGGTAAGGCCTTTAATTATGTCAACTAATAGTTATACAAGTACCCAACATCAGGCATCATTGTTTGGGAATCTCATCAACTGAGGACAAATAAAGCAATTGAAAAGAGCAAATTAACTATGCCTGAAACAAACAAGGAATTGAACTATTGAGTTGGATACAGTGACTTACCATAACTGGTTGAATAGGCTCAGTGCTGCTCCTAGTTCTCTTGCAAGGCTCCTTCCTAACATCTTGTGCTTGGAAATCCTCAATCTTATCTTCATTGCACCCCTCTCCAAGGTGACACAAACTAGTTACTTGTCTCCATGGAAGATAAATATGCATACTTTCCAGCCCGTGAACAACACAAAAAGATGAGATTATAACAAAACAACACCACATAATGAAACATGCCACATCTCTTGCACTTGCACACAATGAAATGAGCATTTGCTATGTGCACTATGTAAAAACTAGGCATACCTTTGAACTGGATCTCCAGGTACTCTTGGAGAGCCTACTTTATTGTACAGCCAAACCTTTATGTCACCTATGAGTTAGACAAGGCCCCACTACAGCAGCCCTTGGTGTATAAATCGTTGACAAGCACTGTTAGAGTGTTAGGTCAAGAACAACAAGTAATCAAAGCAAACGGTCCTGGTATGGCTGGCTGATGCAAACAAGCAATTAAACAGATGTGTGAGAAAATCTTACATACTCCCTCCTTCCATCTATATAGGGCCTAATTGTTTTTCGAGGCTAGCTTTGACCAAGTGTTATAGCAATAATATATGACATGCAAGTTACACAAAGCATACCATCAAATTCGTACGTGAAAGGAGCTTCCAATGATATAGTTTTCACATCATACATCTCATATATTATTAGTATTATCAATAGTTAAAGGCGGTCTCGAAAAACACATTAGGCCCTATATAGATGGAAGGAGGGAGTATCAAGAAAAGAACCAAAGAAGGAGGCTTAAAGACCATCACTTGACTGACCAGATTTAAGGGGCATTTAAACATCATGTGCAACATATGAACTAACATAAACATTACATATTCCAGATTCCACAATGGAATGCACATGTATTAGGTTATGCCATGTATGATGATGCCTAAATGTACACTATAGCAGGCAGGAGTGATTCATCATTGCACGCACAATTGCATTGCAGGTTAAGGGCTAGTTCTATTCCACCTTTTTAGAGCTTATTGTCAAAATAAGCCATAAAAGATGTAAAGACGCCATTTTTGAGTTATGGGCTTGGGCTTAACTTATTTCGCTTTGGAAGGGGGGTGTTTCGGGTAGAAGCTCACTAAAAATTGAAGGGAAGGGGAATAGTGAAATGACTCTGTTATCTGCCTATATTACACTCAAAATGCAACTGCTCACACCCGTGTGACCCTCAAGTAAAAACAAACATGCAAGCATTCATTGCCCTGCCCGCTTGCATCTCCTCTCCCCTTTCCCTCTACCTCGATCCCCTTCCTGCAGCGCTAGGGTTCCTCCAGCGAGCTGTCGCCGCTGGTCCCATCTGGCCTAGTCCTCGACGATGCTCTGTCCAGCTAGGCTACACGCGGGTAGGACCAAATCTCACCGGCTGCTCCTCCCTCTAGGGCCGCCCCTCATTCTCATGTGGTCCATCCAACGCACTACTCCGGCGAGCACCGCACAACTACGGCTGATGCCACACTATGGCAGAAGGCACCTTATTCCCCCTACCCTCCTCCCAGGCCGTGGCCTTGAGGTGCTATTGAAGGATGAGCTCATCCCACAAGGGGAGGATCTCCTCTGATATTTTGCCAAATTTTCATTCTGATCCACTATACGATGAATTGCTATGAGCTACTTCTGTTGTTTCTATATGATGCATTGCTATGAGCTTCTCCTGCTGCTACTATATGATGAATATCTATGAGCTGCTGCTATATGATGAGTTGCTATAAGCTTCTCATGCTGCTGCTATATGATGAATTGCTATGAGCTGCTCCTGCTGCTGCTATATGATGAATTGCTATGAGCTGCTGCTGGTATATGATGAATTGCACAATGCTGCTGCTGTTGTATGATTAGTTGCTATGAGCTGCTGCTATATGATGCTTTTAGGTGGTGCTGCTATATGATAATAATAAGCCACTTGAACCATCGAATTTCAATAAATAAGTGTTCTTCATTTAAATGTGGGTCATGCGTTCTTCATTTAAATTAGGCAATGGGATCTCTATGGAAAACATTGACCAAAGTAGATTGTGCCATGTAGATGGTATCTTTGTATTTGCATTTTTGAACAAATAGTGATGGTCTGTTTTCCTATCATATTAATTACTGCACTAGGTTCAATTTGTGATGTTTGCAAGTCAAATTAATTTTCATATGGGCAGAAAAATGACAAAATATAATGCAATCTAGACTTTTCACTGATCATACCAAAGAAAAGCTGAAAAGGAAGGCAACGAAAAGAACTGGTTGGCTTATTACCTGGAGCTTATATTCACAGGTGCTTATTTTCTCAGGATAACTCGTAAAAACTGTCCCTAAGAAACTTGGCCAATAGAACTGACATACAAATCACATGTCACGATGATTGCAATGGAGGAGTGACCTACCATAGCACACTGTATAGGCTCACTGATGCCTCTCCTTTTTTGCGATGTTCCATGAAATTGCCACATACATCTTGTACTTTTTCATTGTGTAACCCCATCTGCAAGTTGACATGGCTAGTTTCATACATCTCTACATGATAATACATTGCATATCCCTTGCGCATATTTAAACCACTAGTTAACGATTGTGTGTGTAGCATAAACTAGCCATGACTCTATGTGCTGGACTAGCAGGCACTCCAAGGGAGCCTAATGTAGTGCATTGGAATTCCTACATGCCACCTACGATTTTGTGTAATGTACTACCTCTGTTCCTAAATATATGTCTTTGTAGAGATTCCAGTGTGGACCACATACAGATGTATATAGATGCATTTTCGAGTGTAGATTCACTCATTTTGCTCCATATGTAGCCTATTGTGGAATCTCTAGAAAGACTTATATTTAGGAACGGAGGTACGAGGTAGTATCATGTATGACATCTACATATCTAATTTAGCAGCCAGTAGTAGAAATATTGTCTGCACAAAGGGATTACTGGTCGAAAATCCTAGCAAAGCACGCTGGCAGGCACAAAACAATACAAGAGAGAGAGAGAGAGAGACGCACTTACAAGATCATAGCAATGCCTCAGTCCAGGATCTTAGTTGGCCAAGCTGTAAGATCCAGAAGAAACATCGTCCTTGTAGTTTTTGCCAGCTACATAACAGGTAACAGCGACCTGTTAGTATATTTGAATTACATCGGGCAGGTGATGCTGGACGGGTTTAAAGGTGACAAGTACCTAGGCCGTGGCGGGTGCTTGGCATCTTGCTAGACGGTGGGAATCAGGTTAGAAACGTCAAGGGTGATGAAGCTGTGCTAGCTGTCGGGGTCCGGTAAGGAGATCTAGAACCATCGAGTAGGGTGTTTATGGAGCGGCTCTGGTAGGGTGGACTACGGTGTCGGCGAAGCAGATCTCTGGCCGTGGACGAGGGCATCGGTGAAGCTGCTCCGGTGGTTGGGTTAAGGATGGTGTCGATGATGCGGATCAGCGGCCGTGGACGGGGCATCAGAAGCTGCTCCGGAAGGTTGGATGAGGGTGCGACGAAGCAAATCTGAGGTCGTGGACTTGTGAGTTGGCAAAGCGGCCCCGGTAGGGTTGCGAATGGTATAGGCGAAGCTACTCTGGTAGGGTTCACGATGGTGTCGGTGAAGCAGCTCCGGTAGGGTTGAGGAAGGTGTCGGTGCAGAGGATTAGAGGCCGTCGACGGGGCCATCGGTGGGGCGGCTCCGGGGAGGTGTGGACGAAGCGTCTCCGGTGGGGAGGTTATATGAGCCACTACAGATGCGCTGCGATTGATGAGAGTACCGGCGAAGCAGCTCCGGCACCGTGGACAAGGCCGTCACTGAATGGACTGTGGTACAGTGGTGGATGAGCAGTCTACTTGTTTCTAGTGGAGGTGGGAGGGGTAGATGCGGCCGCAGAAGCAGATCCGGTGAGGTGGATGCCGCTGGCAGTGAATGGGCTTCAAGAGGGGAGGGGTAGAAAGGCCGATGAAGTACGGACGGCGTCATGTAAGATGCTCTGGTGCTGTGGAGTTAGTATTTTTTGCGGGAGGGAGAGAGGAAATGGGGGTGCTATGTGGTGGGGGGAACCGGAAGTTACCAAAGCAGCCCCGACCTATTATGTAGATGAGGGCGGTATTGTAAATGTTGTTTTCCGTGCACCAAGGACAAAAGGGGAATTTCGCATGCTAAAGACTAGGTGGCGGAAATTTTAGAAGGAGGCGGGAGATTTTGCCGCCCGCGGAATCGTTCGTATCCAGCTTCAACTAATTTCGAACCGTGCTAGCGGGAAGGTCATGCCAGACTGTGTACACGGGGCACGCATCAGCAGTTAATAACTAGTGTGAAGTCCACCCCAGAAAAAAGACAATAACTCAGGATGATGCGCCGATAACTTGGACGTTCACACGGGCGCGGCCAATCGTTCTGGTGTAGAGGTGCGTTCAAAAAAGGATCAAACGCTCAGCCTATGTATTTCTCGTGTAAATAGATAATTTAGTGCCATTGGTTATTTACTTTAAACATAATGCATTGACGTGTTAGTGTAGAGGCACACAAAAAGAAATGGATATTGTAGTCCCATAAAAGAAATGGATATTGTAGTCCGCTACTTAAAAGTGTTACCTCATATGATTGCATAGCCTCCATTTCATAAATTGCGAACCTGTTGAATTCATATATGAATATTACATATATTACTTCATAATAGAACCTTAAATCATCCAAGACTAATGGATTTTAATGCCAGAGTAACAATGGTGCATGTACATGATAGCTACATTGGTTGTTTGTAGAAACATCACTGTAACTTTGGCATGCACAATTGAAAAGGTTTATTTAGATAGAAAAAATGTGATATGTGAGTGTCCAATCTTTATAGCGTTGAATCGATATTGTACCTTTGGCCACGATACGAAGTAGATATTGATTTATGTTGAAGCGATGCACGTCCATGATCGCTAGATAGTGATACGTGAATGAATTGTGCAATCTATCTCACACGCATACATATCTCATTTCCCCGTGGGCATCGGAATCACACACGCGCAATTCGTGTATTTCTCTCCCTCTCTCAAGGTTAGAATTCGTCTTTCTACCCGTCCTACAAGTCTATCGCACAGAAACACACACTCTCTCTCTATCGAACACGCCCACCCCTTTAATTCCGCCCGCCCACAGCCACCAATGTCTCAAAGTATAATTATGTCTCTTGCACATATGCCTAAGGTTAACTCGAGTTCCGGAACCATATGAATACATACAATGGGATTCCAGCAGAGCACCTTTTGTTTTGAGATTTCACTCTCTCTCTCTCTCTCTCTCACACACACACACACAGACACACACAAAGACACACACAGAGAGAGACATGCGCACGCGCTTAGACATTGTTTCTCACTTCATTTTTTTCGGCACTTGCACGCACACCATTTGTTTATCTCCGTGATGCTTTAAGTATGCCTCGCACACATGCTATCTACCTATCCCTTAATATAGATATGTGTCACACAAACTCCTTCTCCCTACTAGCAAGATGCCCATGCGTTGGACGGAACATCAAGATGCATTTGTATGAGTAGTTTATCTTGTGGGTGAAAAAGATGAACGAGGGAATGCCTTATTTGCAAATGTGGAGAGCGGTGTGGGTATCTTTTTGCAAAATTGTCATAGTTTCCTTCCTATCCGTCAGATATAAATCGGATGGCCTATATTGCAGGATGGCAGGAACACCATCATCACCAAATCTGTTTTTTATAAGAATAGAGATATGTAAGTGTCACTGCCCCCCTCCCCCCACAGCCACACACACACACTTCACGACACCGAAGGAGTAGGGTGACACCGCGATCTTGATACTAATCTACCGACTAGCTTCTCTATCAAACACACACACACACTACCCGACACCGAAGGAGTAGGGTGGCACCTCGATCTTGATAGTAATCTATCTACTCCTCTTTCAAACACACACACACATACACACACACACTCACTTGTTGTGCCTCTGTGCCTACCGCACACACTCTCAATACATCTTTCTCTCCCTCCCCCTCCCCCCAACCCCAGCAATGACAGCAGAAGGGTGACAACTCGATCTGATATTAATATGTCAATTGGTTTGTCTCTCAAACATTGTGTCTATGTGCCTTGCTCATACACACTCGATACGTATTTTCGTCCGTAGCCCCCTCGATATGTAGACTTCTCGCGCGTGCACAGCTGTAGTGACGATGACGCTGAACCCAGTGTGCCTTGTTTTTACCGGCCTCATGTGATAGTTTTCACCCTATTTTCTATTAATTAACAAGGCAACCTTTTCTTTGTTACTACTAGTGAATCTGAAATCATTCGGGGCTGACATAAAATATATCACTTCAACCCAATTATCGCAATAACTATTTTAAAAGAAACTAGCTAGATGCCCGTACGTTGCACGGAACATCAAGATGCATTGTGTGAGTAGTTTATCATGTGAGAGACTAGCAAGATGCCCATGCGTTACACGGAACATCAAGATGCATTTCTATGAGTAGTTTATCTTGTGGGAGAAAAGGATGAATGAGGGAAGGCCTTATTTGGAAATGTGGAGAGGGGTGTGGGTATCTTTTTGCAAAATTGCCATAGTTTCCTTCCTATCCATCAGATATAAATCGGACGGCCTATATTGCAGGATGGTAGACACACCATCAACACCAACCCTGTTTTTTATAGGAGTAGAGAAAAGGATGAACAAGGCAAAGCCTTATTTGCAAACATGGAGAGGGGTGTGGGTATCATTTTGCAAAATTGCCATAGTTTCCTTCCTATCCGTTAGATATAAATCTGATGGCCTATATTGCACGATGGCACGCACACCATCATCACCAACTCTGTTATCTACTCCCTCCTTTCCTAAATATTTGTCTTTTTAGAGATTTCAACAAGTGACTACGTAAGGAGCAAAATGAGTGAGTCTACACTCTAAAATATGTCTATCTACGTACACATCCGTATGTGGTAGTCCATTTGAAATCTGAAAAAGACAAATATTTAGGAACAGATGGAGTATAATATAAGAGTAGACATGGAGATATATCTCCAACATGGTCTACAACAAAAATGTGTTGGATTGGTTAGCGCCGGATGCTCGCAACGCGATGACCTGAGTTCGAATTCTGTCTTTAACTTTAGATTTTTATATTATATATTACTTATTTAATATATAGTTATTTCGATATTGTACTGACAGTGGAACCCACAGAGTACTTAGAATACAAGATTAAGGATGGACTTGTTTCTTTTTAATTTTATGTACGAAGCTGTAGCCACCCTGCAAGTCACGTGCACACAGTACATGCAATTAGCTTTTTATAGAGTGAGAATCATACACGCAATTAACTCAAATGGATTGGATGTGACTCTATTAATTCCAGCATAAGAGCATCTCCAACGGTAACCGACAAATTTCCTCCCGCTTCCTTCCGCGGAGGACGACATCAAGCGCCAGCGGCATACATTTTCACAACTCTAACCAACTAGATGAAATTCGTGCAAACACAGATTGTTTTCATCTAA
Source organism: Triticum urartu (assembly GCF_056163025.1). NCBI lineage: Eukaryota > Viridiplantae > Streptophyta > Magnoliopsida > Poales > Poaceae > Triticum > Triticum urartu. The sequence goes on along the minus strand of NC_141874.1, from coordinate 225,502,902 downwards.
GCATGAAGGATTACGTATAAAAAAGCCGGATCTTCATATAAACATGATGGATTTCATTACATTTACATGAACTAAGCGATGCTAATCCGGCTCTCTTGGTATAATTAATACTCCCTCCGCCGGGAAATACTTGTCCTAGAAACGGATGTATCTAGACTTATTTTAGTTATAGATACATCCAATTTATCCATTCTTAGAACAAAAATTTCCCGCTAGCCGGAGAGGGAGTACCTAATATAAATGGCCGCCCGCAGATCCCTTTGTCTTCCTCATGTCCGGCAGAGACTTGCAGGGTCGGCGAAGGTCCTTGGAAGAGACGAAGCAACAAAGAAACCACCTGAATGCGCAGTCGTCGCCTCGGTGGTGGACTTCATGGGACCCAAGTGGCGGCGGCCTCCCATGTTCAACTTCTCCTCCATGATGGCGGCAGACACGGAGAAGCTGGCCACCAACTCGTCACTCTCGACGCACCTGGCTTCTGTCTCTGCCTGCATGGCGTTGCCGCAGGCACGGGAGGCGCGCCGATAGGCACAGGAGGTGCAGCCACAGGTGGCGAGGTATGACGCGGCAACGGTAACGCCCGTACCGGCGTCCTCACTGCCATGCTGATGTGGAGCAACTCGCCACTCCTCATCGAGCTGAACTGGAGGAGCGAGTTGCTGAACCACACGCCGGCTTAGGGCGGCAACTGGCTCTGTCGGGCCAAGCGAGGTTGGTGAAGCACCGAGCGGCCTCGCCCATATCCGAAGGGCTCAGCGGGCCACCAGCCGGGTAGTGTGCCAGAGAACGGCTCCTCGGAAGCCATCGGAAGAGTGGAGAAAATGGTGAAGGAGGATATGGGGAGCGGTAGAGGGGTGTGATTCTTGCCCGCTGTCTGTCTGGCCTCGTTTAAATAGAGGGCGGATGGTAGGAGCTTGGCTGGCGTCTGGCCTCGTTTAAACTGAGGGCGGACGGGAGGAGCTCGGCCGGTGTTGCATTCAATTCTGTCCCGCTCATGAACAGACATTTGGCCGGAGTAGGTTTCTTGGTTTGCATGCGACTTTAACGGAGGGGTTTGATGGAGGCGAGGAGGCGTGTTCAGCCAGACGTGTAGCGGGCGGTGCAGTACTATTTGATTTGACAGCGGACGGTGCAGTTCCCGTTACGACTTTAATGCAGACAAGGGAGGGGTAGCGGTTCCCGAAATGTTGAACGGCCAATGATGCATCCTCCTTCAATTAGCATCATGCATGCATGAGGGAAGTAATGGGAGGAGGACTGCGAAAAGAGGCTGCACAATGTGAACGCAACGTAGTTTGCACTCATCTAAAGGTGTCCCTCCATTCCAATGCATCTACCACATCATACGCACCTAAGCATTTGCCTAAGAATTTTCCTAAGCACCTACCCTAAGCGCAAAAGTGCTCACTCCAGACCCATGGTGGCGATGTGCGCGAGCGGCTAGCGGCTGTGCCAGATGGTCCACAATGCCGGCCTGCGGCATGGCGCCAAGTATCGTCTCCAGACAGTGTTGGCGACCGGCTAGTGGATGGCCGCCGTCGACCCCAACTATGACTCTCAGTTGGACCAGATGATCATTGCCACCACCGACAAGTTCACCATCCTCAAGAAGCTCACGGACGACATCACCATACTCCTCTAGCCCGCGCACCCGGGCTCCTCATTGCCTGCCACACTAATCGGCCTCCATGGACGGAACCTCTTTCAAGCATTGGTGGCCCTGCGACTGCCCGCTGGTGCCACGAAGAATGTCCACATGGAGGTCGCGCTCGCCGCGAGGTGCCTCATCCCGCAAGAATTCGTCGACCTACACATCCACGTGTATGAGCAAATCGTGTACATAGGTATCTACAAGGCCAGTGAGGACGCTACGACGTTGGCCTTCCTCAACCGGCTGGAAGCCTTGGATGCCTTTCTTGAGAAGCACCTTGACCTCACCACAAAAGCCACCGCTTCTTAGCCGCCGGTCGGTGGCCCGGTGCACTAAGTTGAGCAGGAGGAGGTCGTACGTTGATGGATGCATCTTTCTTCTTGCCTCCTGTAACCACCACTGTGATTGCATCGTCGTGGCCTTAATTCTTATTGTCCTATTGCATTCTCATTCCAGTCAATACCGACATGTGTGATCCCTTTGCTTAATTATATGCATCACTGTAACTAGTACTCCATCCGTCAATTTTCCATCAACTTCGTGCAACGCACGGGCATCTTCCTAGAAACACTAGGACATGTCGGACCGCATGTGACCAAATTGACGATGCGCCAACCTATAGCTACTACATAGGCTACTTATTTAGTGGAAATAGCCCCGCCCTATCGTTTCCAATCATTATTTCTATCTATCGATCGTGCCAAGGAGCAGAACCAAATGTTACAATTTATACATGTTTCTCTACTCCAACTCCTATAGAAGACTCCATGTTAAAAGAACTCCTATAGAAGACTCAGTTGGTGATGGTGGTGTGTCTGCCATCCGTTGTTTCTGACCATTAGATCTGCATCTAACGGCTCTGAGGTAAGTTGTGGAATTTTTGCAACAATAGCCCACTTCTCTGCTCCAATTTGCAGAAAACCCATTATTATCTTGAAAGCAACCACGTCCCTCCCTCACCTCATCAAAACAGTCTGAGAAATATATTTTGAGTGAAAAGTAAATATATTAGGAGTATATCAAAACAAGAGTGATTTCTTTCATGTTTGTGAACAAGTACTACTATTCTACACTTTGGATCCGTCGCAACACACGGGCACATTGCTAGTAAAAGGAAAAGGCATGCCGCGTTCGCGTCACACCCCCACATGCCCGGGAATCGGGAGTACTTCACAGCCCGTATGGCACGCCACATAGCTAGGGAAGGCGTGTTGCCTAGCATTTTCACTTTCATGTGGGACCGCCGTTGAGCAAACTGACTATTGGCAAACCGCACCCCGCCCGCCGCCGGGTTGGAAAACAGAAACGAGGGGAAAATCTAGCTGTAGCACGGAAGCCAAGAAATTTGGTGTCTGATGGGGCTCGTTGATAGAGTAGGTGCATTCCGTCCTACTACCCCTACTAGTACGGAGTTTGTACTACAATTAGTACTACCACTATACAACTAGGTACGTGCACGGCACATCATCTTAGGAACAAAAAATGGGAAGATCTTGTTTTGGGTGATTTATCTTTTTTCTGTCAACGTAGTATGAATAATATGATGTGGGGGCACCCATCAAGCTTTTGTGGCTCCGTTGCATGGATACAAAAGGTTAGAGAAAAATAAATAGATAATGTGTTTAGAGTGCACTCCACTAAATAGGTATACTTTGGATCCATTGCAACGCACGGGCCGGCACATCTATACCCCTACTAGCAAGATGCCCATGCGTTGCATGGAACATCAAGATGCATTTCTATGAGTAGTTTATCTTGTGAGAGAAAAAGATGAACGAGGGAAGGCCTTATTTGCAAATGTGGAGAGTTGTGTGGGTACCTTTTTGCAAAATTGCAATAGTTTCCTTCCTATCCGTCAGATATAAATTGGACGACCTATATTGCAGGATGTCAGGCACACCATCATCACCAACTCCGTTTTTTATATATAATAATAACTATCAAGATTCCCGTGCGTTGCACGGAACATCAAGATGCATTTGTATGAGTAGTTTATCTTCTGGAAGAAAAGGATGAACGAGGGAAGGCCTTATCTGCAAATGTGGATAGGAGTGCGGGTCAATTGTCATAGTTTCCTTCCTATCCGTCAGATATAGATCGGACGGCCTATATTGCAGGATGGCAGGCACACCATCATCACCTACTCTGCTTTTTATAAGAGTAGAGATAATAATAACTAGCAAGAGGCCCATGCATTGCATGGAACTTCAAGATGCATTTATACGAGCTATTTATCTCGTGGGAGACAAAGATGAACGAGGGAAGTCCTTATCTGCAAATGTGGAGAGGGGTGCGGGTATCTTTTTGCAAAATTGTCATAGTTTGCTTTCTATCCGTCAAATATAGATCGAACGGTCCATATTGCAGGATTGTAGGCACACCATCATCACCAACTCGGTTTTTTATAAGAGTAGAGACTAGCAAGATGCCCGCGCATTGCACGGAACATCAAGATGCATTTTTTTTAGAAAACACCTGTTGTGATTGACCCATGTAGGAGTAATCCCATGTGTGAAAACTAATGATATATTAATTGCACAAACTTCTTTTTTCAAAATGAATTGTCACTATTTATTTTTACTTTATGCTTTACAATGCACAATTCCATGAATCTTAAAATAGTTTTTTATAAAACTAATTGATATTGAACTAGATGAACTATAAGAATTAAACGAACATCTACATCAAGCATATATGACTCAAAGCTTACATGCTATAGTGTGTTATTCATTCATAATTTGGTTACCAAATCTCATGCATGCAATGCATGTGTACCTTACTACTCCCTCCATTCCTAAGTATTTGTCTTTCTAGATATTTCAACAAGTGACTATATACGGAACAAAATGAGTGAATCTACACTCTAAAATGTGTCTACATACATCCGTATGTGGTAGCCATTTAAAATGCCTAGAAAGACTTATATTTAGGAACGGAGGGACTAGTTAGTAGCAGTAAGAAACAAATTCTGGGTTTGGCACAAGCTCGTACCACGGGAGCACCACAAGGCCTGCCGCAGGAGTTACATTTCCCTCTCGAGGCCCACGGGACCGAGCTTCAGTGGCTTAATGCACTGGCCTATGAGTCAATGACATGCGGACCTTAAATGCGGCTGGCCCACATGTCATTCTCACGGTGGTGGCGTGGTTTGTGACTCACTCGATCGTGATGAACCAACCGGTGGTGGCATGGCCGTGGCGAGGGTGCCACAGCTGGGCGTCGAGGGGTTACGAGGCATAGATGGCCACACCGGGGCCGGCCCCACACCGGCGGGTACTACCTGTAGTACAGAAGTACTCCAGCTGAGGATTGATGCCCAGGATGAAATGTGTCACGGCCGCTGGATGAAAATTAGATGGTGCGGGAGTATGGATCAGAGCAGGCAAACCGCGTCCAATCGGGTGTGGGTGTGGCAGAAAGTTGATGGTCGCCGCAGTTCAGCTGGCCCGCATGTCATGCACACAAAGGCAGAGGAGCGGTGGGGCCGAGAGGGATGAGGTGCACGTCGGGGGATGTCGTGCCGTGGGTTGGAACGACGTCGTGGGAATTGCGTGTGGCTGTAGCAGTGGTAGAAACAGTTAAACGTGATGATCGTCGTGGTTCAACTTCCATGGACAAGCTGTCATGTCTGCTGACACATGCATTGCATACCGCTCACTGCAAGGAGAAATAGTAGAGAAAACTTGTTCCAAAGGTACCATTTTCCCGATAAAATTCTCGAGATATCATTAGTTTTTACACACGGGATTACTCCTGCAAGGGTCGATCACAACAGGTGTTTTGTAAAAAAATGCATCTTGATGTTCCCTGCAACGCACGGGCATCTTGCTAGTTATAGAAGCCCACACAGGCATCTTGCCGCAGGGTGTGCCACCGACCCAAACTCATTTTTTTCAGCGCGGCGTGGCCGTAGTTTGGCACACCCCTCTCCACATTTGCAAATAAGGCCTTCCCTCGTTCATCCTTCTCTCTCACAAGATAAACTACTCATACAAATGCATCTTGATGTTCCGTGCAACGCACGAGGATGTTTCCTTGGGGGTTTCTCTAGCACGGCATGGCCGCAGTTGCAAGTTGATGCCCCTTGAGATGCCGACGTTGAGGGGCACCGGTATTTTTTCTGATGAGCAGGTAAGCTAAGTTTTATCATGTAGTAAATGCATTCTAAAGACTACTTCCATGTCCATTTCCTAATTCTCCCCCTGGCCACTGTTTCACAGGTTAGGCTCGGCTCTAGTGGAGATTGGCTTGCATATGTATGGGAGGGTACCAACATCAATTTGCACAACATTTACAACGGTGACACCATTCCCATAGAACCTTTGTCCAACATTGGGATCAGCCATGCAACGGGCCACCGCCTGATTTGGTACGATGGAACCACGGTGAGATTGAAGAAGATAGCACAAACCTTGCACATGGCGGTCAAAGGTGGACCATGCTGTCTGTGGCCGATTGGTTGCCGTACAAGTATGAAGACGTTGTGCTCCTTTCTAACCGCATCTTCACGGTGACAAACAAGGGGACTTGTTTCGTATGGGACACATCCTACGGTATACTCGCTCTCTCCTAGTTTATTTGTTTTCATTTTTTCAGAATAATAGGAGGGTCAACGCCCCCCCCCCGGTTCCATTATTAATAACGAAACCAGAGTTTGTTTTGAATTTTTTTCGTTTTATAAGTTTCAAATTCAAATTTAGAGCTCCCCATAACATGTTGAGATTACAATGTCCATTAAATCGTTGCGTGCATGTATAGTAAATAAACAAATCTCGAGTTTGGTACAAGTTCGTGTAGCGGTAGCACCACAAGGCCTAGCGCAGGAGTTACATTTCCCTCTCGTGGCCCTCATGACTGAGCTTCTGCGCCTTACTACACCTGCCTTTGAGTCAATAACATGTGGACCCGATAGGTGGCTGGTCGACATGTAATGCTCCCGAAGGCAGAGGAGCAGTGGGGCCGAGAGGGGTGAGCCACAGGTCGGGGACGTGTGGTGTCATGGGTTCGAGCGGCATCATGGGAATCATGTGTGGCTGTGGTAGAAACTTGATGCTCGCCGCATTTCAGGTGGCCCACATGTCAAGCACACAAAGGCAGAGGGGCGGTGCGGCCGAGAGGGGTGAGGTGCATGTTGGGGGACGTGGCGCCGTGGGTTGGAGCGGCGTCGTGGGAATCGCGAGTGGCAGTGGATGACACGTGATGGTCGATGTAGTTGAACTTCCATGGACAAGCTGTCATGTCTACGGACACATGCATTGCATATCGATCACTGGAAGAAGTAGTAGTAGAAAAATCTAGGGGGATAAATAGTTCCGTATAGTCAAGCGGACCCATGCTACTACTTGTTGCAAAGACATGCACACCATCAAAATAGTCCATCTATTTCAATATACACAGAGAGGGAATATTTTTTTACAAGAGAGGAAATAGTTCATCCATCCATAATGCCCTGCTTCTAGTGCAGCTTCTTCTTCTTTTTCTTCTTCTTCTTCTTCTTCTTCTTCTTCTTCTTGCTGTTCTAATTTTCTATGGGAGACGCCTTCGCAACAAGCTCTCTGGACCTTGCAGCTATCTCGAAACTCACACGGGCATCGAGGGCAGCATTTTAATCCACTCGTACGTCAAGGAATAATTCTCCCATCCAGATGACCTTAATGCCAGCGTCGCATCACCCTTCTGAAGATTTGTTCTGAGCACAAAATTTGCTACGTCGAACAGGGATGGTGTCGGTTTATCACAATCTTCTACAAGAATCTTTATTTTGGTTTGTACATCAGCGATGCTTTTCAAATCAAGGTCCTACGGCTCCAACTTCTATTTGTCCCTTGCGATGGTTGCCCCATAGAAGTATATGTCCTCCTGAGACAAGAAATCATGAAACTCACCTGGTATGGAGGGTGCGTGTATGATGTGGTACACCAAAACATCATCTTCGAGGCACAGCTGAAGGACGGCAGCGCGTTGGATCTTCCTAGTGGCATGCTCTATGTACTCTGCGTCGAGACCGATGACCTTCATCTCCACCTTTTGGAGGGAATTGGATACATTGTTGATCCACTTCCGAACAACCCTTGGGTGGTCGGTGACTGTGGCAACTATGCTCAACGAGCCTTCAACGAGGACATGTTGGATGCTAAAAACCTGCATCTCGATCTCTTTTGCCATTTGGAACCACTGTACCGGAGGGCTATTGTTTGGAGAATTAGGATTAGATGGCTAGTCTAACTGAAGAAGATGATTATTTATAGGGGCTTCAAAATTACTCCAGGAGGATGTGAAGTGGTTAAATCAATGTGAATGCAGTGTGGTTTGGATGCAAATGAAGATGAAGGAGTGGTGAAGAAGCCGAGGAAAATCGGTTCCCGATGGAGAAGTAAATGGGAGAAGTGGCATGTAGGCAGTTGATTAGACGGCTAGGTAGACTAAACGGAAAGGATACGCGGGTAGACTGAGGATTGGGGCATGTCCATGTACGTGCCCATCATTCTAGCACTACATGTGTCCCCTTTTTTCTGAGCATCGCTACATGTGTCCCTGTACGGCATGTAGATGGTGAGTGGTGAAATATTTTTTGTAGTTTGTAAAAGCACCCAATTAATGCTCTTGTTTTTCTAAAAAGTTTATGTTTACCAATGTATTAATTGCAATGCATGCATGCATAAAGTACATGCATTGGTCAATTTTCTCTTAATACTTGCATGTAATTATTTAATGCACCTTGGAATCCGAACTTGTGATGAGAAACAACCAAATTGAGCCTTATAAAATGGAAAAAGTAAAATTTTGAGATAAGCCCTATAAACCGGAAAGGAGGGAGTACTACTCATGTTCCTACTACTCCTACTAGTAGTAGTAGTAGTACAACTATGGTGCACTTGATGGTCAAAATACTATTATTCATCCGGTCCTCACAGTGAAATGACAAGACCTTGCGCCCAAGGTGACACCAGTCCAGGCGGCGTGTCCGGGTTACCAAAGTTAGCCTCACCTTGTGCACTGTGCAGTCACTGTCACCGCCACTGTATAACATGCCTCACCTTGTCTCCCTCTCCCTCCATCTCCATCTCTGTCTCGCCGGAGATCCTGAGGTCACTCTTCGTCATTTCACTATGCCCCCGCGTACCCTCGCCTCACTGGCCTCCCCCAATACCACTATTCCCTCGCTAGTCGCTCCAGCATCGAGAGCCTTCTCCCCATAAATCAAGCCCCCCAAAACCCCACCTTCCAAACTCCACCATGGCCGAACGCGAACCGCGCAACATCCATATGAGCCGCGATTGGAGCAATCTCCGCAATGACGTCCTCGACCTCTGTTGTTCGTGTATGGATATGTTGAGTGCCATGTGGTTGGCTGCATGCTCAGGGGGCGTGTACACGGCCATCATCGAAGCGAGGTCTAAGCTTTTCAAGACACCCTACTTGTTGCCATCTGGTCTTGCGAGATTTGCTCACCATGATACAGAGGCGTACATGATGCCCCTCGACTTCAATCCGACCTCCATTAGCCGATACTTCTTTGCAGGTATGTAGTGGGTCGCCATACATCATTTCCCTAGACTTCGATCCTATCACCATTGCCCGAAACTTCTTGCCGGTATGTACTGGGTTGGCATGAACTCCCACTGGATGGCTGTCGTCAGAGAAGACGGGAAAAAGTTGGTGCTCGTGAACTTACAGACCTCCCATGAGATTATCCTTCCTCCGTTGCATGATATAGAGTTTTACCATCACGGACCAAGTCATCTAGATTACGTCGTCAATTGGATGCACCTTGTTTTAAAGAAGATTGTAATCTGCCAAGTGCCCACACGACATGCGGATTACGTAGACTTCAAGCTAATTGCCTTGTTCGACAAGGGACTCGCCTATCTTTCCGCCGGTGCCTTCTTTAGCTGGAGACAGCTCAGCTTGCAGTGGATCATCGTCAAAGCCGACTCACACTTCTGTCATGCTATTGAACACAATGGCATCATCTACGCGATCGACAAAGCAGATGGCACCACGTATTGCTGGGACAGCGCGTGTAAGTTGTTTCCATCTGATGTTAATGATGATGCCATGACACTGTTTGAACTTTTTGTGATGATTGACATATCCCTGTTTTAGCAGAATTTGAGTAGAACTATGGCAATGTATTAGAGATGCCTTAAATCACCTATATTTGGAATGAGTTAATTCATGCGATTGTGACCGTGTCATTACAACCAATTTGTACCCCTGAATAATTAAACGGTTAGGAAGATATTGATATTCTCCTTATTTTATAGTAATCTATATACTACTAAATATGAGTGTGTATCCATGGCCATGTTAGTTTCCTCATTTTAATGATGTAGAAACATGCATCACACTATTGGTTTCATCTAACTATACATTAGGGAAGTAAATGTGCATATGGAGAACTCTATATTCGGAAGTAGTGAAATCCTGTAATGCTTACCATGTGTACATACCTATGTTCGCCCTTCAGCAATCAATGGATAGAATAATATGCTCACAAAAATTGCCCACAGAACATGAGTATATAACAATGCATGGTCTGTTAGTTTCCTTGAAGAATTTGTTTGTGAGGACAGAACATGATTACATAACATGCATGACATGGTAGTTTCCTGTGAAGAATCGATTGTGAGATAACATGAGTATAACCATACATGGCACTTCTATATTTTTGAGCCTAGTATACATTTCCCTATATTTTCCTCACAGTTCCAACAGGGACATATCAATGATGTTTCTTGCATTATCCTACTCATACTCTGAACAATGTTGATCTTACATTAACAATGCATGTCCTTTTTGATATGATGCAGTGTCCCTATAGTTACTGTCCTGTGTAATCACACCACCTTTGCCAAAAATAGGGAAGCACAACTGGTTCCTCGCTCGATCAAACGACGGCAAAAGACTGATGATCATTCGGACGAATGAGCCGGAAAAGTTATATTGCAAAAATCCCACTGTATGCAAGCACCATGAAATACGTGAGTTTCCGGCCAGTGGCTGTTACGTGTATGTGCAGGATACCAGCTTGTTGGGGCCTTCGGGATTTTTGGTTTGGAGGCGGGTAAACAGCCTTGGTTCACACTCTTTGTTTCTCGGACTCAATTATACGATTAACCAGGAGATTATCGTTGGCAAGGACCTTGACGGTAGAGAGACTTTGTTTGCTATGGAAAACTATGTCTACACGGCGAGCCCTAGGAGTTCGGGAGCAAACTCCCCTGATTGTCAACGATACAGCCTGCAGCCAAAAGAAGGTGAGAATGAAAATGGCATCTGGATTAACTTTGATCCTTGGATGTGTCGAGTCCGACAGGCAGTGATGTGGTTCAAGCCTTCAGGTTGATAGGTAATTGGGCTGTTGCATTGAAAGGGTGGAGTATTGGTGTCTCTGGATCACTGGTGGCTGAACCGGGGCTGCAAATTATGATGGTGTTGAATCACCCCTCTTCGAATGACGTGTTGTCTTTGCTGCTTGTTCTAGATGGGTAGTTCTCTCTTTTGTTATGCATATTCCTTATCATTTGGTCATCCTCATTTTTGTCACTCTTACTATGTAATAGTTGCCTCTATTTAGAATGTCATTCTCGTCTGGATCATGAGAGTCTGAGCGCTGCAGATGGGTGCATTTTGCTGGTGTAGCAAGACTTCTTATGAACTATCATGTCTTGATGTTTATCTCAGTAGTATTCAGTAGTTAGTGTTTGAATGATGTATATATCGTTGTTTCGAACTGTTTATTGTCTCGAACTGCTGGTGGGCTAAACGAGGGCATCACCATTCTCAAGTGTTCAAAGTATATCTCCTTTTTTTCAAGTTATAATTTGAGCTCAGTGTCTTTTCGATGATGTATAATTTTTTGGGCCAGTGAGGTTCGTTGAATATGGGCCGAGTAGTAACGCAATGCCAAATAGGTCAATTATGACTCTCAGGCCGAGCTCTCAAAAGATCATAAAAGAAGGCTGGGCTCTCTCAGAAAAGAAAGAATAGGGACTCTTAGTCCAACATGTGGGCGCCACCGGTGTTTTCGTGTGCTTGCGCCCAGAGAGCATATTCGCGCGTGTTCGAAATTCATGCTACCTTTTCATCCCCAATCCCCCGCCCCTCCCCCACCTCTGGAATTTTGATTCCTACCCCAGTTCCCCCAAATCCCCCTCCTATACTCCATTTACTCAAGCGTACTATCATGTCGCCGGTCAACGTGGATCTCCGAGCCGGAGATCCTGAGGTCCGTCCTGCCTTCGGGCGCTGTGTGTTGTCGCTCAACAGTGGCATGGCGGCGCTTGACGACCAGTTTGCCGGCAAAGTGCTGATGGTAACCATCAATGGCGACCGGCCTCCCGTCTCTGCGGACGACCTTGTAGAAGCTCTTGGCATTGCGCATGGCATCCAAATAAGTGACTTGCTCGTCGAAGTCTGTCCGCCAATGGCTGATTTCTTCGTCAGGTTCTGGACAACTTTCAACTGCAGCCGTGTGTTCGAATCTTCCCGGTGTTTGTTCTGCGATGGCCTGCTGGTGAGCTTTGATCGGTGGCACCCAGGATAGGGCTCGGTGCCCTCTGAGATTTAGTTTTTAACAAAGCTTACCTTCCACAACATGCCTCGACGTGCTTGGAACAGCGAGTCCATGAATGAGCTTATCAACGACCTTGGAGGTGAGCTCGTAAGTATGTTTGTTCCTCTAGACAGCTGGGCTCTGATGGTTATGGCATGGCTGAAGAAGTCGTCCACCATACCGAAGGTGATTGGTGTTGAGATACCGGTGCAGGAACCGGGGTTGTACTATTCTTCGCCACCAAGGCCGCCGCGGACCACGTTAGGGATGTACCTGTATCGAGTGTTCGTGCATGTCAAAGAAGTGGTCAATCCATCAATCGAACCTGCCGCTACCGCTGGTGCCCGTGTCCGTCGACGACGTCCATTACAGGAGTCAACGTCAGACTTTCCCCATGTTGCTTAGAATGATGGATAGCACATGGCCTACTCCATCGTGCGATAGAGGCCACTGCTTCTTTGGGAGAAGAGGCAGGGCTGACTGCCTGGATGTGCTCTAATTTGAGCTAACAACTGAATCTAGTTAAGTCTGAGCTATGGGTGTGAAGCACTGATGTGCCAGTACATTTAATTGTGACCTGTTCTATTTTTTTTTACCTAAACTTTTTTACAAAGGGTTGTACGTCAACTTAATGTTCTAGCAAAACTTATATATTGTGTTGTCTGTCTGTTTTCTTTGCACGACATTCAAGATATTTCCCCGTCATTGATAAAGATGGTGAACCGTTATGTACGAGTTCGTTGGTTTCAACATAGCCCTACCGGTAGAGATCCACTACTTCCACCCTGATTGTGCCACCTGCGTGAAATTTTTGTATGCAAGTTCAGTGTGCTATGTTGTTCTATATGATTGTGTTAACTATATAATTTTTTACTGAGCATCATCAATGCATATGGCAGAAACATATATTTACGAGCATCGACAGATGGGTCTCTCTCTCACACACACGCACACACACACAAGTGGGACCCGCCGAATTATTTCTTCGCCTTGTTTGGGCCTTTCCAGCGTTGCTGAATGTGGGCTGAGTAGCCATGTAAGGTTGTACTGTACTACACAAGCCTTTTTTCAACATCAGCAATGCAACTGGGCCGACAATTGTACGCAATCCGGGTCAACTTGTTATTCTCCGCCCTGCTGGGCTGCAAATCTTTCCTAGGAGGGATGCATTAGGCTTAACAAGAAAATGGGCTTTAAGAAATAATAAATGGGATGTAATTATAAAAACTGGGCAATAACTATAAAAACATGCACCAAACACATAATTAGTTTATAACATATTACTTTTGGAATTTGAAAATTTTAATTTCACTAATTGTTGCGCGCGCAATGTTTCATTGGATTTTTACGTAATACAAATGTATATTGAAATTGTATTTAATCTGACTAGAAATTTCAGGATAAATATATTTCGGATCCCATCAAAATGTCGGAAATTTTATTGAATTCTGTTTTGAATGGTTGGTTGAAATTATTAATTGTTGTCCTAGCTAGAAAATGGGTTGTACTTTTAACAAACTCTAAATGGGTTGTAGTAAATTCCATTAGAATTCAAAAATGGGTTGTACATTCTTACAAATCGCAAATGGTCTATAAGTTCTCTACCACACACTTGTGGGCCTACTAAGTTGATGCATCCCCTAAAAAATAGTTGACACGTATGCAAGGATTTGTCAACTTATAGTCAACACATGGTTCGAGCAGAAATGTTCGTTGGATGTCCATCCAAAGGATGTCGTGCTTCTTCTTCATTCTTGGATATTCTAGCATCAGCCGCCCAAAAATGATTCCTCCGCCTGACATCTGGGGCGCACCGTTTCAGAGGCTAACCTGTGGGCCTACTAATTTGACGTGTACCAAGGCCTTTGTTACCTTAGTCAATATGAACGATTCTAGCTGCAGTGACCGTACGATGTCCATCCAACGGCCGTCGTGATTCTTCAACCTATGGTCTTCTTGCTCCAGCCACCCAAAGTAGCATCGGTCGTGCCGCCTGCTCCTGCCTCCCATGGCCGGCTGTGCTGCCGCGGAGGACTCACCGCCCCCTACTACTCCAACCGCTGGCCAGGCCCTGCGGGGACGACAGCCTCACACCGCAGCCGAACTAGTGAACCCTCGTACTCCTCTTCGTGTGTGCATCCACTGTCGTGTCTTCCCCGACTCCGCGTCGTCCCCTTCCTATAGGCCTCGCCGTCGTCCACCGCCCTGGTGCTCTCGGCGCGGCATGGTCAACGTGGTCAAGGAAAACGACTTCCATCGGAAGAGCACTGTACGTGGAGAGGCTAACAGTTGGGTCCACGGCCGCAGCAAGGAAGTGCCTCCTTATGACGCGCAAAATAATGATTCCTCCACCTGATAGTGGGGACCTGATACGTCCATTTTGCATCATGCTTTTATATCGATATTTATTGCATTATGGGCTGTTATTACACATTATGTCACAATACTTATGCCTATTCTCTCTTATTTTACAAGGTTTCTATAAAGGGGGAGAATGCTGGGAGCTGGGATTCTGGGCTGGAAAAGGAGCAAATATTAGAGACCTATTCTTCACAGCTCCAAAAATCCTGAAACTTCACGGAAGATGTTTTCAGAATATATAAAAAATACTCAGCAGAAGAGATTCACCAGGGGGGCACACCCTGCCCACGAGGGTGGGGGGCGCGCCCTACCCCCTGGGCGCACCCCCTACCTCGTGGGCCCCCTGGTGGCCCTCCGGCGGCCATCTTCTGCTATATGAAGTCTTTCGATGGGAAAAAATCATAAGCCATCTTCTCGGACGAAACTCCGCCGCCACGAGGCGGAACCTTGGGGGAATCAATCTAGGGCTCTGGCGGAGCTGTTCTGCCGGCGAAACTTCCCTCCCGGAGGGGGAAATCATTGCCGTCGTCATCACCAACGCTCCTCTCATCGGGAGAGGGCAATCTCCATCAACATCTTCATCAACACCATCTCCTCTCAAAACCCTAGTTCATCTCTTGTATCCAATTCTTGTCTCCTTGTCCGGGATTGGTGCTAGTAGGTTGCTAGTAGTGTTAATTACTCCTTGTAGTTGATGCTAGTTGGTTTAATTGGTGGAAGATCATATGTTCAGATCCTATATGCATATTAATACCCCTCTGATTATGAACATGTTTATGCTTTGTGAGTAGTTACTTTTGTTCCCGAGGACATGGGAGAAGTCTTGCTATTAGTGCTCATGTGAATTTGGTATTCGTTCGATATTTTGATGAGATGTATGTTGTCTCTCCTCTAGTGGTGTTATGTGAACATCGACTACATGACACTTCACCATTATTTGGGCCTAGAGGAAGGCATTGGGAAGTAATAAGTAGATGATGGGTTGCTAGAGTGACAGAAGCTTAAACCCTAGTTTATGTGTTGCTTCATAAGGGGCTGATTTGGATCCATATGTTTCATGCTATGGTTAGGTTTACCTTAATACTTTTGTTGTAGTTGCGGATGCTTGCAATAGAGGTTAATCATAAGTGGGATGCTTGTCCAAGTAAGGGCGGTACCCAAGCACCGGTCCAGCCACATACCAAATTATCAAAGTACCGAACGCGAATCATATGAACGTGATGAAAACTAGCTTAACGATATTTCCATGTGTCCTCGGGAGCGCTTTTCTCTATATAAGTGTTTGTCCAGGCTTGTCCTTTGCCACAAAAAGGATTGGGCCACCTTGCTGCACTTTATTTACTTTTGTTACTTGTTGCTCGCTACAAATTATCCTATCACAAAACTATCTGTTACCACTTATTTCAGTACATGCAGAGAATACCTTGCTGGAAACCGCTTATCATTTCCTTCTGCTCCTCGTTGGGTTCGACACTCTTACTTATCGAAAGGACTGCGATAGATCCCCTATACTTGTGGGTCATCAAGACTCTTTTCTGGCGTCGTTGCCGGGGAGTGAAGCGCCTTTGGTAGGTGGAATTTGGTAAGGAAAATTTTATATAGTGTGCTGAAATTTACTGTCACTTGTTACTATGGAAAGTAATCCTCTAAGGGGCTTGTTCGGGGTATCTTCACCCCAACTAGTAGAGCAAAGAGTTTCTCCTCAACCTACTGAACCTACTGAAAATGAAAATGAAAATGTCTGCTTTGAAATTCCTTCGGGTATGATAGAAAAACTACTAGCTAATCCTTTTTTAGGAGATGGAAAAAACATCCTGATGAGCATCTAATATATGTGGATGAAGTTTGTGGATTATTTAAGCTTGCAGGTGTACCCGGAGATGTTGTTAAGAAGAAGGTCTTCCCTTTATCTTTGAAGGGAGACGCATCGACATGGTATAGGCTATGTGATGATATGGGGTCTTGGAATTACAAACGATTGAAATTGGAATTTCATCAGAAGTTTTATCCTATGCATCTTGTTCATCGTGATCGGAATTACATATATAATTTTTGGCCTCGCGATGGAGAAAGCATCGCTCAAGCTTGGGGTAGGCTTAAATCAATGTTATATTCATGCCCCAATCATGAGCGCCCAAGAGAAATGATTATTCAAAAATTTTATGGTCGGCTTTCTGATAACAATCGCACCATGCTTGATACTTCTTGTGCTAGCTCTTTTATGATGAAGACTATTGAATTCAAATGGGATTTATTGGAAAGAATTAAATGCAACTCTGAAGATTGGGACCTCGACAAAGGTAAGGAGTCAGGTATGACACCTAGTTTTGATTGTGTTAAATCTTTTATGGATACCGGTGTTTGCCGTAAATTTAGCACTAAATATGGACTTGACTCTGAGATAGTAGCTTCTTTCTGTGAATCTTTTGCTACTTATGTTGATCTCCCCAAGGAGAAGTGGTCTAAATATCGTCCTCCCATAGAAGTAAAAGTAGCTGCACCTATTAAAGTTGAAGAAAAGATTGTCACTTATAATGATCCTATTGTTCCTACTTCTTATGTTGAGAAACCACCTTTCCCTATTAGGATAAAGGATCATGCTAAGGCTTCAACAGTAGTTCGTAAAAGCAATACTAAAACATATACACCTCCTGAGCAAGTTAAAGTTGAACGTAATATTGCTATTGTTAAAGATCTCTTGTCTGATAATATTGATGGGCATGTTATTTATTTCTGTGATGAAACTGCTAGAATTGCTAAACCCTGTGCTAAAGATAAACCTAGACCTATGGTAGGCATGCCTGTTATTTCTGTTAAAATAGGAGATCATTGTTATCATGGCTTATGTTATATGGGTGCTAGTGCTAGCGCAATACCTCATTCCTTATACAAAGAAATTATGCATGATATTGCACCTGTTGGGATAGAAGATATTGATGTCACAATTAAACTTGCCAATAGAGATACTATTTCACAAATGGGAATTGTTAGAGATGTTGAAGTCTTGTGTGGGAAAACTAAATATCCTGCTGATTTTCTTATCCTTGGTTCCCCACAAGATAGCTTTTGTCCCATTATATTTGGTAGACCCTTCTTGAACACTGTTAATGCTACCATAGATTGCAAAAGGGATGTTGTTACTTTCGGTTTAGATGATATGACTCATGAGTTTAATTTCTCTAAATTTAGTAGACAACACCGTGAAGAAGAATTACCTAGTAAGGATGAAATTATTGGTCTTTCTTCTATTGCCGTACCTCCTAGTGATCCTTTAGAACAATATTTGCTAGACCATGAAAATGACATGTTTATGAATGAAAGAAGGGAATTAGATGAAGTATTCTTTAACCAGGAACCTATTCTGAAAAACAATTTACCTGTTTAAATCCTAGGGGATCCTCCTCCACCCAAGGGTGATCCCGTGTATGAGCTTAAACCGTTACCTGATACTCTTAAATATGCTTATCTTGATGAGAAAAAGATATGACCTATTATTATTAGTGCTAACCTTTCAGAGCATGAGGAAGAGAGATTATTAAAAACTCTGAAGAAGCATCGTGCTGCTATTGGGTATACTGTTGATGATCTTAAGGGCATTAGTCCCACTCTATGTCAACATAAAATTAATTTGGAAGAAGATGCCAAACCATTTCGTGATCATCAACGCCGGCTGAATCCTAATATGAAAGAAGTGGTAAGAAAGGAAATACTAAAGCTCCTTGAGGCAGGTATAATCTATCCCATTGCTGATAGTCAGTGGGTAAGCCTTGTCCATTGTGTCCCTAAGAAGGGAGGTATTACTGTCGTTCCTAATGACAAAGATGAATTGATCCCTCAAAGAATTATTACAGGTTATAGGATGGTAATTTATTTCCGCAAATTAAATAAGGCTACTAAAAAGGATCATTACCCCTTACCTTTTATCGATCAAATGCTAGAAAGATTATCTAAACATACACATTTTTGCTTTCCAGATGGTTATTCTGGTTTCTCTCAAATACCTGTGTCAGCCAAAGATCAATCAAAGACTACTTTTACATGCCCTTTTGGTACTTTTTCTTATAGAAGTATGACTTTGGTTTATGTAATGCACCTGCTACCTTTCAAAGATGCATGATGGCTATATTCTCTGACTTCTGTGAAAAGATTTGTGAGGTTTTCATGGACGATTTTTCCGTCTATGGATCTTCTTTTGATGATTGCTTGAGCAACCTTGATCGAGTTTTGCAGAGATGTGAAGAAACTAATCTTGTCTTGAATTGGAAAAAGTGCCACTTTATTGTTAATGAAGGTATTGTCTTGGGGCATAAAGTTTCTGAAAGAGGTATTGAAGTTGATAAAGCCAAAGTTGATGCTATTGAGAAGATGCCATGTCCCAAGGACATCAAAGGTATAAGAAGTTTCCTTGTTCATGCTGATTTTATAGGAGGTTCATTAAGGACTTCTCAAAAATTTCTCGGCCTCTGACTAATTTATTACAAAAAGATATACCAGTTGTTTTTATGATGATTGTGTAGAAGCATTTGAAATACCTAAGAAAGCATTGATCTCTGCACCTATTGTTCAGCCACCTGATTGGAATTTACCGTTTGAAATTATGTGTGATGCTAGTGATTATGCTGTAGGTGCTGTTCTAGGGCAAAGAGTTGATAAGAAATTAAATGTTATTCAATATGCTAGTAAAACCCTAGACAATGCTCAAAGAAATTATGCTACTACTGAAAAAGAATTCTTAGCGGTTGTATTTGCTTGTGGTAAGTTCAGACCTTATATTGTTGATTCTAAAGAAACTATTCACACTGATCATGCTGCTATTAAATATCTTATGGAAAAGAAAGATGGTCAACCTAGACTTATTAGATGGATTCTCTTGCTACAAGAATTTGATTTGCATATTGTTGATAGAAAGGGAGCTGAGAACACCGTTGCAGACAACTTGTCTAGGTTAGAAAATGTTTTTGATGACCCACTTCCTATTGATGATAGCTTTCCTGATGAGCAATTAAGTGTCATAAATGCTTCTCATACTGCTCCATGGTATGCTGATTATGCTAATTACATTGTTGCTAAGTTTATACCACCTAGTTTCACATACCAGCAAAAGAAAAAGTTCTTCTATGATTTGAGGCATTACTTTTGGGATGACCCACATCTTTATAAAGAAGGAGTAGATGGTGTTATTAGACGTTGTGTACCTGAGCATGAACAGGAATGGATCCTACGCAAGTGTCACTCCGAAGCATATGGAGGACACCATGCTGGAGATAAAACTGCACATAAGGTATTGCAATCTGGTTTTTATTGGCCTACTCTCTTCAAGGATGCCCGTAAGTTTGTCTTATCTTGTGATGAATGTCAAAGAATTGGTAATATTAGTAGACATCAAGAAATGCCTATGAACTATTCACTCGTAATTGAACCATTTGAAGTTTGGGGCTTTGACTATATGGGACCCTTTCCTTCCTCTAATGGATATACACATATTTTAGTTGCTGTTCATTACGTTACTAAGTGGGTAGAAGCTATTCCAACTAGTAGTGCTGATCATAACACTTCTATTAAAATGCTTAAAGAAGTTATTTTTCCAAGGTTTGGAGTCCCTAGATATTTAATGAGTGATGGTGGTTCACATTTTATTCATGGTGCTTTCCGTCAAATGCTTGCTAAATATGATGTTAATCATAGAATTGCATCTCCTTATCATCCTCAGTTTAGTGGTTAAGTAGAATTGAGTAATAGAGAGCTCAAATTAATTTTGCAAAAGACTGTTAATAGATCTAGAAAAAATTGGTCCAAGAAACTTGATGATGCATTATGGGCCTATAGAACTGCATATAAAAATCCTATGGGTATGTCTCCGTATAAAATGGTTTATGGAAAAGCATGTCACTTACCTCTCGAACTAGAACACAAGGCATATTGGGCTATTAAAGAGCTCAATTATGATTTCAAACTTGCTGGTGAGAAGAGGTTATTTGATATTAGGTCACTTGATGAATGGAGAACCCAGGCCTATGAAAATGCCAAGTTGTTTAAAGAAAAGGTTAAAAGATGGCATGACAAAAGAATACAAAAGCGTGAGTTTAATGTAGGCGATTATGTATTGCTATACAACTCTCGTTTAAGATTTTTTGCAGGAAAACTTCTCTCTAAATGGGAAGGCCCTTACGTTATCGAGGAGGTCTATCGTTCCGGTGCCATAAAAATCAACAACTTCGAAGGAACAAATCCGAAGGTGGTGAACGGTCAAAGAATCAAACATTATATCTCAGGTAATCCCATAAATGTTGAAACCAATGTTATTGAAACCATAACCCCGGAGGAATACATAAGGGACACTTTCCGGAACGTTTCAGACTCCGAAAAGCGATAGGTATGTGGTACGGTAAGTAAACCGACTCCAAAACAGTTTTAAGGCAATATTTCTCCATTTTGGAATATTTAGAAAAATAGAAAAATAAGAAGCAGTCTGGGAAGGACACGAGGGCTCCACGAGGGTGGAGGGCGTGCCCTACCGCCCTACCTCGTGGGCACCTCATGTGCTCTCTGGACTCCGTTTTCATACACGACATGTATTTTGGTCAATAAAAATTCATTATATAATCTCCCGAAGGTTTTGACTCCTGTATCATGCAAATATCCTCTACTCTTGTTTCGATTTGTTTTTCTGACAGATCTAGATTATCATGACGTCTCCAAGTGCCCCCAAGGACAAGTTCTTTGAGAAGGTCATCAACCCTTACCTCGCGGAGGTGCAGTGACACCCTCAAACTATTGATGAGGGAGGCCTGGATTAGGGGGTCTTCGGACAGCCGGACTATATCCTTTGGCCGGACTGTTGGACTATGAAGATACGAGATTGAAGACTTCGTCTCGTGTCCGGATGGGACTCTACTTGGCGTGGAAGGCAAGCTAGGAAATACGGATATGTATATCTCCTCCTTTGTAACCGGCCTTGTGTAACCCTAGCCCCCTCCGGTGTCTATATAAACCGGAGGGTTTTTGTCCGTAGGACAACATACAATCATACCATAGGCTAGCTTCTAGGGTTTAGCCTCTTAGATCTCATGGTAGATCAACTCTTGTAATACTCATATCATCAAGAACAATCAAGCAGGACGTAGGGTATTACCTCCATCAAGAGGGCCCGAACCTGGGTAAACATCGTGTCACCTGCCTCCTGTTACCATCCGCCTTAGACGCACAGTTCGGGACCTCCTACCCGTGATTCGCTGGTTTTGACACCGACATTGGTGCTTTCATTGAGAGTTCCACTGTGTCATCATCATAAGGAGGATGACTCGCCTCATTGTCAAGGACAACATCACCTCTGGGGGAGCCCTGGCTGTAGGCCAAACTCTCCGACTAGGCGGCTTCATCATGACCGCCCGCTCGGCTGCGGCGCCGACGATGACCTCTCGTGTCATAAAAAATAGCCTCCATATCGGCTCGAAATTTGTCGAGCAGATGGATCCAATGGAGCTCTCCTCTTTGAACGAGCTCTTGGATCGCATCGCCGCTCTGGGAGTCACTACGGACTACGATCGGATCGGGCTTAAACCCGACCAAAGGGAGATTAACTCTCTGCCGGTCACCCATCAGATAGCGGTGGTGCAGGAGCAATGCGGCGATTCTCCCTCTATCCTGAGGAATAAGTATGTCCGGATTCCCGAGCTCCCCGAGCCGGATACTCGCTCACGGGAGGACACCGCCCTAACCCTGAATCCAGAATCAAGCCGCATACCGAACCCACAGGGCAACATCCCGCAGCCCAAACTTCCAAGATGGGAAACTCCCCTGCCCAAGGAACACAGATTGGGTCAAGGTCTGGACTTAAATCCACCCACCCACCCAGATACAAACGATCTTTCCCACATTAGGCAAGCGCCCCAAGAGACAGTACATCACTATTGGGCCAGATTCCTCCTTGTAATGAACAAGGTCAAGGACTGTCGCGAGGAAGACGCAATTTCGTTCTTTTGCAACAATTGCACAGAGAAGGGAGACCTCAACACCATAAGTCGCCGTGACATAGCACACTTCGCTGACTTGGCGGCCATAGTACGGAAATACTGTGCGATGGAAAGTGCCTGGAAAACCCAAACGCAATTCTGGGATAATCCGGCTCTGACAAGACCCCTAGTCCAGACTAAAAGGGTGCACTCTCATAAGTCGCTTGACTCAATTACAAAGAGGCAAAAGCCCACTACAGGGCGTGGAACCGTATTGGAGGGATGGCTTAACGGGCCCTGCAAAATCCATAGTACAGCGGATACCATATCAACACACAGCCTTAGTACATGTTGGGTACTCCGGCAGGTGGCCAAAAGCGGTGAGGATCTCCTCACCCAAAATACCTCAGAGCACCTTCCCACGGATAACAATATAGTATTAACGGTCTTCGAGACCTTTGCCTCAAATAATAGACGTAAGCGAGCACTCCACAGCCTTGCCGAAGTCTGCCACGTGGCAGCAATAAATCCATGGAGCGACACGGCTATCACCTTCAACGCCAGTGACGAACCTAAATTCCGAACAGCCCGAGCACCAGCCGCTTTGGTCCTTAGTCCAATTGTGGACGGCTTTCGGCTCACTAAGGTGCTCATGGACGGAGGCAGCGGATTAAACCTCATTTATGAGGAAACTCTCCAAAAAATGGAAATAGACAGGAACCATATTGAGCAAAGCAGTACGACCTTCCGAGGAATCATCCCTAGTCGGGAGGAACGTTGTGCTGGGAAAATCACACTTGATGTGGTATTCGGCACTCCGGAAAATTACAGGCCCGAAGAAATTACATTCCAAGTGGCCCCGTTCAGTAGCGGATACCACGCCCTTCTAGGGCGGGAGGCATTCACGATTTTTCAATCCATACCCCATTACGGGTACATGAAGCTCAAAATGCTCAGACCCAATGGAATCATCACTCTAGTTAGTGATTCGGACATAGCACTCCGTGCCGAGAACAAAACAGCCGCACTAGCCCACGAGACATTATCTGAAGCCCTTGTGGCAGAGGAGTTAACCGCGCTGCGCTTCATGGTGGATAGGGACGACGTGATACTATACAAAAGATCCAAGTCCACATCCTTTAAACCAGCGGACGAAATAGTCAAATTCCAAGTCCATCCAACGGACCCCACAAAAACAGCATCCATAGGGGCATAGTTAAACCCCGCTGTAGACGCCGCACTACGGGAGTTTCTGCACGAGAATTGGGACATATTCGCCTGGCATCCTTTAGACATGCCAGGAATCCCACACAGATTGGCCGAGCATAGCCTTAATGTGCTAAAAGGATTCAAGCCGGTCAAGCAGACTCTTCGGCGTTTCTCTGAACCTAAGCAACAAGCCATGGGAGAAGAGCTAGCCAAGCTACTGGAGGCCGGATTTATTAGAGAAATAGAACATTCGGATTGGCTAGCAAACCTGGTCATGGTACCAAAGAAGGACAAATCCTGGCGCCTATGCGTAGACTTCAAAGACCTTAATAAGGCTTGCCCAAAGGATCCCTTTCCACTCCCTCGCATCGATCAAATCATCGACGCTACCGCAGGACACGAACCATTGTGCTTCCTCGACGCATACTCCGGTTACCACCAGATTATCTGATCAAGCCACAACAACATTTATCACTCCATACGGCCCCTTCTGTTTTAACACAATGCCCTTCAAGCTCAAACTCGCCGACGCAACATATCAGCGCATGATCTAGACATGTCTGGAAAAGCAGATCGGCAAAACTATGGAGGCATATGTAGACGATGTGGTCATTAAAACCAGACACGTCGACTCTTTAATAGACGACTTGAGGCTCATGTTCACCAATCTCCGAAAATACGATATTAAGCTCAATCCGGAAAAATGCGTTTTTGGTGTTCCCGCCGGAAAGCCCCTGGGCTTCATCGTCTCCGGTAGAGGAATCGAAGCAAATCCGGCTAAAATCCGAGCTTTGTCGCAGTTGGCTATCCCAACTGACCTCAAGCAAATCCAGAAATTAACTGGATTTGTGGCGGCTTTAAGCCGCTTTATCTCCCGATTAGGAGAAAAGGCACTACCCCTTTATCGCCTTCTTCGGTGCACCGAACACTTCGAGTGGACGGACGCATCCACGGCCGGACTGGAAGAAATAAAAGCCATCCTGGCAACCAACCCAATCTTGGCCGCGCCAACTGTTGGCGAACCAATGCTATTATATATAGCAGCAACTCATCAAGTTGTAAGCGCAATGCTCGTCGTCGAACGAGAGATGGACGGACATAAATTCCCACTTCAAAAGCTGGTATATTATGTATCCACCGTCCTCACTCCATGCAAATCACGGTACCCACATTATCAAAAGATAGCATACGCGGTATTCATGGCATCCCGGAAATTACGACACTACTTTCAAGAGTGTTCAATCACGGTGCCACGGGCCGGATTGCCAAATGGGCCATCTAGCTCCTCCCATTCGACATAACATACAAACCACGGCGAGCCATTAAGTCGCAAGTATTGGCCGATTTCGTCGCCGAATGGATGGAAGCCAAACTCCCTAAAGAGTACGGTGCATACTCCAATTGGATCATGCACTTTGACGGCTCTAAAATGCTGGCTGGTCTAGGGCTGGCGTCGTTCTGACGTCCCCCACCGGAGATACAATGCAATACGTACTCCAAATACTATACACAGACTCCAATAACGCAGCCGAATACGAGGCCCTATTACACGGTCTCCTGATGGCAATCTCCATGGGTATCCAACGCCTAGAGGTGCGTGGGGACTCGAACCTTGCAATATCCCAAATAAACGGAGACTTCGACGCCAAGGATCCGAAAATGGCGGCATATCACAACGCCGTCCTCAAAATGTCAGCTCAGTTCGAGGGGCTTGAATTCCACCATGTGGCTCGGGAAAACAACCAGGCGGCGGACATCCTCGCCTGTATCGTCGCTAAACGCGACCCTGTCCCACCGAACATCTTCCTGGAAAGACTATTTAAACCATCCGTGGTATGGGAAGGGCACACCGGCAAAAATAGTCCGGACCTGGCCACAACCCCAGATACCAAACACTCTAACACAATCGGAGGCTCTGCCACCGAAATAACACCTTCAGCCCACGTGATAATGGCCGTCATCGCCCCGTGGACAGAACCATTCTTGTCCTACCTAACTAGGCAGGAACTATCCGAGGACCAAAATGAGGCACGCTGCATAGTGCGGCGATCTAAATCCTACAAGGTCCACGAGGGAGAGCTTTATAAGAAAAGCACAACCGGAGTCCTTCAAAGGTGCATCTCCGAAGAGGAAGGGCGGAAGCTTTTGGCAGAAATCCACGCCGGACTCGGCAGCCACCACGCCGCAGCTCGGGCCCTTGTAAGCAAGGCCTTCCATACAGGTTTTTATTGGCCGACGGCCCGGGCAGATGCATAGCATCTGGTCCAACATTGTGTTGGTTGCCAGCTTTTTTCAAACCAAAGCCACATGCCACCTACCGCCCTCCAAACAATGCCCATTACTTGGCCCGTTGCGGTCTGGGGGCTTGATATGGTCGGACCCCTCAAAGGGGGAACCCATAATAAAAAATACTTACTGGTCATGGTGGATAAATTCACCAAATGGATAGAAGCCAAACCTATCAAAACGGCTGAGTCCGGACCGGTTATAGACTTCATGTCCGTTGTTGTACACTATTATGGCGTCCCCCACAGCATCATCACTGACAATGGCACGAACTTTACAGCCGACGAGGTGAAACTTTGGTGCGGCAACATGGGCATCAAGCTCGATTATGCTTCATTCTATCATCCACAAACTAACGGTCAAGTCGAACGAGCGAATGGTCTTATCATGAGCGGCATTAAACCCACACTAGTGCGGTCCTTAAAGGAATCAGACACGCATTGGGTAGAGGAGCTCGACTCCGTACTATGGGGGCTGCGGACCACGCCGAATCGCACTACCGGATACTCACCGTTTTTTATGGTGTACGGCACTGAGGCGGTGCTGCCTTGTGACATAATTCATGACTCACCTCGAGTGTGCATGTACGAAGAAAGAGAGGCCGAGCTCGATAGGCAGGACAGCTTGGATGCCCTGGAGGAGGAGCGCGACGTGGCAAAAGCCCGTTCAACATTCTATCGGCAACAGGCTCGATGGTATCAAAGCAGAGAAGTGCGGGCCAAAACCTATAACATTGGTGAACTAGTTCTACGCCTACCAGAGAAGAAAAAGAACAAGCTCAAGCCCAAATGGGAAGGTCCCTTCATTATCAACCAGGTTCTGACCGGCGGAGCGTACCGTCTGTGGGATGCATCGGATAATAGACTCGAGCCAAACCCATGGAACGCAGCCAGACTCCGAAGATTCTACGCCAAGCGCCGGACTCTATGTTCGTCTCCTTACCTCCATCAATCTTTCGCACATCTGTTTTTTCCTCTCATTCTTTCTCTTTTTTCTCTTCAAGGCCCTAAAGGGCTCAACTCGTGTCTTGGTTACACAATCTTGATGCGCTAGTCGTGCTCAATATACCTGGGGGCTTCTTACACAGAAGCTTAATCTAATTATCTTTCCGGGCTTTATGCCCCGCACATGTGTTATTCTTCCACATGTACCTTTTTCGCCATTATATGCATCGATATGACTTAAGTTTTGGCCAAACTGGGTTGCCTGGCTCTTGAATTTATGCCCTACGTTCCCGTTAATTCGGCTAGGGCATAAGGGGAGCACCTCTGCGATTGTTACTGCCGGGTCAGCCGGACGTGTACCTCAGACTGGGTGAAGCCGAAAGCTAGCGTTCTTAAGGGAATATTCCGTTGGTGAATAAAAGAAGACTTTCATTTAATTTACTACACGCCCCCAGATGTTTTTAGCCTGCGTCTTGCAGTTCGGACATGCACATTAGGGCATGCGTACCCAGGGAAAGGAACCCTTAACGGAACTATTCTCCCTGGAAGATGTTTCTTACTATCCATGTAATATAACATAGCTAGTTGGATACTTGTCTGTTCAAGCACTTATGACCCCTACGCCTAGTTTCCATGCATACCCCGGTTTTTACATAACCGAGTGGGTATTCGGATACACTCCAGACTATCGGGTCCAAAGGTTGAAGCGAAAAGGTTCGCCATGACAAATGATTTACAATCTGGCTAGGGACATGACATATGTCACTTGAAGTACACAGTCACTAAGAATGATTAAATTCTTCCTCTAACCATCCAATAGGCTGTCTAGCCTACAATCCTGTTGGGAATAGTTTGCGGCTAATTCTACTTGGTTATACACTAAACTGACAGGGATCTCTTTCCCATCGGGCCCCACAGGTCCGACCTCGGCTATGTGGTTTGTGTCCGCCTTGGTATATCGTGTCTTCACCATAGCCCAGGCCTCCCTTGCACCTTGTCGGCAGGCTGAAATATTCCATAATCGGAAGCGCCACCGCGCTCCCTTGAGCTTCTCTATAAGCTCCCCCATGCCTCCTGGCAGGGACGCGGATGGCCACAAGGCTTGGGCTATACCCTGCATCACCTGCCGAACTTGTTCGTGCAGTTGTGAGAGCTCTGGTAGAAGATCACCCGAAGACCCGGGCATCTCCTCCGCGGGACGACCCGTCAGCATACCTGCAGACATAACGTTGTTAGCAGGCTTCTTCGTCGAACTCCTTTAAAAACTTCGTTCAAGCACTTACTAAAAATGCCACGCCAAAGCCGTTTATTCTCCTTCGCGGAGTTCGCAAGCTAGGCTCGGACATCCTTCAGTTCCATGCCCAGCCGGATATTGGCGTCTTGGAGATCATTTTTCTCCTGCCTGACTCATGTCAGCACGCGCTTGCCAGCATTTCGCTGTCGATCATCACGTGCCGTATCCGCCTCCATGGCCTCCGGATTCACTCCGAGGCCACCTGCAACATCTATTGTTAGGTGTGCATACATGCCGCATACTACCTGGTACTCATATTCTTTGCAATAGACAAAAGTGTTACCGGGGGACCCTTTTTGGACTCCTTCAATGCGGCAACAGCGGCTTCCAGCTGGGCCTTGCACCCGTCCAGCTCTTGAGACAATTGGGAATTCTCCTCTGTAAGAACCTGCACAAATAATGATCCTCAAATCAGTTGTGTCAACTGTTTCATGTCTCAGGGGATACTGATACATATAATCGTCAGGTTTGCTTACCCGTATATCCCTTACATACTGGTCTGTGGCTCTGGCTAGACCATTTTGAGCAGCATGGATGTACGCACCTCTGGAATTGAAGGCATCAAATGCCTCTAGCGGGAAACAAGCATCATGGAGTACGGCCCGGCGACGCCTGTGATTCATGGCGCTCTCCACTTCTGAATTTGTAGCGGATAGTCCATCCGCATCCTCTATAGGAGTAGCATCCGGCGTCTTCCCCATGTTGGCTTCCGCCTCTATGTCCGGCCCTGGAGCCCGACTGGTGGAGGCGTGATCGGCAGCCTCTCTGGATATAGTTCGGCGAGCGTTTTTTCTATTGAAGAAACATGGACGTCATTATATTTTGAGAAAGACGACAACCACAGAGCGAGGTTTTTGTGTCATACCTCTGCGCCGGTGTCTCTGTCCTGACCGCCTTCCTTTTTGGCCTACCCGGCTTCGGTGCCTCTTGTTGGCGAGTTGCTGCGGGTTCGGCACGGCGTCCCGAATGCCTTCCCTGTAAAACACCATATGTGTATGATAGGTGAAGTTTCTAAAAGGGGATCCTACTTTTGGAGTTGGGATTTTGGTTTTTCTTACGTGCGACGCAGGGAGCAGTCCAGGATAGTCGGCTGTTATGGCCACCATAGCGTCATCGCAACTCAATTGATAGAATTGCCTGTCTATCAGCTCCACGAATATGTCCGGATCCTCTTCGTGTCCGGGACCGAGGGCCCGGCCAGGGTCCTCTGGTTGTGGAGATGGGCTGTTGACCTGCCTTACAGCTTTTCTCAGTTCCTGCTATAAAATGGCAAGGTGAGTACCTACGACGAATAATGCGGGAAGAGTGGGAATAAGAAGGTATAACTCACCCAGCTTGGAGGGTTGTACATGGAGAATCCATCCTGTGGCTTGATACAGATGAACTCCTCTTCCTCTCCCTTGAACAAATCAGACAGAATTTTTGCTAAAGTAGCAACGAAGTCCGGTCCCTTACGCCCGCAATGGGTGGCATCATCTTCCCCATTAAAACACCACAGGGGGTGCCCTCGATATTGAAGTGGCTGCACTCCCCGCATTATGCATATTGACATAACCTCGATTATTGTCAAACCTGATTGAGCCAGCGCTTTAATCTGGTTCATCAGGTAAAGGACATCTCCGTTGTCTTTCTCCTGGGGGCTCCGTGGGCGCCAGCTTCGGCGTTTCTTCGGATGAGCATTGTTGAACTCAGGAGACCCCGCCGAACAGGGTCTGAAATCCGAGTCCCCTTAGTATGTAAGGGACAAGGCACACCCGTTCCCCCTTAGAGGGGCTGGGGAAGCTCTCTGCTTTCTTCCCGCCATTATAGGTGGCGAGCCCGACTCAGACGGGGACCATATACGCAGGAGGGAGAAATCCATGGGTCTGCAGCTCTACTAAACGACTGTGTGGGACGGAACACCTCTCCCAATCACCAGGCCTAGGGCTAAGGGGGCGGGAGGAGGAATTAAGGTGGTCGGCCATGATGGAATGGATTTTTTCCGAGCGCGCTCCGATGGATTCTCGCTGAGGGAGGATGGTGTGGATTGGATCTAAGAATCCCAATCCCTTTAATAGATAGTTTATTTACCTTGCTAGGGGGTGAATGTAAAAATGCCCTGGCTCCTCGCATTCGCTCGACACGTGGAAGATGGCCCTTATTGGGCATAGAAGCCAAGAAGTCCAACATTTATGGGAGCCGAACACTACTTAACAGATATTCAAGATTTGAAGAAGAACCCGCCTTGCAATGCCAAAGACAATACTGCGTGCCAGACTCATCGTCATTAAAGCCTGGTTCAGGGGCTACTGAGGGAGTCCTGGATTAGGGGTTCTCCGGACAGCCGGACTATATCCTTTGGCCGGACTGTTGGACTATGAAGATACGAGATTGAAGACTTCGTCCCGTGTCCGGATGGGACTCTACTTGGCGTGGAAGGGAAGCTAGGCAATATGGATATGTATATCTCCTCCTTTGTAACCGACCTTGTGTAACCCTAGCCCCCTCCGGTGTCTATATAAACCGGAGGGTTTTAGTCCGTAGGACAACATACAATCATACCATAGGCTAGCTTCTAGGGTTTAGCCTCTTAGATCTCGTGGTAGATCAACTCTTGTAATACTCATATCATCAAGAACAATCAAGCAGGACATAGGGTATTACCTCCATCAAGAGGGGCCGAACCTGGGTAAACATCGTGTCCCCTGCCTCATGTTACCATCCACCTTAGATGCACAGTTCGGGACCCCCTACCCGAGATCCGCCGGTTTTGACACTGACAATTGAGATGCGTGATTGGTTGCTGCACATCTGTGATGCTGAGGGACTCATAACTCACAAGTATAGGGGATCGCAATAGTTTTCGAGGGTAGAGTATTCAACCCAAATTTATCGATTTGACACAAGGGGAGCCAAAGAATATTCTCAAGTATTAGCAACTGAGTTGTCAATTCAACCACACCTGGAAACTTAGTATCTGCAGCAAAGTATTTAGTAGCAAAGTAATATGATAGTAGTGGTAACGGTAGCAAAAGGTAACAGTAATAAAAGTAATGTTTTTGGTATTTTGTAGTGATGATAGCAATAGCAATGGAAAAGTAAATAAGTGAAGAACAATATGTGGAAAGCTCGTAGGCAATGGATCGGTGATGGAGAATTATGCCGGATGCGGTTCATCACGTAACAGTCATAACCTAGGGTGACACAGAACTAGCTCCAGTTTGTCAATGTAATGTAGGCATGCATTCCGAATATAGTAATACGTGCTAATGGAAAAGAACTTGCATAACATATTTTGTCCTACCCTCCCGTGGCAGCGGGGTCCTTACGAAAACTAAGGGATATTAAGCCTCCTTTTAATAGAGTACCGGAACAAAGCATTAACACATAGTGAATACATGAACTCCTCAAACTACGGTCATCACCGGTAAGTATCCCGATTATTCACTTTGGGGTTAACGGATCATAACACATAATAGGTGACTATAGACTTGCAAGATAGGATCAATAACACTCATATATTGATGAAAACATAATAGGTTTAGATCTGAAATCATGGCAATCGGGCCCTAGTGACAAGCATTTAGCATAGCAAAGTCATAGCAACATCAATCTCAGCACATAGTGGACACTAGGGATCAAACCCTAACAAAACTAACTCGATTACATGATAGATACCATCAAACCCATCACCGTCCAGCAAGCCTACGATGGAATTACTCATGCACGGTGGTGAGCATCATGAAATTGTTGATGGAGGATGGTTGATGATGACGATGGCGATGGATTCCCCTCTCCGGAGCCCTGTACGGACTCCAGATCAGCCCTCCCGAGAGGTTTTAGGGCTTGGCGGCCGCTCCGTATCATAAAACGTGATGATTTCTTCTCTCTGATTTTTTTCTCCCCGAAACTCAATATATGGAGTTGGAGTTGTTGTCGGAGAGGTAACAGGTGGCCCACCAGGTAGGGGGGCGCGCCCTAGGGGGGCAGGCGTGCCCCCACCCTCGTGGAGAGGTGGTGGGCCCCCTGGCCTTCATCTTTTGCAGGTATTTTTCATATTTTCTGAAAAGTTGCTCCGTGAAGTTTCAGGTCATTCCGAGAACGTTTGTTCCTGCAGATAAATAACACCATGGTAATTTTGCTGAAAACAGCGTCAGTCCGTATTAGTTCCATTCAAATCATGCAAGTTAGAGTCCAAAACAAGGGCAAAAGTGTTTGGAAAAGTAGATACGTTGGAGACGTATCAACTCCCCCAAGCTTAAACCTTTGCTTGTCCTCAAGCAATTCAGTTGACAAACTGAAAGTGATTAAGAAAAACTTTTACAAACTCTATTTGCTCTTGTTGTTGTAAATATGTAAAGCCAGCATTCAAGTTTTCGGCAAAGATTATAACTAACCACATTTGCAATAAAGCATAGGTCTCAAGTTTACTTATATCAATAGCATAATGAACTAGCGAGCCATAATAATAAATCTCGGATGACAACACTTTCTCAAAACAATCATAATATGATATAACAAGATGGTATCTCCCTAGCCCTTTCTGAGACCACAAAACATAAATGTAGAGCACCTTTAAAGACCAAGGACTGACTAGACATTGTAATTCATGGTAAAAGAGATCTAGTTAAGTCATACTCAATGTTAATTAACAATAATGAATGCAAATGACAGTGGTGCTCTCCAACTGGTGCTTTTTAATAGGAGGATGATGACTCAGCATAAAAGTAAATAGATAGGCCCTTCGCAGAGGGAAGCAGGGATTTGTAGAGGTGCCATAGCTCGGTTTTGAAACAGAGGTGAATAATATTTTGAGCGGTATACTTTCATTGTCAACATAACAACCAAGAGATGGCGATATCTTCCATGCTACACACATTATAGGCGGTTCCCAAACAGAATGGTAAAGTTTATACTCCCCCTTCCACCGACAGGCATCAATCCATGGCTTGCTCGAAACAACTAGTGCCTCCAACTAACAAGAGTCCCAGGGGAAGTTTTGTTTGCAATTATTTTGATTTAGTTTGCATAAAGCATGGGACTGGGCATCCCGGTGACCAACCATTTATCTCATGAGTGAGGAGCGGAGTCCACTCCTCTTGAGAATAACCCGCCAAACATGAAAGATACAGACAGCCCTAGTTGATACATGAGCTATTCGAGCATACAAAACAGGATATTTATTTGAAGGTTTAGAGTTTGGCACATACAAATTTACTTGGAACGGCAGGTAGATACCGTATATAGGTAGGTATAGTGGACTCATGTGGAATAACTTTGGGTTGAAGGGATTGGATGCACAAGCAGTATTCCCGCTTAGTATAGGTGAAGGCTAGCAAAATATTGGGAAGCGACCAGCTAGAGAGCGACAACCGTCATGAACATGCATTAAAATTAATCAACACCGAATGAAAGCATGAGTAGGATATAATCCACCATGAACATAAATATCGTGAAGGCTATGTTGATTTTGTTTCAACTACATGCGTGAACATGCGCCAAGTCAAGCCACTTAAATCATTCAGAGGAGGATACCACCCTATCATACCACATCATAACTATCTCAATAGCATGTTGGCACGCAAGGTAAACCATTATAACTCATAACTAATCAAGCATGGCACAAGAAACTATGATCTCTAATTGTCACTGCAAACATGTTTATTCATAATAGGCTGAATCAGGAACGATGAAATAATCATATTTACAAAAACAAAAGAGGTCGAGTACATAGCAGCTTTTCTCATCTCAGCCAGTCCATCATATATCGTCATAATTGGCTTTCACTTGCACGATTGAATGATGTGAATAATAATAATAGTGCACATGCATTGGACTAAGCTGGAATCTGCAGGCATTCAAAAAATAGGAGAAGACAAGGCAATATGGGCTCTTTTGTCAGATAAACAATAATGCATATAAGAGCCACTTCGAACATTTAATTATGGTGTTCTCCTGTCGACCCCCAAAGTAAAGAAAAGAAATAAAACTATTTACACGGGAAAGCTCCCAACAAGCAAAATAAGAACATGAAATATTTTTGGGTTTTGTTTTTAGTTACTACTACAAGCATGGAAATTAAACTAACTAAAAGCTACAACTAATTTTTTGGTTTTTTCTTAAGGTTTATTAAACACACAAGAAGAAAGCATAAAAAGGAAATTAAACTAGCATGGATGATACAATGAAAAAGTATGAGCACCGACATCTAGCAATGAGTTTGTGAACATAAATGTAATGTCAGTGGGAAATACTTACTCCCCCAAGCTTAGGCTTTTGGCCTAAGTTGGTCTATGGCCACGGCTGGCCTGGCGGATATCCATAATAATAGTTGGGGTCGTACTAAGAAGAAGAAGAGGAAGACTCCACTTGCCACTGGCTGACAATCATCTCCGGATCCCACTGGTAATTAGACTGTCGTGAAGGATCAACTTGTGGTTCCGGCTCTGGCTCCACGGCTGGTGCAGGGTTCCGGTAGGCATGAATAGTCTTCAACGGAACAAGGTACGTGCCTACAGATAAATCAAACAAAGGAGCAGGCAGGGTAATAGTCTCAGGATGATGTTTATTAAAGAACAATTGATATTTAAGCTCTCCTTCCCTATTCTTAACAATAAAATCATGTGCCACCATACTTATATAATCTAGATAAACACGAGGCAGCACTTTTTCTTCCTTCTCATAATGCCTAATAGGTATGTTAAAATGTGCAGCTAGGCGTGAAGCATAGATTCCTCCAAATATGGGCCCCTTTGTACAGTTCAGACTTAACCGTTTGGCAATAATGCCGCCCATACTAACAGAGTTATCACCATATAAACCGTGGAGCAAAATAATAATATCAGGGATACTAAGGTTTCCACAGTTTCTGCGACCAATTAAGCAACGACTAGCAAATAATGCAAAACAACGTAAAATAGGAAAATGTATGCTAGTGATTCGTGCATCGGAAACCTTCCTTATTTCCCCTATAGTGATAGTACCAATAAACCCCTCCACATCATCGCGATGTGATTCTTCTATCTTTCCCTCAAAAGGGACTAAACAAACCCAACAAAAATCATAGAGTGACATCTCCTTATGCTCATCATATAAATGAAACTCCACCATAGGTGGTGAGCTCCTAGAATGGAAATGAAAGTTTTGCACAAAGGTATTTGTGAGTAAGAGATAATGATCGCATTGGTCGTGGAGGAAAGCGGTGAGGCCTGCATTCTTAGCCAATTCATGAAAATCTTCATAAATACCGGCTGCTCTCAAGAAATCATCGGAAGGCCATTCACACGCCCGAACCTCCGCGGTGCGAGGCAGATTATACTTAGGCTTTGGTGCCTTTTCCTTCGAGCTTTGGCTCGATGAGCCCCTCAAAAGTCTCCTCATCATTTTCCGAAAAATTCTGAAAATTTTAGTAACTTCAAAAATAAAAGTAAACCAAACTCAATAATATTGATAGCAACTACTCCTACAAGTGCCTAGAGCCTATATCATGCATCAAAACTACTTGGAACCATATAAATTTGACATGCAAGCTCAAGAACAGGGTCACCTAAGCAGCAAAAATTTGCACTGAATAAAGCACTAGAACAAAAACTAATTGGACCAATGGAGGAGTCACATACCAAGGAACAATCTCCCCAAACAGTTTTATGAGAGGTGCTTTGAGCAAGGAGATCGAAAATGGCAGCAAAGTGAGCTAGAACTCGTGCTTGAGCTGGATATTCGTGTTTGGGGAGGAAGAAGGAGTGTATGGGTGAAAGGATAAGTGGAGGAGGGCCACCATGGGCCCACGAGGCAGGGGGAGCGCCTAGGGGGTAGGACACGCCCTCCACCCTCGTGGGCAGGTGGTTGACCACCTCTGTTGTGTTCTCGGTGCCAAATATTCTCAAATATTCTAGAAAAAATCATATTTAAATTTCAGGGCATTTGGAGAACTTTTATGTTCGAGGTATTTTTGTAATGAACGGATAATCATATAACAGATACAAAAGTATTTATTTTTATTTTATTTAATATAAATAATAGAAGGTAAAAGTGGGGTACAGAAGGTTGTGCCTTCTAGTTTCATCCATCTCATCATCATCAAAAGGAATCCACTAACAAGGTTGATCAAGTCTTGTTAACGAACTCATTCCGAATAACATGGAACCGGAGAAATTTTGAATAACACTATGTTACCTCAACGGGGATATGCACATCCCCAATAATAAGAATATCATATTTCTTCTTGACAGTAGGAAGAGGAAATTCAAATCCTCCAAATATAATTGATGGCATTTTTCCAATAGAGTTGATACTATAAACTTGACGTTGTTTCCTTGGAAAGTGTACCGTATGCTCATTACCATTAACATGAAAAGTGACATTGCCTTTAGTGCAATCAATAACAGCCCCTGCAGTATTCAAAAAGGGTCTTCCAAGAATAATAGACATACTATCGTCCTCGAGAATATCAAGAATAACAATGTCCGTTAAAATAGTAACGTCTGCAACTACAACGGGCACATCCTCACAAATATCGGCAGGTATAGCAGTTGATTTATTAGCCATTTACAAAGATATTTCAGTAGGTGTCAACTTATTCAAATCAAGTCTACGATATAAAGAGAGAGGCATAACATTAACACCGGCTCCAAGATCACATAAAGCAGTTTTAACATAGTTTCTTTTAATAGAGCATGGTATAGTGGGTACTCCTGGATCTCCAAGTTTCTTTGGTATTCCACCCTTAAAAGTATAATTAGCAAGCATGGTTGAAATTTCAGCTTCCGGTATCTTTTTTTTATTTTTAATAATATCTTTCATGTACTTAGCATAAGGATTGGTTTTGAGCATATCGGTTAATCGCGTACGCAAAAAGATAGGTCTAATCATTTCATCAAAGCGCTCAAAATCCTCATCATCCTTTTTCTTGGATGGTTTGGGAGGAAAAGGCATGAGTTTCTGAACCCAAGGCTCTCTTCCTTTACCATGTTTCCTGGCAACAAAGTCTTTCTTATCATAACATTGATTCTTTGATTGTGGGTTATCAAGATCAAAAGCAGGTTCAATTTCTATGTCATTATCATTACTAGGTTGAGCATCATTATGAACATTATCATTAACATTATTACTAGTTTCAGGTTCATTGCCAGATTGAGTTTCAGCATCAGAAATAGAAATATCATTAGGATTCTCAGGTGTTTCAGTAATAGGTTCACTAGAAGCATGCAAAGTCATATCATTTTTCTTTTTCTTCTTTTTAGAAGAACTAGGTACATCTATATTAGTTCTCTGAGAATCTTTCTCAATTCTCTTAGGGTGGCCTTCAGGATACAAAGGTTCGTGAGTCATTCTACTAGTTCTAGTAGCCACTCTAACAGCATTATCATTATTCTTACTATTCAATTCATTGAGCAAATCATTTTGAGCTTTAAGTACTTGTTCTACTTGAGTGGTAACCATGGAAGCATGTTTACTAATAAGTTTAAGTTCACCATTGACATTAGCCATATAATCACCCAAGTGTTCAAGCATATTTGAATTGTATTTCAATTGTCCACCAAAATAAGCATTAAAATCTTCTTGCTTAGCCATAAATTTATCAAACTCATCTAAGCATGGGCTAGCAAATTTAGTAAATGGGATTTCAGCTTTATCATATCTATAGAGAGAATTTACCTTTACTACCTGTGTCAGGTTATCAAGACCATGAGTTTCTTCAATAGTAATGGATTAAGATTATACGTTTCTTCAATAGGCGGTAAATTAAGACCATGTATTTCTTCAATAGGAGGTAAATTCTTAACATCTTCAGCTTTAATACCTTTTTCTTTCATAGATTTCTTTGCCTCTTGCATATCTTTAGGACTGAGAAATAGAATACCCCTCTTCTTTGGAGTTGGTTTAGGAATAGGCTCAGGAATTGGCTTCGGATGTGTCCAATTATTTTCATTTGTCAACATATTATTCAACAGAATTTCAGCTTCATCCGGTGTTCTTTCCCTGAAAACAGAACCAGCACAACTATCCAGGTAATCTCTGGAGGCATCGTTAGTCCATTATAAAAGATATCAAGTATTTCATTTTTCTTAAGAGGATGATCAGGCAAAGCATTAAGTAATTGGAGAAGCCTCCCCCAAGCTTGTGGGATACTCTCTTCTTCAATTTGCACAAAATTATATATATCCCTTAAGGAAGCTTGTTTCATTTGAGCAGGGAAATATTTAGCAGAGAAGTAATAAATCATATCCTGGGGACTATGCACACAACCAGGATTATGAGAATTAAACCATATCTTAGCATCACCCTTTAATGAGAACGGAAATATTTTAAGGATGTAAAATTAATGAGTTCTCTCATCTTTATTAAACACGGTAGCTATATCATTCAATTTAGTAAGATGTGCCACAACAGTTTCAGATTCATAACCATGAAAAGGATCAGATTCAACCAAAGTAATTATATCAGGATCAACAGAGAATTCATAATCCTTATCAGTAACAAAGATAGGTGAAGTAGCAAAAGCAGGGTCAGGTTTCATTCTAGCATTTAGAGATTGCTTACTCCATTTAGCTAATAACCTTTTGAGCTCATTTCTATTTTTGCAAGCTAAAATAGCTATCATGCAAGTTAGAGTCCAAAACAAGGGCAAAAGTGTTTGGAAAAGTAGATACGTTGGAGACGTATCAGGAACGAAGGGGACCAGAAGTGTGGAGACGAGGCTCGAAGCAATGGAGCAACAAGTTTTCAAGTGTCAGCCCTACGTACATCACCTTTCATATGGAACAGGCATGCTTTAGTGATGGGGCTAGCCGCTTTCACAAGAAATCAAACCAAACAAAGACACTTAGCATAGGAGTAGATTAGGGCATCTAGTGCTCTGTTCATCGTCTGAGGACTCTAAGGTGCCAAGGGAAATAGCTCCATCCCATTGGATATCCCTAGCCTTGGTGGATCAGTGCAGTGAGAAAAAACTCTTCCATTCTATCTATGGTAGATAAAGGAGCTTCAAAGCCGTAGCCATCCTCATGGCCTTTTCACTCTACAGCCGTTGCACTTTTTTTATTAAATGAAATAGTTCGTTTTCTCGCTCTTAACTCGAAAGTACTAACTAAATAGGGGCAAGGAGAAATAAAGAAGTGTGGGGGAGAAGCAGCCGAGCTCATTCCCTTCCATTCCTGCTCTATAGTAGGGGTTATGTCCCCCTTTCCTAGTGAGAGCAATACGCAATGCTGCTACGAATAGAGATAGTGCCCTATCCACTGCAAAACGGTACTCTGCTTCAACCACACGGTATGGCTCCCTCATTTCAAACCAAGCTGTAGACCGAGTAGGAAACAGCTAAAGGTTCCGGTCCAAAGGTAAGAAGATCCGTTGGTTGGAAATCTGTATCAATTGTTACTGGTTCTCCCGTTCTTGGTACTGTGTCATGTGACTCTAAAGCCCCAACTAGGCTAGATCAAGATCTTGGTCCTTGCTAGGCTTACTCGCGTAAATAACCCCCATGTCTTAGGTGTTCTCGGGGATAAGCGAGTCAGTACAATCGGTTGCACAACCGTCCAGTCCATATCATAATTGTCATAATCAATCATATCAGTAGGTGGCATACTTGCCTGCTCAAGTCCATCTACTATGGATGTGGGCTTGGACCAAGCCATCCCCAAACACTGAACCGGATCTTGAAAATGGGACTGAACTGAATCCGACTTCTTGGTAGCCCAGTGGCTTTTGGTCCCCATCGGAAAGTGCTGAATGGATTGCTCCTTGCCCAACGATAAAAAGAAAGAAATTTAGGAGAGGATTGATAGGTTTAAGCATTCAGGGCTGGTCGCTCTTATGGATACCTGTGAGCTAGAGTCGGGAATCGAAAAGGAGACAACGGAAGCCGTACAGATCTAGTTGGGAATGCTGTTCATGCAGTGGAGAGCGTAAATGACCGGCCCTTGAGGCGCGAGTAGACTTATCATATAGAAAGGAAAGAGATAAGCGGAGGGAGGATGTTTGATGATAGCCAAGATCTCCATCTCATTTGTCACTCTCGTATTCTTAATAGGAATCGGCAAGCAGATACAACCACTAGGCCATTGCCATTCGACTAGTCTATCAGAGTATCCTACGAAGTCAGGTCCAGTAGGCGCAGGATGCGCTAAGCCATTCGATCTTCCTGCTGGTAGTCCACCATAGAGGTCCTATGTAGCCATTTGTTTTCTCGCTTAACTAATTTGTATGAGGCGATACAGCTGAGATCAGCCAACGGTTCGAGCACTTAGCACAATGTGCCACTTAACCGGACGAGCGCAAGACCGGGTCTACCTACCTTATGACATTTATGAAAAACGAATGTTGTATTAAGGGGTTTCTATTAGTTAGTAACAAAGCCGGCAGTATCCTTGAATTCAGGGGTCAGCTACGGGAGGTATGTCTCCATGTGTGCCGAAGAAGCGTCTATCATTATACGCTGTTTATCCAATCGAAAACTGATTCGTTTAGTTGGCAGAACCCACGCCAATATCATATTGGATCCATATGTTTCATACTATGGTTAGGTTTACCTTAACACTTTTGTTGTAGGTGCGGATGCTTGCAATAGAGGTTAATCATAAGTGGGATGCATGTCCAAGTAAGGGCAGTACCCAAGCACCGGTCCACCCACATACTAAATTATCAAAGTATCGAACGCGAATCATATGAACATGATGAAAACTAGCTTGACGATATTCCCATGTGTCCTCGGGGGCGCTTTTCTCTATATAAGAGTTTTTCCAGGCTTGTCCTTTGCTACAAAAAGGATTGGGCCACCTTGTTGCACTTTATTTACTTTTGTTACTTGTTACTCGTTACAAATTATCCTATCACAAAACTATTTGTTACCACTTATTTCAGTACTTGCAGAGAATACCTTGCTGGAAACCGCTTATCATTTCCTTCTGCTCCTTGTTGGGTTTGACACTCTTACTTATCGAAAGGACTACGATAGATCCCCTATACTTGTGTGTCATCAGGACCCACCGGATGGGCCATCGTATTTCGCGAAAAAAACTTTCCCCCTGACTGCTGGGACCCATCAGCTACATCTTCCCACGCAAGGAAGTGCGTCCATATTACGGGAAAAAATGATTCGCCCCCTGACTGCTGGGACCCACCAGCTACATCTTCGCATGCAAGGAAGTGCCTGACAGTCGGGACCCACCCGGTCAAAGCGTACGTAGCGTTGTCATTCTAGTCACGGACGTGTACGTACATACTGGTTGATGTAGAGGCGCGCATGTGTGGTAGTACAGGCGCGGACGTGTCATAGTAGAGGCGGACACGTAGCATGTACACGTACATACAGTGTCCAGGGTGCAAGAAAGTAAATACGGCCACGTACGTACATACAAGCGGGGTCTTGAATGCCTACTCGTGCATACGTATGGCCAGGGCTCGTGTACATGGCTGTGGCTGGGTCGGAACGGAGAAACTGCGTCGTCTTCGTGTTCATGGGGAGGCAACGGAATGTGTCGTGTTCATCGGGAGGCAACAGAACGCGTGTTGTTTATTGGGAGCCAACCGGCTTGGACGGAACAGTCGATGGAAACGAGGCCTGGCGTACCGCAGAACGGGGGAAACGGCCTTGTGTTCGACCGGCGATGGTGGAAATGGGATGCTGTTCATCGGGAGGGGTCTGGCATACCGCAAAACGGAGGAAACTGACCTCCTACAGTGGAAATGGGGTCCTGTTGATCGGGAGGGGTGTGGCGTACCGCAAAACGGAGGAAACAGACTTGTGTTGGAGCGCTACGGTAGAAACGGGGGTCCTGTTCATCGGGACGGGTGTGGCGTACCGCAAAACGGGACTCGACGGGATATTATTCATCTCCACCGTCGACCTTCTCCAGCCTCCACGGGCTCCTGTTCTTCTACCGTCGACCTCCTCCAACCTCCACCTGCGACTGTTCATCCACGGGCTCCTGTCATCTAGCCTCCACCACACGCTCCTCCACCGGGTACTGTTCAACCAGCCCTCTGCACGGGGTCCTGTTCAACCACCCCTCCACGGGCTACTATTCATCAAGCCCTCCACCGGCTACTGTTCAACCAGCCCTCCACTGGTCCTGTTCATCCATCTCTCCACGGGGTCCTATTCATCCACCGTGTCGATCGATCGGGGTCCTGTTCATCCAGTGACAACGACCTCTACTACCATGGGGTCCTGTTCATCCAACCCCCCAGCAGGAACTGTTCATCCAAACACCCCAACAACACTCACTATTCATCAAGAGGCAGCATCGATCGGCTTCAGTTAGCAACAGTAGCGAAGGAATCACTCGGGTTCTTTTAACAGCAAGGGATCGATCGATCGCTCAGGTTCAGTAACGCATAGCCTGCAGTGCAATCGCTCGGGTTCGGTTAGAGTGCAATGACTTTCTCGGGTTCAGTTAGAACCCAACGCCTCGCACACATACACACGTGTACGTACGAGAGAAACGCACATGTCTCGGCCCCCGACCACCCACCATAACCGGGAACTCCCCGGTATTTTCCTCGCCCGCGCTTCTACCATGGTTTTTTCCTTCATGGACGGCCCAAAGAAAGTCATGCAGCTGCGTCTCCGGCCCGCCCAGGACGAAAAGCCTATTTTCTGTCATGATTTTTGTCATAGAAGTAGGACCGCACCACATCTATGATGATACTGGGTTTTGTCCCAATTATCGTCATAGAAGTGTCATAAGTATGACAAAAAAAATTCGTTCGGCCCAAGATGTCACGGATGCGTATTTTTTTAGTGACTTGTGCATCCAAAATCTTTTAAACCAGTTTTGCCACATGATTCCACTACATCTACCTATATGCGGTATTATTTTGCTATTCTAAGCAAATTTGCATGTGCCGTCTCTAATTTTCAAAATAAACTTCTCTTTTGTGTGTTTGTTTCGCTCGCGGAGTGGTGAGGGGTGGCTAATATTTTCCATGCTAGATGTTTTATTCTCAAGATGAGTGTTTATTCACTTGTCATTGCACGAGAGTAAGGCAAAGGTATTAGGGATGCCTAGTCCCGAAATGAAAAAAATGAATTTACTTTATGTTGTCAAATAATAAATTCCTTGGAAAGTGTTGGTATGGAGGGCACCCGTGGATACGGTTAGCCATGGAAAGTGAAAGTTATGGTGGAAAAAGGAATAAACTTTATTTTCTGTTTGGGAACCGCCTATGGCATATCTAGCATGGAAAGTGTTGGGAACTCTAGGTCATTTTCGCTGGTGGGATGGATACACCTCCCAAAATGTTTTTATCTCTAATTTTTTGGTTTGAGCTCTAGCACCTCTACAAATCCCTACTTCCCTCTGCGAAGGGCCTTTCTTTTACTTTATAAAAAAAATTGAAATTTGAGTCTCCATCTTCTCTCATAAAAGCACCAACTAGGAGGCAATATGAGTGTGCTCAAGTATTGAGTGTAGTTAATATTCAAGTGTGTTTCATGAATGGATCAATGTTTGAGCATGATGGGCTAGGGATAACTTATTTTAGCATTGATATTTTGAAAGACATGGTTTCTTGTTGATATGCTTGAGTATCTAAATTATTATGTCAAAACTAGACTATTGCTTTGAATCACATAAAAGTCCAAATGTCCATGCTATAAAGAAAAGAATATGATATGACTTGATGAACATCACTCCACATCAAAAATTCTGTTTTTATCACTTACCTACTCAAGGACGAGTAGGAGTTAAGCTTGGGGATGCTGATACGTCTCCAACGTATCTATAATTTTTTATTGTTCCATGCTGTTTTATTATCAATCTTGGATGTTTTATAATCATTTTTACATTCATTTTATATCATTTTTTGGTACTAACCTATTGACACAGTGCCAAGTGCTAGTTGTTGTTTTTCCATGTTTTTTACATCGCAGAAAATCAATATCAAACGAAGTCCAAATGCCACGAAACTCCGCAATGATTTTTTATGGGCCAGAAGGAA
Organism: Triticum urartu; assembly: GCF_056163025.1. Taxonomy (NCBI): domain Eukaryota; kingdom Viridiplantae; phylum Streptophyta; class Magnoliopsida; order Poales; family Poaceae; genus Triticum; species Triticum urartu. The sequence goes on along the minus strand of NC_141874.1, from coordinate 225,458,726 downwards.
GGCAATGGGCCCTGGTTGCACCTGGGCGGTGCCCCGAGGGGAGCACAACCCACCAGGGCGCACCAAGAGGCCCAGGCATGCCCTGGTGGGTTGTGCCCACCTCGGGTGCCCACCGGACTGCATCTTTGCTCTATAAATACCACAATATTCCAAAAACCCTAAAGGAATCGACGAAATACTCATCCAGCCATAGCAGAGTCTAGAATCACCAGATCCAATCTAGACACCATCTCGGATGGGGTTCACCACCTCCATTGGTGCCTCTCCGATGATGCGTGAGTAGTTCTTTGTAGACCTTCGGGTCCGTAGTTAGTAGCTAGATGGCTTTCTCTCTCTCGCTGAATTCTCAATACAATGGTCTCTTGGAGATCCATATGACGTAACTCTTTTGCGATGTGTTTGTTGGGATCTGATGAACTTCGAGTTTATGACCAGTCATATCTTTTTATATCCATGAAAGTTATTTGAGTTTCTTTGATCACTTATATGCATGATCTCTTATAGCCTCATATTTCTTCTCTGATATTTGGGTTTTGTTTCGCCAACTTGATCTATTTATCTTACAATGGGAAGAGGTGCCCGGTAGTGGGTTCGACCTTACGGTGCTTGATCCCAGTGATAGAAAGGGAACCGACATGTATGTATCGTTGCTACTAAGGATGAAAAGATGAGCTCTATATCTACCACCATATAGATAAATGGATCTTGTCTACATCATGTCATTGTTCTTATTGCATTACTCCATTTTTCCATGAACTTAATACACTAGATGCATGTTGGATAGCGGTTGATGTGTGGAGTAATACTAGTAGATGTAGGCAGGAGTCGGTCTACTAATCTTGGACGTGATGCCTATGTAATGATCATTTCCTGGATATCATCATAATTATTTGAAGTTCTATCAATTGCCCAACAGTAATTGTTTTACCAACCGTTTTCTATTTTTCTCGAGAGAAGCCACTAGTGAAACCTATGGCCCCCGGGTCTTCTTTCTCATATATTTTCCTTGCGGTCTACTTTTCCTTTGCATTTTTATTCAGATCTATTAAACCAAAAAGTACAAAAATACCTTGTTGTGTTTTATCTTTATTCATTTTATTTGGCGTTTGATCTATCAATCTACTACAATTTACCTCACGTCCATTTGCCTATCTTGAGGCGCCGCACCCCGGAAGGGATTGACAACCCCTTTAACACGTCGGGTTGTGAGGTGTTGTTATTTGTGTGCAGGTGCTGCTTACGTTGTGTTGCTTCATTCTCCTACTGGTTCGATACCTTGGTTTCATAACTGAGGGAAATACCTACCGTCGCTGTGATACATCATCCCTCCCTCTATAGGGAAATACCGACGTAGTTCCAGCTACCATCAATGGCCGCTTCACCATCAGACGCAGATCCTTCCTCAAAGTTTGCGCCATGGATGAAACCAACAAAGGCACTCTTTACAGCAACTTGAACCTTGGCGGGTCGTGCATGATGAGCCGTCTCGACGATGTCGGTGCAGGTGTCCAGCTCAGGGCCCGATTAGCCGATCTTGCCGATGAAGACGTGGATTCCGCCAAAGGGGGACCCGGTACCCGTACTCAATTGAGCCGGCCTCGGGGCCCCAGCCAGCGTCATCGATGTAGAGCTTCCTATGACGACTCTTGGTCATCTGGCCCACGACGTATCCCTTGATCCCTGCGAAGCTTCCCTTTAAGAACTCGAAACCACCGCACGCTAGCCCCATGATGGGCGCCAACTATCATGGACTTGACATGGCAGATGTCCTAGCGCAAGGACTTAGTCGTGGAGCCATCACAACTAGGTTAGCTTGAAGGGGTTAAACAGGACAAATGACACAGAGAGTTTACCCAGGTTCGGCCCCTCTCAACAAGGTAAAAGCCTACTCCTGCTTTGTGTTGTATTTCTAGGGTTTCGATTACCAGGGAGCAAATACGCTTGACCTAGCTCTTGATTGTTTTTTTCTTGAGTTAACCCGCCGCTGGGTCACCCCTTTATATACACAGGTTGATGCCTGGCGGCTTACAGAGTCCCGGCCATCTCATACACAACGTGTCCGGCTCGGTGACTAACTAAGCTTGCCTTACAATACAAGTTATACATGTGGCGGTTCATCCTCTTGGGCCTCAAGTCACCTCTGGGTCTTGGGTCGTCAATGGGCTTTCTATGACCCGCCATCTTCATTGATAAGTCGCCAGTGGTATGACCCGGCCCCACCTGGGCGGTTCATTCCTAGTAGTTATATCCCCAACAGCGGACTTTGTTAATATAGTTGGATCATATGGTGTTTCTCCCTTTCTATCTTGTTGTGATGAATTGAGTTTTCCCTTTGAGATTTTGTTTTATCGGATTGAATACTTTTATGGATTTGAGAGAACTTGATATATGTCTTGCATATGAATACTTGTGGTGACAATGGGGTATCGTATTGATTCACTTGATGTATGTTTTGGCACTCAACTCGCGGATTCCTGAGGTGGCATTGGGGTAATCTATGCATAGGGGTTGATGCACATTCTTGTCTTTGTTTCTCCGATAGAAATCTTGGGGCACTCTTTGAGATTCTTTGTGTTGGATTGAGTATTATTAATCTGAAATTATTTGGTGTTATTTTAGTACGAACTCTTGGATAGATCGGTCGGAAAGAATAGCTTCGAGGTGGTTTTGTACCCTACAAACGATTTCTTCTTATGTTCTCCGCTAGATAGGAACTTTGGGGTGATTCTTCATCGCACGTTGAGGGATGATTATATGATCCAATTATATTAGCATTGTTGAGAGATTGCACTAGCGAAAGTACGGACCTTATGCCTCATTCTCAAGCATTGCAATACCATTTGTGCTCCATTTTATCAATTGCTACCTTGCTGTTTTTTATTGTTCCTACTACAAAAATCAATATCTACTATCATTACTATGCTTGTATATCCATCTCTTCGCCGGACTAGTGCACCTATACAAATTACCATTGTATTTGGTGTGTTGGGGACACAAGAGACTTTTTATTATTTGGTTGCAGGGTTGTTTGAGAGAGACCATCTTCATACTACACCTCCCACGGATTGATAAACCTTAGGTCATCCACTTGAGGGAAAATTGCTACTGTCCTACAAAACTCTGCGCTTGGAGG